>NC_043717.1:78648044-78715563 GCF_006229205.1 Suricata suricatta
CACACACACATAAATAATTATTTTGTTAATTGTGAATTTTTCCTGATTTAATGTGGCATGCCATCTTTTACAGAAACTTTATTACCAAGTCACTGATTACTATGGAAAGATTTAGTCCAAACGTTTCTAACTAGTAGAAGTTTTTATGAATCTTCAGGCAAGTTTTTTTCCCTTTAAGGTACCTTTTTATCTTTCAGGCTTTTGCATAGTTAGAGAAAAAAAGCTTAAGTAACCCCGCAGAGTTATGTCCTCGCTTACGGTGTGGTATTTACTAAATCCATTTGCTAGAAACTCTTAAAATTAATTTTATTTCACAATGTCAACTTCTTCACTAAGCTTGCATTTAATGATCTCACCCAAATATTCCCTGGTTGGAACTACAGTTGAAATTGTCTTTTCTGGTGGTGAAGATAATAAACATTGTTTAGATGCCTTGAAATTTCATAGGTAGTCTGATCTGATTTAAAAATGGATAATGCTTTTACTTCCTATATGATCATACTGGAAACATTTTGAAAATTGGAAAAGATATAATTAAAATTGATCACTTAAGATGTAATTGGATTCAAGTAACCCTAGGAGAAAGCCCACCTACTGTTAGTATAACATCATGAAACTCCCCCAGCTGCTAAGGAACCATTTTGTATCCTTGGAGCTAAAGTGATTTGTTACATAATTGGAAAGCAATATTTGGTTGTGTTTACCTTTTAACCAATATTCTGTTATCCTAATTTGCATTCATACCATTACGTGAGTCATGTCACAATTTGTTTATGCCAACCAAGAATGGGGGCAGAATTTATGCCCTATGTGAAGGCAACAAACTTAAGAGAATATACACTTTTTGACTTTTAGGGATCTGGACTAATAAAAAAATCTCAACCGCTAACAAAAAAGAACCCTATAAAGATGAAGAAGATGAAAAGGTCCAGCAAAGGAGGAAATCTGAAATTACAATGAGTTTTTAAAAAATAAATTTTGTTCAATTGCTTAGAATGCTTTCAGGTTTATGCATTTCTTTTTCTCCTATGTCGAGGGTAGTTAACTGCTTATGAGAAACTGCACTGAGACAGTGGAAATAGAGTAAACTTGAACACACTGGATGGCATTTAAATCAGCAGGTCCTGATGATCGGCGACTAAGGATTCTAAAAGCAATGACGCATGTTATTGCAAAGCTCTTGGCTGCTATTTTGAGGAAGTCGCTCAGAGCAGAAGTGCCAGAAGTCTGAAATAGAGTTCAATGCCCAATTTTACTAAAAGGATGATCCTGGAAAATTGTAGACCTGTTATCTTAACTTCAGTACCTGGGATGATAGTGGAAAAAGTCATTACACTATCAATTTGAGAATGCCCCAGGGGCACAAAATACTGAATAATGAGCAACATCGTTTCACAAAGAACAAGTAACATAAAGCACATTTTATTTCCCTCTCTCCCAAATTGATATCATTTATAGAAAGGGAGGAAAGAATCATTATGTGGTTGCAAACACCATTTTAATGTTTCCATATTACAGAGTCAATCTTTTCCATATTCTTCTAGAAGGCTAATCTTTAGAGTAGGTAGTTGGAGTGTTATTTCAGAGACTCTGGGAAGATTTTGCTGCCCTCCAAAGCAAGATATTAATATTTAATACTTTATTTCTTTGGCTTAAGCCTCCCCGACACTACTAATCATCTGTGTCACTTTGAGAAAACGAATAAACGTTTCAGAGTTTGTTTCCATATCTGTGAAAATTGAAGCTCTTTTCCAGCTGTCTTGATCTGATACTGAAAAATGAGTTATAAATTCAGGATAACACTTCAAACTGATTCATTAAATACAAGAAGCTTTTGAAACAAGAGTATAAAATCATGCAAATACTGTGACACAAACACAAATAAACGAAAGTAAAAATTACACCAGAAAATTTAACATTAAGAATGTGGAATGTACAACTTACAGCTGTTAAGAATCATAGAACACGAGAACAAAGTAAGCAATATGTACAACCCAGTAAGTGATATTCTGTGTGGGACTGACTAAGTCCTTACCATGAAGTCTTTACCATGGAACAAGGAACCACATGTAGCTTAAGGTTCTGTATTTGGAAAAGAACGTAGGTGCTTACCATTGTTTAGGAGAGGACAAATAGGGGGGCCTGGGTGGTTTAGTTGGTTAAGTGTCCGACTCTTGATTTTGGCTCAGGTCATGATCTCGCGGTTCATGAGTTCAATCCTCACCTTGGTCTCTGCACCGACAGCACGGAGTCTGCTTGGGATTCTCTCTCTCTCTCTCTCTCTCTCTCTCTCTCTCTCTCTCTCTCTGATCCTCCCCTGCTTGTGTTTTCTCTCAAAAATAAAGAAATAGAAACATTACGAAAAGAAGAGTGCAAATAAAAATGATGAAAGAACCTAAGCGATGGGAATATTTACAGCAATTGTGTTTCTTTGGGGCAGTGTATACGCATGTATGCACACACACACACGCACACAACAGGGAGAGAGGGAGAGAGAGGGAGAGAGAGGGAGAGAGAGAGATGTATACTTGCTTTAGAAAATGCCTGGGGCTGACTAAATAAGAGGGAGAATGTTGGGCCCATTAATTGAGTAAAATTAATGCAGTAAATATTTATTTCCTACCAACTCTGTTTAGTGTATCGTCATATGGAAAACCACGTGGCATGACCTCCGATTTTATTGTCACTAAGAAGACAAAATTAATAGAGTCATTCTAAACAAAATAAGGCTGTAAACGAGTAGCTCGGGCAATAAATAATGTCAGTGTCTTAGCAAAAAGAGAGATAAAAATGAGCCACATTTGCTTTTCTCAGAGCTTGGACTTCCCTCACTCTCCTTGCTCCTTGCACCTGGTAAAGACAAGGTGTCAGCATTTGTTACAATCTCTGGAAAGCTGTTTCTGAACTCTGCTCTCTCCCATCTCTACAACAATGCATTTCTGCAACTGGTTAGGCACCCATTCTGTGCTCCCCAAGCATCTTGCCCTTGCCTGTGATTCGGTTCTTGCTCTGTGTTATAATTGTGTTTCCTTGTCTGTGTTCCCCGGTAAAATGTGAGTTACTTGAAATCAAAGACCAGGTCTTATTTATTACTCTTTCTGGCATTTGCTACATGACAACGTATATTAGGAAGTTAATCATATTTGAGGAAAACGGGAAAGACATGAATGCCGTATCAGTGCCAAGCGTTTCTCTTCTATTTTAACAACTCGATAACAAAAGTGGCCAACAGACTTCTTTCAAAATGCTCCAACTGACAAGTAGGGTCAAAGGTGCTGTCACGACAAGTGTATGAGATCGTTTGTGATCATTTATGTACATTCCCTTCCAGTTTACCTCTTATGTCTCTTTTCTTTCCACTATATTCCACAGTCACAAAGAACTACAGTGGACCCTTGAATGACATGGGTTTAAACTGCATAGGTCCAGTTATACACAGATATTTTGCTAAGTACACTCCAGGACTGGAAATATATTTTCTCTCCCTCATGATTTTCTCAATAACATTTTCTTTTCTCTAGCTTCCTTTGTAAGGATAGAGTACGTAATGCATATTGCATACAAAATATGTATTTACCAACTATCCTGTTACCAGTAAGGCTTCCAGTCAACAGTAGTTAAGTTTTAATTTTACTTATTTATTTTTTTAATAATGTGTATTTATTTTTGAGAGAGACACACACAAGTGCAAGCAGAGCAGACAGAGAGAGAGAGAGAGAGACAGAGAGAGACAGAGAGAGAGACAGAGAGACAGAGTCTGAAGCAGGCTTCAGGTTTTGAGCTGTCAGCAGAGTCCCACATGGGGCTCAAACTCACGAACCATGTGATCATGACCTGAGCTGAAGTCAGATGCTTAACCACTGAGCCACTCAGGTGCCCCAATAGTCAAGTATTTAAAGAGACGAAAGTTATACAAGAAGTTCTGACCACATGGAGGGTCAGTGCCCCCAGCTCCCACACTGTTCGAGGGTCGACTGCACTTGTAGTTCTTTTCTTTAACAATTCTTTTAAACAAGTCTTTTCTTAACCACTGGCTTGCCAACCCTCCCTCTGGATTGACTTTCATGCCCTTGCTCTGTGTTCCAGAACACCCTGTGCTGAACTTTTAATGAATTCTTCTAGGAGTACCTTAAGGTAAGAGACAGTGTCTTATTCATTGCTTTATGAACAGTGCTTCAGGAAGGGTTTTACACCAAATAAGCTCACCATAAATATTGGATATTGAATAAATGAATGGGTTTGAAAGATCTTATGGAGTAGTTAAATATTCCTAAAGAAAATTGATGTCTTACTATATGTCAGACACCATTCTATATACTTATATGGTACTTCATGAAGTCTTTTCAAAGACATTAAAAGTTACTATTATCCGAATTTTACAAATAAAGAAACCGAGGCACAGAAACCTAAGTAATTTGTTCAGGGTTATACATGCCTGGCAATTGTCAGAGAACCTATTATTATGTACTGTATCGTATTGCCTTTGTACTTAAGATCTATGCTGCCCACAAAAGATGGATAGGATTGAGAATGAAGGAATCAAGGCAGAAATGCATCCTTACAGAATCCTTACTATATGGGATGACATGAGCTGAAGAACAGAACTTGATGTACAAAAAGTTGTTTTTAAAAAGACAAGAGCAAGGGCTAGTATCCAAAATATACAAAGAGCTCACTAAACTCCATACATGAAAAATGAATAATCCAGTGAGGAAATGGGCAGAAAACCTGAATAGACACTTCTCCAAAGAGGACATCCAGATGGCCAAGAGGCACATGAAACGATGCTCAGCGTCACTCATCCTCAGGGAAACCCAAATCAAAACTACACTGAGATACCACCTCACACCAGTCAGAGTCTCTAAAATGAACAAATCAAGAGAATATAGATGCTGGCGAGGGTGTGGAGAAACAGGCACCCGCCTACACTGTTGGTGGGAATGTAAACTGGTGCAGCCGCTCTGGGAAACAGTGTGAAGGCTCCTCAAAAAACTATCTATAGAACTCCCTTATGACCCAGCAATAGCACTGCTAGGGATTTACCCAAAGGATACAGAAGTGCTGATGCATAGGAGCACATGTACCACAATGTTCATAGCAGCATTTTGTACAATAGCCAAATCATGGAAAGAGCCTAAATGTCCATCAACTGATGAATGGATCAAGAAGATGTGGCATATATATATATGTATGTATATATACATATACATATATACATATATAATGGAGTACTATATGGCAATGAGGAAGAATGAAATATAGCCATTTGTAGCAAAGTGGATGGACCTTGAGGGTGTCATGCTAAGCGAAATAAGTCAGGCAGAGAAGGATAGATACCATATGTTTGCATTCATAGGTCTAACAGGAGAAACCTGGCAGGGGACCATGTGGAGAGGAAGGGGGAAAGAGAGCGGGGGAGAGTGAGGGACACAGATCAAGGGAGACTACTGAATACTGAAAATGAACCATGGACTGAAGGGGGAGGGGGAGAGAGGGAATGGGGTGATGGTCATGGTGGGGGACTCTTGTGGGGAGAAGCACTGGGTGTTATATGGAATCCAACTTGAAAATAAACTATTAAAAATAAAATAAAAAGATAAGAGCATAATATAATTGATATTGTTTTGAATGTTTATATTGGGAAGTAGTGGAAGACAGACGGGAATAGGTCAAGAGGACGATTGTAGGCAGGATTGAATGCCAAAATGTGGAGTTCAGACTAAACAAGAAAGGGTAGGAACACAGTAGATTCTTGAGTAGGTAAGTGACATGATAAGATAGCTCCTGGGAAACTTAATATGAGGGGATTTGCACAGTCACGAATGAGGAGAACTGCCAGCCAGCTGGGGCTTTAACTCAATGTTACTCTGGTAACTTACCAATGCTCAAGGTCTAGCTCTTATACCAAAAGGTTTAGAAAATCTTTGTTCCGCATAGTGTAAGATTCTTGTATGACTTACTCAAACAAAATTATCCATTAGTAAATATTTTTGAGCACCTGCTCTACATCAGGCGTCATATTAGTTAGACATTGAAGAATGGTGATGGAAATGGACAAGATTATCTCCATGGAGTACAGTAAATATAATCTGAAAAAGAGGATGTGTCCTACAAAAGAGGAAGAAGCGATGGGAGAAATAAAAGAAGTGAGGGTCCTCTGCGGTCTAAAAAGCCAAGAAATAATCCAGAAAGAGGTTACAAGTAAGCAAACAATTGAAGGATGACTAGAATAAAGGGTAAAATGAAGAAGGACTCCAAGAAGAAAAAACACAACATGTTAAAAGAACTTGAAATGAGAAAGATGATGTCATGTTCAAAGAACTGAAAGATGTTCTCTATGAGTGGATCAGAGAGGGAAAGTTACTCAAGATGGTATCAGCAATAGCACTGCTAGGGATTTACCCAAGGGATAAAGAAGTGCTGAGGCATAGGAGCACATGTACCCCAATGTTCATAGCACACATATACATATATATCACATCTTATTTATTTTCATACACACACACACACACACACACACACACACACACACACACGAATATTCCTATATTCTTCAGCCATAAAAAAAAGAATGAAATCTTGGCATTTGCAGCAACATGGATGGATCTAGAGGGTATCAGACTAAGTGAAATAAGTCAATCAGAGAAAGATAGATACCATATGATTTCACTCATATGTGGAATTTAGGAAGCAAAACAAAGAAAAAAGGGACTAGTAAAAAACCAGATTCTTAACTATAAAGATCAAAATGGTGGTTATTCGAGGGGAGGTGAATAGGGCGATGGATGAAATAAGTGAAGGGAATAAAAGAAAAAGAACTGAGATCCTAGAACCAGACCCGACCATTAATGGAAATATTTTATCACAATCTTGTCATTAAGACCAGTGAGAAACAAAATGAGATTTCACCAAAAGTAGTGGGACTACTGATGAAGCATATAGAAAACATGAAGTACACCTCTACCTTGAATGGCATGCCAAAATCAGTTCTAAAGCATAAAATTCTCATAATTCTAAACTAAAGAACAGTTTGAAACAACACAGAAGATACCTTTTTGACCATGTGGGAAATAAGCATTTTTTGAGCATGACACAAGATTTGCAAATCAAGTTTAAAATTAATAAATTCAGCCACGTTAAAATTTAGGACATCTGTTCAAAATATAACACTAAGAAAAAAAAGAAAAGGCAGAGAATAGAATAAAATTTTTGCAACATCTATAACCAACAAAGGATTACTGTCCAAAATATATATATATATAGATATGAAGAAACTCTTCTAGTCAAGAAAAAGACAAACCTAGGAGAAAATAAAACACAAGACTTTAATAGGCATATTATGGAAGAAGAAACCTAAATGATCAATAAATATATGAAAATATACTTAATCTCAACAACAATCCAAAGATTGCTAAGTATAACTATAATGAAGTAGAATCTCATACTATCTGGATCAGTGAAGTTAAGACAAAAAATATAGATCAATGGAAACCCAAACACTGGTGGTATGGGTATAAATTGGCAGAAGAGTATGGGAAATCGATTTAAGATCCACATACTCTACTACAAAACAATTCCTGTCCTAAGACTATACCCTAGAATAGTAGATAGGGCTTTCCTATCCTGAGATTCATGGATAGAATTTAAAGATATTGTGAATTAGGATGGAAACAAATTTTTTTTAATTTTCAGTAGTGCCTAAATGAAATTTAGCATTTCCTTTGCTAATGAATGTAGACAAGAAATCAAGATATGTGCAGTAGCCATGACTTTGTCACCAAAGAAGCAAAGGTATTTTCATATTACATTATGGTTATGGCAGATAACGGTATAAATATCCTTTATGCTCATCACTACTTCAACATCACATGAGTAATTATACCTACCTCTAGACCTTGTTATTTAATGCATTAGTAAAGACATTTAATAGTGTATAAGAAATTTATTAACATTTTTATAACTGTATTTCAATATAATTGGCTTCTTTTGTGCATTTAAAAATTTATTCTGAGAAGAATTCCAGTAAGCTTCATCAGATTTCAAAAAAGGTCCACCACACAGTTAAAAACTCTGCTCATTGGAGTTCCTGGATCGCTCAGTTGGTTAAGTGTCTCACTCTTGATTTTGGCTCAGGTCTCATGGTTCATGAGTTTGAGTTTGATCACCACCTTGGGCTCCATGGAGCCTGCTTGGGATTCTTTCTTCCTCCCTCTCTAGCCCTCCCCCTTCTCAAAATAAATAAATAAACTTTAAAAATGTTATTTTAAAAACCTCAACTCTAAAAAACTCCTTAAGTTCCACATATAAATGAATCATATGATATTTGTCTTTCTCTGACTGACTTTTTTCATTTAGCATAATATACTCTAGGTACACATTGTAGCATTGCACAATACACATTGTTGCAAATGGCAAGATATCATTCTTTCTCATGGCTGAGTAATATTCCATTATATATTATGTACCATGTCTTCTTTATCTATTCATCAGTCGATGATAATTATTGTGATGAGCACTGGGTGTTGTATGTAAGTGATCAATAAATTCTACTCCTGAAACCAATATTACACCATATGTAACCTAACTAGAATTTAAATTTAAATTTTGAACAAACAAACAAAAAAACTCTTACACATATATGGAAGAGTGCACATAGCAGGACTATTTTAAAAAGGAAAAAATATTGATGACCCAAATATCCATCAACAGTAGGATGAATAAATGTACTGTCATAGTCATACCACATATGAATATGTTGTTACCATGAAAACAAATGATTTACACGCAAAAACATGGATAAATCCCAAGTGAAAAGGGAAGTTGTAGAAGAATGTATACTTCTACATTGTATAGAATGTGTATACAATTTTAGAAACTAGAAAAGCAGGTAAAGTAGAAAGTATAAAAGCGTGTAAAATAAAGTATTGTTTAGGGATACATATATGCAGCGAGGCTATAAATACATGAGAGGAAAGGATAATCACAAAACACAGGGTACTGAGTTACCTCAGAGTTAGGAGGAAAAGGTATGGAATCAGAGAAGAAACTGCAGAGGTAATAACGTTCTTTCTCTTAATATGGGTACTAAGTGCATAGGTATTAATCATAGCGTAAATCTTTATAATTTACATATATTTACTATCGTTCCATCTGCTCAATATTTACTGAAAGCTATATTAAAATGTATATAACACTTCCTGCTTTGTGAAGAATGGAATGAAGGAGATCGTTAGTAGAAAGGGACAGGGGTCTGAAGAAGATGTCACAGTAGTCAAGGTGAAAGATGTGGCTTGGGCTAGGGTTTTCATAGTGAGTAGCCCTAAAGAGGAAGGTCATTTTCAGGGTTCATTTTAGAAGTAGAAAGAAGAGGGGTGTCTGGGTGTCTCAGTCTGCTGCGAGACCCACTCTTAATTTCAGCTGGGGTAATGATCCCAGGGTTGTGGTATCAAGTCTCCCATGGGGCTAAGCATGGAGTCTGCTTAGGATTCTCTCTCTCTCTCCCTCTGCCTCTCATTACTCACTCCCTTGCTTTCTCTCTCTCTCTCTCTCTCTCTCTCTCTTTCTTTCTCTAAAATAAAAAAGATAGAAGCAAGAGATGCTGTTGAAGGAAAAAAGAAAAGAAAGAAGTTCTGGGATTTAGCTTGAGAAACTGGATGGAGGTAGAGCTATTTCAGGGATGTTGGGGAGGGGATGCAGTTTAAAAGACAAATGGAAATTTGAGGGACGCCTGGGTGGTTCAGTCAGTTAAGCATCCGACTTCGGCTCAGGTCATGATCTCATAGTTCATGGGTTCAAGCCCTGCATTGGGTTCTGTGTTGACAGCTTAGAGCCTGGAGCCTGTTTCAGAGTCTGTGTCTCCTCTCGGTGCTCCTTCCCTGCTCGTGCTCTGTCTCTCTCTGTCTCAAAAAGAAATAAACCTTGAAATTTTTTTAAAAAAAGTGAAATGGAGGCTTTCAAAAATAATCCATTATGAGAATTATCATGTAGTGGGGGTAGGGCTAAGAGTGGGGTGATATAAGTCATTCATGGGATCATCTCCACTTTCAGAATTGATGAAGTTTATCTTGTATGACACTTTTTTAGTCCTCTGTGCAGCAAGCCTACGTCTTCTAATCTATCTTCAGGTAATGATTTTGGATATTATGTAGCTTGAAAACTTGAAGTAAATTTTCTGGGCGGTTTATAAGCTATCTGTAGGGATATTAATGAATCCTGAACTTATACGTGGGGGGAAAATAGGATGAAGAGTTCTGTTTTAGAACTCAAATTTTGAGAAATCTATCTGGTAGAAATATCATTGGGCAGTTGCTGTTTACATATGTGCTATATACACAGAAATATACAAACCGTAACATCATTGAGCCAAGAGAATCCTGGATCCATTGTTTGCTTTATTTTTTTCTGTTTATTTATTCATTTTTGAGAGAGAGAGAGCACAAGAAATAACAGGAGGGGAGAGAGCAAGAGCGAGAGCGAGAGGCAATCCCAGGCAGTCTCTGTGCTGTCAGCACGGAGCCGATGCACGGCTCAAACTCATGAACTGTGAGCTCATGATCT
The DNA here is from genome assembly GCF_006229205.1 of Suricata suricatta. NCBI lineage: Eukaryota > Metazoa > Chordata > Mammalia > Carnivora > Herpestidae > Suricata > Suricata suricatta. Next base: position 78,658,602 of record NC_043717.1, read on the forward strand.
GAGCCAAAATCAACAGGCGGGCACTTAACCAACTGAGCCACCCAAATGCCCCTCCATTTTCCACTTTAAATCTGGGGAGAAAAACTAAGATGGTGTTTCAATGTCCACGCTTCTCCAATAATCATTGGTGAGTTTGGGAATTTCCAGCCACAATTTATTCTTTCAGGCAAGTCTTTATTTTTCTTATTTATTTGTTTCTTTGTTTGTTTTTGAGAGAGAGAGAGAGAGAGAGAGAGAGAGAGAGAGAGCAAGCAGAGGAGCTGCAGAGAAAGAGAGAGGGAGACACAGAATCCCAAACATGCTACAGGCTCTGAGCTGACAGCTCCCAATGTGAGGCTTGAACTCACAGACCATGACATCATGACCTGAGCCAAGGTTGGAGCCTTAACTGACTGAGCCACCCAGACACACCTCTATTTTTTAGACTAAACTGGCAAAGCAGTTTTTTCCACTAAACTGCCAAAAGGTTTCTTCCAATGAGATATTCTCACCTGAATGAATTTATTTTCTGTTTTTATTCAGAAAGACTCTTCTCTCTTTCTTTGACTTCCGTAGTGATTTACTTTCTGGTCAGGTTACATTATAATTCGTGATTAATTTATAATAACTTATACTGTGATTGTATTTTAGAGATCACACTGAGCTTTCACATATATTACTTCATTTACACCTTCTAGTACTTCTTTGAGGTAGTTTGGAAGGGGGTTATTATCCCCATTTTTAATTTTTTTAAGTTTATATTTAGAGGGAGAGAGAAAGAGAGAGAGAGAGAGAGAGAGAGCGATCAGGGGAGGGGCAGGGAGAGGGAGAGGGAGAATCCCAAGCAGGCTCTGCACTAACAGCACAGAGCCTGATGAGGGACTCCAACTCACCAACTGTGAGACTGTAACCTGGGCTGAAATCAAGAGCCGGAAGATTAACCTACCTAGCCACCCAGGCAGCCTCCATCCCCATTTTTAGAGGAGAGGCAATCAAGGCCCTGTTGGTAATGTGACTTGCTCAAGGTCTTGTAATTATTAAGTGGCAGAGTACAAACTCGAGAGAGCATTTGCTGATTCCTTGAGATCTTGTGTTTATTTAGTATCTTAGTGTGGTTTATATGTTGAAAGAAAGTATGCGCTCTTGTCTATTAGGTAATTGTACTCTAACGACATTTACTGTAACTCTTTAGCTTTGCATAATGAAATCAGCAATTAGAATGTTTGCTCCAGGTAACTAGAGCAACATCACCAATGTTGCAATTAAAATGGAAAGAAGGACTTGTGGTTGTTCAGATTCTTTGTCTTAAAATCATTTCAAAACACTTTCCTATCTACCACTCATTTGCTACTTATAACATTCTTGTAAATTGGCAGAGGCAGATTAACAGTTTTGTCATTTTAGAAATGGAGCAATGGAGCCAGAGAAAGGTAAACCTAGCTGCAATAAACTATAAATAGAGCCCCATGATTCTCAAAATGTAGACATTTTGCTGAATTCTACTGTCATATATAATTGAAATTACCCTTAGAAAATCCCTACATTATTGCAAAAATTATACCACAAAAAAGTGTATTCTAGGTATTATATTATGAACAATGGTAATGCTTAAAGAGAGTGCTATGTTAAAGATTTTCAATGTTGATATGTTTAGAACACAAGGAGCATTGTCAAATGCAGAAATTTCTCAAATAACATGATTTGTTTTAATGTGCTATCTAAATAACAAATTTTGAGTTTAATTCATTCAAGAAGCTTTTGCTTTCCTGTGCTATAGCTATTTTAAAAGTGGTCCCATCAAGGAAGTTTTAATTAAGAAAAATTTCTCTGCCTGACTTCTGCCTGCTTACCTCTGTTGGCCAGAGTTTGAAATAGTATTTTAGTTGGTTATTGGGGATGGAAAATACAGGTCACTTTCATATTTTGCCTTATATATTAACTTATTGTTTCAAGTTAAATTTTCATAGTCCATGTATGAATCACTTTTGGAATCCCAAAAAAATAGACAAAAAAGATCACTTAAAATGTTTTAAACCGGGAGGCCTTCTCTAGAATTTTGTAGAAAATATTATTTTATTTTGTTATAATAACCAAATGTAAAATAATGCACCAGAAGTTACTTGATTTGAAGTAACAATAATTGCTATAACTGTATGTAAGTATTATGATTCATTCAATATGTGCTTTTTATGCTAATCTAATCACATCATATTAGAAAGAAGTCAGGACCACGAACCCTTAATGATGCATTTTGAACCAAATGTACTCTTTTAAATATGCAAAAGTACATATCATAAAGATTTTGTGGGAAACTTTTCTGCCAGCAATTTGGTTATTACTTAATTTATTCTTACACTTAATAATCATAAGGAAGAAAAAATAATCATAAGGATGGTACCCATGCTTAAAATATATCCTGCCACATATATGCTAGAAAATGCAATTAGACACATTCCTAGTTCTACAATGTTGAATCTGGATTTCATCTCTAAAGCTCTGAGTCAACATCTTTACCTTGAGCCCCTTGAATCAATGTTTGAGTCAAGCTATTTCAAATCTTGCAGAAATATATGGGCTAAAGACTAATCTCCAATGCCACTAAAGAGAACAGTGATTTGGGGAATCACTTCAGTGTGTGTAGGAAGGTCTGGAATAGAGAATGAACACTATTATAGAAGAAAAAGCCTTAGAGAAGTAATAGTAATTTCCTTGATTGGGGAAGTGTGTTTAGATCTTTTGTTATATATGTGTTCTTTTTTTTTCTCTTCCTAAGAGTCACGAAATCTCATTGCTCTTCTTCTTTTTTTAATGTTTTATTTATTTTTGAGAGAGAGAGAGAGAGAGAGAGAGAGCGAGAGCGAAAGAGAGAGTGAGCATGAGCAAGGGAAGGGCAGAGGGAGAAGGAGGTACAGAATCTGAAGCAGGCTCCGGGCTCTGAGCTAGCTGGCAGCACAGAGCCTGACGTGGGGCTCGAACCCACAAACCGTGAGATCATGACCTGAGCCGAAGTTGGATGCTTAATCACTGAGTCACCCAGCACCCCCTTATTGGTCTTCTATTCTACTTGGATTAGACAAAATTATTTATGAAACTTGTTAAAGACAGCTAAGGAAGACTTTATTCAAAGGAGAAATATGATAGGTGTAGGGCCACTGCAATAAGGTCTTATAGTGAGAGAGAGAGAGATTGGGTTCGCCTCCCAATACAAGGAAAAGTGGGAATTTATAGCCAAGGAGCAGGATGTGGTAAGTGGATGGAAAATTGTTGAGAAGAAACTTCATGTATAAGGGGTGGATTCTAGATAAACTAACCTACCAGGATTCTTACTAAAGGCAGGCTGGGTAATTAGGCATCATCTAGGGGATTGTGGCAGATAAGGAACCCAATTAGATATCAAGAGTAATCAAATATAAAAGATGAAGGACTCTGGTTAAACTGATTTAGCAACATTCTTGCCAAAATTGGGCAATGCACAGACAAACACAGACGTCTACAAGTTGAAGTCTAGCTGAAAAAGAGCTGAGAGGAGCCTGAGTAGAGTTTGGTCAAAGAGAGAATCTGTCATTCAACTCATTTTTTAATTTTATTGGGAGCTCTGGGGGAGATAGGAACAGAACTTGACACTGTATGGTTGATAAGGAAACATCGTGGCCACTCTCTCTATGAGAGTGTTGGTAAGGAATTATAAAGCAAATAAAACTTTATAAGTTTTTCAAGATTATGACATCTAATTACATTATTATTAATCTAGATTCACCCATTAGTATAGAAAATGTAAGATGGAGATGAGCAAAGACCACAAACAAGAAACCAGTGTCTGACAAATCTTTCATCCAACAAAAAAATCCAAATCTATAGCAGTGACCCTATAAAAGATTTATCTTTGTCAAGAAAAAAAGAACTCAGAATCAAAAGAAGGCATTGACAACTTGAAAAGTTGCTTTGAAAAGTCGTTGAAAAGTCAAAATTAGTAAATGATAGCCTCTAAAAGATGGTAATTTAACCCCAATGATTTAAAATCATTGTTATTTTGCATTTCTATCTGATAGAGGAAATTCATCTATCAGGACCAGCAAAATAGAGGCCGTTCCAGTGACCTGGCCCCTGTTACAAATCTAAAACTCATGGGAAACCCATGTCAAAGAAACATAATATACACCAATCACAATCCTTCAACTCCGCCTTAGCTAGTTGACCTTACCCTAGAAAATGGAACGTGCTAGCCTTACCACGAAATCCCTGACCTCTTAGCCAATCATTCCCTATTTCCATGTTACTGCTTCTAAAACTCCATTAAACTCACTCTTGCACAAAATTCTAGGGAAGAGAGTTCCACCTTTTGTGAGGCACTGTATGCCCCCAATTCATGGATTGTTGCCCTTAAATAAAGGCCATCAGGCTAACTACTAAGTTGTTTTATTTTTGTCACTTAACATATCTGTCACACTTTCCCTCCTACTGGAATGACTCCAGATAATTTTAGGATCCAATTAAAGTGCGGTAACACATAAGACGACACGTTTAGTTTGGTTTTAGCAGCCTACATTTGTGTGTTTGTCAATCATTCTGGTAAATGGTTACATCATTGCTAACTTCCTAATCTAGGAAAGCTTTAATGAATTCTCCTTTTCATCCTGTCACCTAACTATCATGGCATGAATGAAGGTAAGGAACTGAGATGATTTTGCTCAGTATGGGAGATAGACAATGGAGGTACAACAGAAGCTGGTATGTAGAAAATCTTCCCTTATCACTCATATAGGAAAGAAATTATACAGGCTTTCCAAATTTGACAAGAATTAAAATTTAATATGAATTTCATTTTATTTTAGAGAGTGTGTGAGTGAGGGAGAGGATCACAGGGAGAGAGAGAGAGAGAGAGAGAGAGAGAGAGAATCTCAAGCAGGCTCCACCTCGGTGAAGAGGCTGACTAGTAAGGCTCAATCCCATGAACCATAAAATCATGATCTGAGTCTAAATCAAGAGTCAGAGACTCAACCGACTGAGCCACCCAGGAACCCCTAAAATGAAATATTAAAAAAAAAAACTTTTGAAAGTTAAAGAACATTTTATATTGATAACAGAAAAAATTATGAACAACTATTCTGAAGGAAAGAAAAACTATAAGGATGGAATAATAAATATAAATAAATGTATTAGACAACATTAAAAGAAACTTTTTCTTCATTTTATTTTTTAAATCATGTCAGATGATGAAAAGTGACATTTGTGATTATAGTGTCTACCAAAAATATATTTACTGTCTTAACTCCCTTATTGATCTGAAATAGAAACAAAACGTTCAGTGAATTTTCAAGGGATGCCTGGGTAGTTGAGTCACTTAAGTGTCCGACTTAACATCAAGCCCCTCATCGGGCTCTGTGCTGACAGCTCAGAGCCTGGAACCTGCTTTCAATGGTGTGTCTCCCGCTCTCTCTCACCCTTTCCCACTCATGCTCTCTTTCTCTCAAAAATAAATAAACACTAAAACTTTTTTTAAAATAAGTGAGTTTTCAAATACCTTCCCACCCCAAAGAAAAAGCAAGTTCTTTAAAGTCTATAATCACACGTATCAGATTCTGCTGCACCCTAAAGGTACTCTAACAAAAACATTATAGAGCCCCCAGTGAAGTCTCATTTCCCCCAGATGCCAGTTCTCAGCATACAGCATGACTTGTAGAAATATTCTGCTGGCTCAGCTGGCCTAAGATTGTTCTGTGTGCTCCTACATCTCATCAGGTTTAAGCAAAATAAAATACATTGTAATACAAGCAAGATTGTTTCATGCAATTTCTTTAATGAGGAGATTTTTTTAAAGAACACTATTGTTTTGTCATTAAGCCATATGGATCTCAGGGACTATTGTAGGAAATATCACGAGAATTCACTACTGAATGCTTTTTCATCCATTGTATTTTTTGTTCCACCTTGGAGTATTAGATTAAAGAAGGCTGATATGAACAGTGAATTTGCAGTTAACATATTTTGGTGAACCTGTCCTTCTGAAAGCACTGCATTGAAAAAATAAATGCTATGTATAAGTTCAAAAAATATATAACTAGCATTGTAACTTTTTTATACCTAATGTTAGGGGGGTCGTTTGTTTTAGGAGAAATAAAGGGTTGCAGATAGATTATTTGGTATAAATCTCTTAAATCCCAGTATAGGAACCTAATATTGACATTTAATGCCTTTATGTATCCAGAAACATCAGCTGGGGGCACCTGGGTGGCTCTGTCACATAAGCTCCTGACTCTTGGTTTCGGCTCAGGTCATGATCTCACAGTTCATGAGTTCAAGCCCTGGGTTGGCCTCTGTGGTGACAGCATGGAGCCTCCTTGGGATTCTCTCTTTCCCTCTCTCTCAACCCCTCTCCCACTTGTACTCTGTCTCTCTTTCAAAATAAATAAATAAACTTTTAAAAAAAGAAACATCAGCTCTACTCTGACGCTGTAAGATTACATTAGGACAAATTTATTCTGAACGGGAGATTCAAGGGAATACACTGTGTATATCTTTGGAAATCTTTTGATGTTTACTTTTGGAGAGTTTAAGTTTTCTCATGAATAATATTTTTGGGGGTCAGACCAGTTGTCTCCTTCTGGCATTTGTGACACTTGTATCTCTTAAAACTAACTGGTATTTTTAGTAATTGAACTGAGGGGCCCTTGAGTGGCTCAGTCAGTGGAGCATCCGACTTCGTCTCAAGGCATGATCTTATGGTTCTCGGGTTTGAGCCCTGCATCAGTCTGTGTGCTGACAGCTCAGAGCCTGGAGCTTGCTTCAGATTCTGTATCTCCCTCAGTCTCTGGCCCTTCCCTGCTCATGCTCTGTCTCTCTCTTTCAAAAATAAGGAAACATTTTTAAAAAATAATGGAATTGAACAAGATTTTTTTCAATGTAGTACTTTTTGCTGCTTTGCCTTTTTGATGGGATGCAAACTGCAAGCTATTTAACATACTCCAAGTGCTGCTAGAAAAAGCTGTCATTAGCATTTTGAATGTCTTTAAAAATCGTATCCAGTCTGATGGCATACGTATGGGATGATAATGAATAAAAGAAATGATTTAAGGGATGAATAATGTTTTTCTGTTCATAGGTACCATATCTATCATGACAACTACAGCTGGGTAAATGGTCATGGAATACTATAATTCGGTCAAGCAGAAAATCTTAGTGTGGGTTTGAGGAACAAATTATAACTTGAATTTATCTAATGTTGTCCCACTTATGTGAAGTGTCACTATAGGGTAAGACAGCCTTGTGGGGAATACCAATTTTAACTGGTAGGTGTAAATGAATTTTTCCTTACTGGTTACAAAAAAGGTTTGAGAAATAACACTGCTTAAAAATAGAGAAGCAGGGGGGGTGCCTGGGTAGCTCAGTCAGTTGAGCATCTGGCTTCAGCTCAGGTCATGATCTTGCAGTTCGTGAGCTCGAGCCCCACATCTAGCTTGCTGCTGTCAGCACGGAACCTGCTTCGGATCCACTGCCCCCCTCTCTCTCTGTCCCTCCCCCACTTGGGTTCTCTCAAAAATGAATAAACATTAAAATAAATAAATACATAAAAATAAAGAGGTGGGAAAGAGTGATAACTTCAACTTTAAAGGTAAATTCAAAGTGTCATACTCAAACTATATAAATCTAAGTAGGAGGGTAGAGATTTCAATATTAACTTGCTACTGAATCCACGTAGGTTTCTCACCAGACTAAAAAGCAATAAAGTCAAAATGAAGTGGCAGGATTTAGTGAATCAGGAAATACAGGACAATTCCGTTACAATGAGCGTGGAGTATGTGGGCAGAAATGTAGACTCTTGGAAAAATCTAAATGTCATGAAACAAGGAAGTATGATCCAGGGGTACTTACCTTCAGGAATAATATCAGTGCTGTCATCTTTTTTGGCAAGGGGCTATATCCTAGGCTAGTTTGGATTATTTTTAAATGAGAGAATGAAATAAAACAAATGACTGTAACCATTTCAGTTATTTGCTACTCTTTTCCTGTGTTCTGTCATTTTATTGGTAGTTTCAGTTAAATGTTGCAATGCTAAAAAGCATATTATCACCGAGTTCATTTTCATGACAGATACTGGAGGCTATATAGGTGGATATCACAATCAGGTGGTTATAGGACTTCTTATTTCAATGGCATACTTAATTCTGATTGTACAAATTGTAATGGCTATACCATTTCACATAACATAGTTGGAAAAGACACAGTATCATAATTATTTATTGTGATACCATACTTTCCCCTCAACTTCACAAATACTGAATGAATGTCAGTGATTTTCCTTTCAGTTTGGATTGCCTTCTGATTTTATAAGTGTGTCTACCTCTCTTGCCAAATACATAAAATGTAACCGTAAAAAATTATTTCTATTAATGTACGGCTTTTATTCCTCAGGCAGTTGACTTTTTTAAATTAGAAAAGTGGTTCATCTCAAAAAATAGAATAGCTGAGGGTACATATTAATGTACCAACCTGCTAGCTTCTGGTATAACAAACTTGGTGTCACCTTATTATTTTGAACAAAAGCATGGCAAGTATAACATTGGCTAAATAATTTATATTTTCTAAGACCAATTCATTATACACTTTTCAGGCAATAGCATTTTTCTTTTTTTTTGGTTTTGTTTTGCTTTTTCTATAATAGAAACAAAGTTGGTGCCTCACTCTTGCTGCCATGAGGAAATCTAAGAACATTCATAAGGTATCAGGACTCTAAAATGTTTATTTATTTATTTATTTTGAGAAGGAGGAGGGGCAAAGGGAGGGAGAAAGAATCACAAGCAAGCTCCATGCTGTCAGTGAGGAGCCAGATACTGGGCTTGATCCCACAAACCATGAGATGATGATCTGAGGCAAGATCAAGAGTCAGATGCTTAACTGACTGACCCAGGTGCCCCTATAAAGTATCAGCATTCTGAAATATTTCTTATGTTTCTCTTATCATTTTAAGTCTCATTTTTATTTTGTCATAATGTTGAAATGAGTTTACCTTTGCATTTTAATTTTTAATGTTTATTTATTTAATTAAAAAATTTTTTAAATTTGCATCCAAGTTAGTTAGCATATAGTGCAACAGTGATTTCAGGAGTAGATGCCTTAATGCCCCTTGCCCATTTAGCCCATTCCCCCTCCCACAACCCGTGCAGTCACCCTCTTTGTTCTCTATGCTTAAGAGTCTCTTATGTTTTGTCCCCCACCCTGTTTTTATATTATTTTTGTTTCCCATCCCTTAATCCCTTATGTTCATCTGTTCTGTGTCTTAAAGTCCTCATATGAGTGTAGTCATATGTTATCTTTCTCTGACTAATTTTGCTTAGCATAATACCCTCTAGTTCCATCCAAGTAGTTGTAAATGGCAAGACTTCATTCTTTTTGATCGCTGAGTAATACTCCATTATATATAGATATACCACATCTTCTTTATCCATTCATCCATCAACGGACATTTGGGCTCTCTCCATACTTTGGCTATTGTTGGTAGTGCTCTTATAAACACTGGGGTGCATGTGCCCCTTGGAAACAGCACACCTGCATCCCTTGGATAAATACCTAGCAATTGCTGGGTTGTAGGGTATTCTATTTTTAATTTTTTGAGGAACCTCTATACTGTTTTCCAGAGTGGCTTCACCAGTTTGCATTCCCACCAGCAGTTCAAAAGAGATCCTCTTTTTGTGCATCCTCACCAACATCTGTTGTTGCCTCAGTTGTTCATATTAGCCAATCTGACAGGTGTGAAGTGGTATCTCATTGTAGTTTTGATTTGTATTTCCCTGATGATGAGTGATGTTGAGCATTTTTTCATGTGTTGGTTGACCATCTGGATGTCTTCTTTAGAGAAGTGTCTATTCATATCTTTTTCCAATTTTTGTCACTGGATTATTTGTTTTTTGGATGTTGAATTTGATAAGTTCTTTATAGATTTTGGATACTAACCCTTTATCTGATACGTCATTTGTAAATATCTTCTCCCATTCTATTGGTTGCCTTTTAGTTTAGCTGATTGTTTCCTTTGCTGTGCAGAAGCTTTTTATTTTGAGGAGGTCCCAATAGTACATTTTTGCTTTTGTTTCCTTATTTATTTTTGAGAGACAGAGAGAGAGAGAGAAACAGAGACAAAAAGCAAGCAGGGAAGGGGCAGAGAGAAAGGGAGACACAGAATCCGAAATAGGCTCCAGGTTCTGAGATGTCATCACAGAGCCCAATGCGGGGCTGGAGGTCACAAGTGTTGAGATCATGACCTGAGCTGAAGTCGGACGCTTAGCCAATTGAGTCACCCAGGTGCCTCTACCTTTGCATTTGATTGCTTGTGTTTTCATTAAAATTGAAGCATTCAATTCTTTTAGAGCTGCTTCATAATGTCACTGGTTGGAATTTAGAATTGATGATGCCACTCTCTCTAAACTTCACACCTCTAAAATAGAAAAGTTTAGTATATTATCATTCACCTCTGAGACAAATGTAATTCGCTCTTCTTGACATCAGCATGGCAAAGAGGAATCATTTTTTTCTGATGTGTTTCTGCGTAATACATATGTTTTACTTCCAGCTCAGTATGCAGGCCAGGAGACAGATTAAATTTTATTTCTTCTTCAGACATGAATATGCAGATTTGACAGTGCCCACATTCTAGAACAAATAGAGCTCTTGAACAAAATAATTTTACAGGGCAGTTCTTTGAAACAATGTGGTTTTTTTTCTCTCTTCCTTTTCTGACAAAGTAGAACTTTCAAAAAGTTAAAAACATAATTCATACAAATATAAGTTTGATACATGTCAAAGATTTATTCAAATTATTTATTGAGGTGGGGACCAGTAAGATGATAAACTAGTTCTAAGAAAATCTGGAGAGCTAGATATTTATTACCAAGTTGTTAAAGTTGGGAGTACACAAGCCCCCAAGTATGGCAGCTTGGCCTGGTGAATATTTTATCTAGAGGAGTTTGAAAAAAATAGCAGAAGCAGGAAAACCATGCTGACCTGCTCCTTACCCCTCACCCCCTTTGTCTGGCGCATCTCCTCAGAAGCAGGTCCTAAAATTCTCATGTAAGAGGCGCCTTCCTTATACTGGAGGAAAGGAACATCCTTGTCTGCAAAGACAAGAAGATCCTAACAAGCACAAAGACAAGAAGAATCCTAACGAGCAGATCTTGCTAAATTTCCCCCACTTTGGTACACTTACTTCATACCTCTTCATCTAACATATTCCTCCACAACTCTACTCTTCATTGAGCCTAGAATTTAAATACTCTCAGGTCCAGGCGCACCTGGGTGGCTCAGGTGGTTAAGCATCTATCTTCGACTCAGGTCATGATCTCATGGTTCATGAGTTTGAGCCCCACATCAGGCTCTGCACTGCTGGCGCAGAGCCTGCTTTGAATTGCCCTACTGGGTATTTATACAAAGAATACAAAAACACTGATTTGAAGGAATATATGTACTCCTATGTTCATTGCAATAGTATTTACAGTAGCCAAATTATGGAAGCAGCCCAAGTTTGTCCATCAATAGATGAATGGATAAAGAAGATGTGACGTATATGTATGTAATGGAATATTATTCAACCATAAAAAAGAATGAAATCTTGCCATCTCCAATGACATGGGTAGAGTTAGAGAGTATTATATGAAGTGAATAAGTCAGTCAGAGAAAGACATATAACGTGATTTCACTCACATGTGCAATTTAAGAAACAAAGCAAATGAACAAAGGGAAGAAGAGACAAACCACAAAACAGGCTTTTAACTAAAGGAAAAAAATGATGGTTACTGGAGGAGAGGTGGGTGGGAGGATGGGGGGTACTGGAAGGGGATTAAGAGTACATCACGTTGATCAGTATTAAGTAATGTATACTGTACACCTGAAACGTATATAACCTTGTTAACTACACTGGAACTAAAACAAAGTAAAGTAAAATTAAATTAAATTTAAAAAAACATAAAATAAAATGAAAAGACATTCTGCCCCCTTCCTTTTGTTTTATTGCCAAGTATTAAATAAACATTCTTAACAATCTTCTTCATATGCAAAGTTTGAACAAGAATATCAAGACAAAGTCCTCACATTTAAAATACATTTGATTTTCTAAATGTTTGAAAGTCTATCATTCTAACTACGGCTTTCCAAACACCCCATTTGATCCAATAAATGATGTAGATACAGCCACTGTAAAAGAAACATACATTAAATGGATAGCTGAATATGGGACCTAATAATCTGAGCAAAAAGGTCAAGTCAATAAAACTGTGTTCGCCTTTTAAATTTCGGTATAATGGGTGGTTTTTATTGTTGTATGACACTTGGGATCCAGATATTCTTTCGATATAAAAAAAAAACCTTAGTAAGACTTAGCGAGAGTCTGCCCTTTTGCTAGAAAGTCATTAGAAAAGTTTAATCTTCCTTCACAGATTTCGAGAAAGCATGGCCATAGTCTTAAATGCTTCCTCAGCATTCTAATCACATGCTTCTTTAGCCCTTACACATGCCTCGTCTCTTACATTTTCTAACTTCAAAAAACAAAGAAGTTCATATAGGCAAGAATTTTGCCTTCATTGGTGTGTTTCCAGGACCTACTACAATGTTTTATTCATAATAGATACTGAAAAATGTATACAAATTGGTGGACGGATGGATGACTACATGGACAGATGAATGGATATGAGTCATAAACATGGATGGCTCTGTCCTAACCTGAAGTCAGCCTTGCCTGCTCTGAGTTCATAGAAGTGAGAGCCCTGTCCCCCCCCCTTTTTTTTTTTTACCATAAATAGTTATATTAAGTATAAAGAGTATGTTGGCTAATCCTCACACATTCATGATTGTATTTCTTACCATCCCTTTTTCCTTCTTCTTTCTCTCTCTTCTTCCTTCTTTCCTTCCTTCCTTCTCTATTATTATTTAATCATTTTCAATGCTAGGTATTCATTTTTAAGAAATAGTCAATCTGAGCCAAAATAAAAACTCTCATAAAACAGAATACTCGAATTTTTAGTTTAGCAATCTAAAATGCAAGGAGAGGAAGGATTCCTCTTGTTGTTTTGAGGACTGAAAAGAAAGTGCAGGTGGGCAGGTTTGATAATAAGCCAACTGTACACAATTTGTCAAAAGCTGACTTTGTCGATATCAAGCTGATATTACAAGGAAATCCATTTCAAGCTGTAATTGCTGGTGCATGCTCTTCAGAATATGTGGCCACTATTTTATTTGAGAATCTTCAAGCTCACTGAACTTTTAATCCCTTCTTAAGAATTCTAGTGTTTGGGACTGCAGAAACAGAAAAATAAACTAAAGAAAAAGATTCGTTTTTAAAGATTTATTTAAATTCCAGTTAGTTTCAGGTGTACAATATAGTGATTCAACACTTCCATACAACAGTCAGTGCTCATCACAAGTGCCCTCAATCCCTATCACTTATTTCACCCATCCCCTCACCCATCTCCCCTCTGGTGACCATCAGTTTGTTATCTTTAGCTAACAGTCTGTTTCTTGGTTTACCTCTCTCTTTTTTCCCCTTTACTCATTTGTTTTGTTTCTTAAATTCCACACACGAGTGAACTTATATGGTATTTGTCTTTCTCTGACTTACTTCACTTAGCATAATACTCTGTAGCTCCATCCATGCCATTGCAATGAAAGATTTCATTCTTTTTTATGGCTGAGTAATATTTCATTAGGATGCGCGCGCGTGTGTGTGTGTGTGTGTGTGTACATATATATGTATATATATCACTTTTTCTTTACATCCATTCATGAGTCAGTGGACACTTGGGCTGTTTCTATAATTTGAGCATTGTCGACAATGCTGCTATAAGCATTAGGGTGCATGCAACCCTTCGAATTAGTATTTTTGTATCATTTGGGTCTATACCTAGTAGTTCAGTTGCTGGATTCCAGGGTACTTCTACTTTTAACTTTTTGAGGAACCTCCATACTGTTTTCCAGAGTGGCTGCGCCAGTTTGCAGTCATACCCACAGTACAGGAGGTTTCCTCTCTCTCCACCTCTTCACCAGCACCCGCTGTTAAAGAAAAAGACTATTACCGGGTCTAGGCTTTTTCCTTGTTTGGGCCTTCATTTAGCTGTTATAGCTATTTGGCTGATTGTCAGAGATACTCTAAGGTTAATGTAATCATTTTGTGATTGTTTATTTAGCGTTTCCGTGCTGACGCAAGGGCCTGGAGCTTGCTAGTGGGCCGTTCCACTGATGTCCCTCCCATTCTATACTGCCTTTTGTAATTACATAATTTTCCTTTACACTTTTCTTAGTTTTCTCATATGGATTTTGATTAACGTCTGATTTTAGCCTGGAGAACGTACTTAGTCTTTCTTATAAGGCAGGTCACCTGTCAATGAATTCTCTGTTTTTATAGATCTAAGATTGCCTTCATTTCACCGTTTTGAAAAATAGTTTTGCTTGATATGGGGTTCTTGGCTAAGAGGTTGTTTTTTTGTGACTGCTTCAAATATGTTGCCCTTCTGTCTTCTGCATTTCATTGTTTCTCATGATAGGTCAACTGTTAATCTTAATGGGGTTTTCCTTATATGTGATTATTTTTTCTTTTCATTTTTTTCAAATATTCAATTTATTTTGCTGATTGATAAGCATTGTCGCCCATTTTTGAGATGCCTTTGTTTCATGGACCTAACAGTTTAATGAAATCTAGGTAAATTCTTTATTTCTTTTGCTGCATTTGAGTTTTTCATTATCTTTGGTATTCATCATTTTTTTACTGCGAGGTATCTGTTTTTGAATTTCCTTGCATTTATGCTACCTGGAGTTTACTGAGCTTTTTGAATGTGTAGATTAAAGTTTTACTCCAAGTTTGGAAAATTTTAGCTATTAATTTTTTGGATATTTCCTTCCCTTGTCTCTTTCTACTCTTCTTCTGACACACCCATTCCACATAGGTTTCTGTACTAAATGGTATTCCACATTTCTCTGAGACTCTGGGCAATTTTCTTGAGTCATTTTTCTGTTTTTCAGAGTGAGTAATTTCAATTGATCTATTCTCAATTCCCTTGGTTCAAATCCAATTCAGATCTACTGTTGAGCCCCTCTAATGAATTTTCATTTCAATTACTGCTCTTTTTGAGCTCCAGAATTTCCATTTGGTTCTTTTTCATAATCTTTATGTCATGATTGATATTCTATATTTGATAAGACTTTATCATTGGACTCTTTTTACTTTCAAGCATACTTCCCTTTCATTCTTTGAATATAGTTATAGTGGCTACTTGAATGTCTTTGTTGTTGTTGTTGTTGTTAAATCTAAATCTTTTCACTTTAACAGGCAGTTTCTGATGTCTGCTTTTTCTGGGCATAAGTCAGACTCTCCTGGGTTTTGTTGTTTGCATGTCTTGTGATACTTTGTTGGGATCTGGACACTTGAGAGAATAGCATTGTAGCAACTCTGCGTTCTGGTCTCCCCATTTCTGGGCTTCTTGTCATTTGTTTGTTTCTCTGTGTGTTGACTGGCTGGATTATTTTAGTGAACCCTATCTGCACCTCCTAGCTCTCCAGTGTGAAGCCTTCGATTTTGCTCATTGGAGGGTGCCATCTTGGACATATGTGTAGGCATTATGCAATAACAGAGTGTTCACTGGACCACCTCTTACTATCTTTTTCTCTTACCACAACCAGCTGTTACAATTGCTGGATGATTGTTTTGTTGTTGCTAACAATATCTAGGACATAAACTGTTCTAAGAACTGACTCAATTAAATTCTGGTGCCTTTACAAGTATAGTTTTTGAAGACACTGTTTGTGATTTATTCTGAACTTAGAAAGGCTCTTCTTAGTTGGGCCCTTCTCTGGTTCTCTGGTGAACTACCTGGCTTCTGGTTGACTTTGACTTTCTATTTCTAATGAGTCTACCTGTTTCCTCTTTAAATATTTTTCTCCATAAGTTCTATTGTTTTGGAGGTGATACTTAGGCTAGATGCATTTGCTCTGTGGCAAATAGAAATAAGTTCCTTTGAGGAGAGCTTCAGCCTGCCTCAATCCATAAACAAAACCTCAGATATTTCGCCCTTGAAGTTATGGGGCCAACACTGCCAGATTCCTTTCTGAGTAAAACTCCTGCTTTAGTAATCCTCAGCCAAGGATGTAGGACTGCTGTACTCTCTGGAATTCTCAATTGGCCTCTCAGTGGGGACTTTATAAAGGAATCATAGTAAATATGATCAATCAGGGACCCTATATTCTCACTGCACTGCACCCAATGAGAGCCTATGCCCTACAGTTGGAGGTCGATGGGGAAAAAAGAGGGAACCCTTACCTCTTGGCAACAGGTAACACTGCAAATTGCAGCTGGGGAAGGATGAGAAAGTCTGGAGTCCTGTTTCTCCTGGGACATGCTATAGTTGTCCAACTTTAAGCTGGGGAAATGAGTGAGAGAGCTCTGTGTTTTGGGCTACAACCATTTGGCTGGCTTGTATTAGTCATTCTGAGGCTGGATCAAGTCTGTCACTTTGAACTGGGAGGGGAGAGAAAAGGTAGTGGTTTTTGGTTCATTTGCCACAGATTCCCATTCCTCTTACTGAGTTTTAGTTCATTTTTCTTTCTTAAAAAAATGTATTGAGATTATAATTGACATATAACATTGGGAAAGTTGAAAGTAAACAATGTATCAGCTTGATGCATTTATATACTGCAACATGATTACCACCAAAGCATTAGGTATCACCTTTATCATGTCCTGTAATTCTCATTTCTTCTTTGTGGTGAGAACACTTAAGATGTATCTTGCCTCTTAACAACTTTGAGGTTTATAATATGGTATTTTTGACTGTACTAATTCTGCTGTACCTTAGATCTCCAGATTTACCTACTAGTTGCAAGTTTGTACCCTTAAATAAAATTGCCCCAATTCCCTGATCCCCCAGCTCCTGGCAACCATGATACTACCCTCTGTTTTCATGAGTTTGCCTTTTTTAGATTATACATTTAAGTGATATGCAAAACTTGTCTTTCTCTGTCTGACTTTTCTCAGTGTCATACACTTGCTATCAATGTTGTCACAAATGGCAGAATTGCCTTCTTTCTCAAGAGTGATTAATATCCCATTGTGTGTGTGTGTGTGTGTGTGTGTGTGTGTGTGTGTGTGTGTGAAATCTTCTTTATTCATCCACTGAGAGACACTTAAGGTGTTTTTATATCTTGGCTATTGTGAATAATGCTGCAATGAACAGAAATCTGCATATATCTCCTTGACATCCTGTTCTCATTTTCTTTGAATATATATAACCAGGAGTGAGATTGCTAGGTTATATGATGGTTCCAATTTTTAATTTTTGGGAATCTGCTATACTGGTCCCCATAAGGGCTGTTCATTTCCTGATAAATAGTCCTTCATTTGCCGTGTGACCCTAGTTCTGACCATTTCTAGAGATTTTATTTTTTTTTAATGTTTATTTATTTATTTTGAGAGAGACAGAGAGAGAGAGAGAGAGAGAGAGAGAGAGAGGGAGGCAGACAAAGAGGGAGACAGAATCCCAAGCAGGCTCTGGGCTGTTAGGGCAGAGCCCGAGGTGGGGCTCAAACTCACGAACTGTGAGATCATGACATGAGTTGACACCAAGAATCAGATGCCTAACTGACTGAGGCACTCAAGCACTTCCATTTCTAGAGAGTTTAGATGGTTGTTAATAACTTTTACCAGTTTATCTAGGAAACAGTTTTGAGGAGCATCTCATGTTGTCACATCACAAAAGTTTTCCCCATTTTTATGTTGGATTATTTGATTTTTATGATTGAGTTATATATTTTTTAAACCTTAGGTATTTATATACATACATGTATATGCATGTATATATTTTATATATAATAAATACATAAATATGTTTAATAAATATATATTTATATAAATATATATATAATAAGACATAAAATACCACTCCTTTGTCAGATTGTTTTGCAGATATTTTTCTCCAAGTCTATGCTTCATGTTATTTTCCTTGGCAGGGACTTGAAGAGCAAGAGATTTTAATTTTGTTGAAGTCCAATTTATTATTTTTTAATGGTTTCTTGGTTTTATTTCCTATCAAAGGAAACTGCATAACCTAAGATCACAAACATTTTGTCATGTGCTCATTTAGGAATTATTTTACTTTTTGGTTTGCATTATGTCTATAACCCATTTAAGCTAATTTTTTAAAAGATGCGGATTGAGTTTTATTTTTTGGTGCTATTGTATATGGTACTTTTTGTCGTTCTTTTCTAATTTCCTATTGTTTATTTCTAACATAAGGAAATAAAAATATATTTTACTTATTTACCTTATATCCTGCCACCTTACTAAACATACTTATTAGTTCGAGTAGCCATAGCAGATTTTCAGGGAATTTTCTACAAAAACCACTGTCATGTGCAAATACAGTCTTTTATTTCTTCCCTTACAATCTGTATGAATGTATTTATTTTTACTGTTTCTTTTGACTGGCTAAAACCTCCATTATGATGTTGAATAAGAATAGTGAGAGCAGATGTCCTTTTTATTATTTCTGATTTTAGAAAAAGACCCTTCAGTCTTTTACAACTAAGAATGATATTGGCTATAAATACTCTATGTCCAGATGAAGGAACTATCTTTTATTCCTTCTATAAGAGTTTTTATCATGAATGGATATTTAATTTTGTCAACCTTTTTTTTTAACAGTTTCAAATATTTTATTTTAGTTTGGATTAGTTTAGTTTTTATTTAAACTCCACGTAGTTAACATACAGGGTAATATTAGTTTCAGGTGTATAAGATAGTGATTCATCATGTCAAGTACTTTTCTTCACCTGTTAAGATAATTGTACTCCATTTCTTTATTAGTTAGTTAATAATGAATATAAAATTGATTTTCTCATGTTAAAACAACCATTTTGTTTCTGAGAAAAGCTACACTTGATTATAATATAATATAATATATATTAGATTAGATTAGATTGGATAATGTATATAACATATAATGACCAGTGTAATATATATATTTTTTCCTGGATCCAATTAGATACTATTTGTGAAGGAGTTTAGTGTCTATGTTCCATGGGAATACTTTTACTTCAGTGGTTTTATCTGATTTAGATTCATGCTTCAGTAGCCTTAAATAATGAGGTTAGAGGTATATGATTCTCCCATATTTTCTAGAAAGCTTTGTATATACCTGACATTATTTCTTTCATAAAAAACAGTATATTACCAGGAGTAGCATCTTTGGTTGGAGTTTTATTCTTGGAAAGCTTAAAATAAAATTTCAATTTACTTAATATCTTAACATCTTATGTATAGATGCATTTTTTAGTAAGCTTCAGTAGTTGGTGTTTTTTAAGGAATTGATCCATATGATCTAACTTATTGGCACAAAATTGTTCATAATATCCAGATATTATTTAAAGGATGATGAGACCTACAGATACTACTTCTTTTATTCCTGATATCTGTTGTCACTGTTGTTGTTGTTGTTGTTGTTGTTTTGGTTAGTTTTCATGAAGATACATGAAAGTTATTGACCATTACAAAGACTCAGACTTTAATCGGTTTTCTCTCGTTTCTGTTTTCAATGTAATTGGCATTTGCTGTCATCTACGTTACTCCCTCCTTTCTGCTTGATTTAGTTATTTTTCTCTTCCTTTCCTGGTTAAGTTCGAACGTCAGAGTGTTGATGAGACACTTTTTCCTTCCCAATATAAACATTTAGTGCTTTGAGTTTCCCTTTAAGTGTTACTTTACCTGCATCCCACAAATTTTGGTATGTTGTATTTTCCTTTTTATTCAATTCAAAACAATTATCTAATTATCCTTGTGATTCCCTATTTAATTCATGGATTACTTAAAACTAAGTTGTTTAATTTCCAAATATGTCAGACTTTCTAAATAACTTTCTATTTTTAGTTTCTAGTTTATTTCTGTTGCAGTCAGGAAAAAGACTTTAATGGTCTCAATTGTTTTAAATATGGGCACATCTGTTTTATGGCCTGAAACATGGTCCATCTTCATGAATGTTACCAATGTACTTTAAAAGATTATATACATTACTCTTCTTGGGTAAAGGGTTCCATAAATATCAATTAAGTCAATTGATTGAGAGGTTCAGGTCTTCTATATTTTTCTATGAATTACTAACAGAGAACATTCTTCACTTCTAGTTGTAAATTTATCTATTTGTCTTGTGTACATATCAGCTTGGGCATTGGCATGGGCATTCCTAAGCTCTACCCTTAAAAAAGTACAGGTTTTTAAAAATGTTTACTTATTTTTTAAGAGTCAGAGCATGAGCAGGGGAGGGGCAGAGAGAGAGTCACAGAATCCAAAGCAGGATCCAGGCTCCAGGCTCTGAGCTGCCAGCACAGAGCCTGACAGCAGAGCCTGACATGGGGCTTGAACTCACAAAGAGATCAGGACCTGAGCCAGAGTCAGATGCCTAACCAACTGAGCCACCCGCCCTGGAACTTAACAGTTTCAAATTTACAATGTCTTCTTGGGGAATCAATCCATTTGTTATCACATAATGTTCCTCACATCCCTGGTACTCTCATTGTACTGATTTTTGCTTTGTCTGACAGTAATATAGCTACTACAACCTTACTGTCATTAATGTTTGCATGATATATTAATTTTCATCCTTTTGCTTTTAGCCTCTCTATGTTTAATATTCTAAGTGAATATAAAATATAAAATGGCACTGAAACCATTTGTTTTGAGGCTAAATAGTACAGTTGGATTTAAATCTACTATTTTTCTAACTCTTCTCTACATATACTATTTTTTGCAGGAATTTTTTCTGCCTATTTCTGGGGAAAGCTAGTAGCTTTGTATGATTTTTATTTATCTATGAGCTTATTATATATATCTCCCTATTATTTTAATTTTTTAATACTTATTTTTAAAAGAGACAGAACATGAGTGGGGTGAGCAGGCAGAAGGGGTAGACAGAGAGGGAGGAGACACAGAATATTAAGCAGGCTCCAGGCTCTGAGCTGTCAGTACACAGCCCGATGCAGGGCTCGAACCCATGAATGGTGAGATTATGACCTGAGCTGAAGTTGAACACTTAACCGACTGAGCCACCCAGGCGCCCCAATATATACCTCTTTTTAAATTGTTTATGTTGCTCAATTGCTTACGATATTTCATCAATGCATCACAGTCTGCCTTCAAATATTATATAATTCACATATAGTGTAATTAACTTAGGACAAGATCTAATTCTTCCCTCCCTCCCTTTGTGCTATTACTGGTATACACTCTACTTTTTTATTGTAATTAAATCGCACAATTTATTTATAATTTTTATTT
The DNA here is from genome assembly GCF_006229205.1 of Suricata suricatta. Classification (NCBI taxonomy): domain Eukaryota; kingdom Metazoa; phylum Chordata; class Mammalia; order Carnivora; family Herpestidae; genus Suricata; species Suricata suricatta. Next base: position 78,679,873 of record NC_043717.1, read on the forward strand.
TAAAATATCTATTATCTTTTAGGGTGATTAAACATAAGGGAAAATGCTTTTTATATTTACTGTTATTTTTAGAATTTGAAGTTTACCTTTTAATTTCTGTCTTGTACCTTATTCTTTCTGTCTAAAAAACTGAACTTTAAATAAATAAATAAATTTTAAAAACAATTTAGCATTTTTTTGGTAGTGCAGGTCTACAATCTGTATATAGCTTCAGATTTTTTTGTTCTAACAAAACGGTTTACCTTCAGTTTTAAAATAAATTTTCACTGTGTATAGAATTCTGGGTTAACAGTTACTTTTCTAATCTTTCTGCACATTTTTTTCTGGCAGACATATTTTCAGACAGAAAGTCTACTATAATCTTGATTTTTTTTTTAGGTTTTTTTTGTAACTGCTGTCAATATTTTTCCCTTTATCTTCATTTTTGAAACTTTAACTAGAATTTGCTTAAATGTGAGATTTTGTCAGGGCACTTGGGTGGCTCAGTCATTAAGTGTCCAACTCTTGGTTTCGGCTCAGGTCATAGTGTCACGTTTTGTGAGTTCAATCCCTGTATCAGGCTATGTGCTGACAGCCGGAAGGCAGCTTGGGATTCATTCTCTTCCTCTCTCTCTCTCTGCCCCTCCTCCGCTTGCTCACTCTATCTCTCTTGGAATGAATAAATGAACCTAAAATTTCTTCTTTAAATGTGAGGCTTTCACACTGGTCAGAGTGGCTAAAATGAACAAATCAAGAGACTATAGATGCTGGAGAGGATGTGGAGAAACGGGCACCCTCCTACACTGTTGGTGGGAATGTAAACTGGTGCAGCCGCTCTGGAAAACAGTGTGGAGGCTCCTCAAAAAACTATCCATAGAACTCCCTTATGACCCAGCAATAGCACTGCTAGGGATTTACCCAAGGGATACAGAAGTGCTGATGCATAGGAGCACATGTACCACAATGTTCATAGCAGCACTTTCTACAATAGCCAAGTCATGGAAAGAGCCTAAATGTCCATCACCGGATGAGTGGATCAAGACGATGTGGTATATATACACAATGGAGTACTACATGGCAATGAGGAAGAATGACATATGGCCATTTGTAGCAAAGTGGATGGACCTCGAGGGTGTCATGCTAAGTGAAATACGTCAGGCAGAGAAGGATAGATACCATATGTTTGCACTCATAGGTCTAACAGGAGAAACTTAGCAGAGGACCGTGGGGGAGGGAAAGGGGGAAAATAGTTGGGGAGAGGGAGGGAGGCAAACCATGAGAGATTGTTGAATACTGAGAACAAACTGAGGGCTGATGGGGGGGAGAGGAGAAGGCAGGGTGATGGGCATGGAGGAGGGCACTTGTGGGGATGAGCCCTGGGTGTTATATGTAAACCAACTTGACAATAAACTATAAAAGAAAAAAAGAAAATGTGAGGTTTTCTTGCTATTTATCTTATGTGGGGTTTCCTGTGTTTTTGGATCTGTGGTTTGATGTAATTTATTATTCTGGGGCAATTATTAATCACCATCTCTTTACTTATTTTTATGCAATGTTCCTTTTCTCTTTCTTTTATTTAAAATATTGTTATCATCCCATGGCTCAGGTGTTCTATTCTGTTGGTTTATTATCATTATTAATCCTTTTCTTTGTGTTTCAGATTGGGTAATTTCCACAGAACTATCTTCAAGTTTAAAAATTCTTTCCATGGCAGGGCACCTGGGTGGCTCAGTCAGTTAAGAATTTGACTTTGTTCAGGTCATGATCTCACAGTTCGTGTGTTCAAGCCCTGCAGCAGGGTCTGTGCTGACAACTCAGAGCCTGGAGCCTGTCTTCAGATTCTGTGTCACCCTCTCTCTCTCTCTACCCCTCCCCTGGTAATGCTCTGTCTCTCTTTGTCAAAAATAAAAGTTAAAAAACTTAAAAAATATTCTTTCCATGGCTATGTCCAGCCTACTGATGAGCCCACTGAAGACATTCTTCATCAATGATATTGTCTCTTTTATGCTTTACATTTCCATTTGGGGTGTTTTTTTTAAGTTTTATATCTCTGCCAAAATTCTGCATTTGTTTATGAAATTGTTCCCCTTTCCCACTAGATCCTTTAATGTGTAAATTATAGTTATTTTAAAGTTCTGACCTCAAAGTTCTGATATTTATACCTTCTCTGTATATATGTCGATTGACTTGCCTCTTATTTATGATATTTTTCTTGCCTTTCTGTACATTTTAATTCTCTTAAATTTAATACCTGATATTATGCATAGAACATTAAGGACTTGGATAATTGTTATTTTTGCCTAAAAAGAGGCTTCTTTTCTTTTCTCAGGCTGTTAAGTGTAGGAGGTTGAAAGTATCCAGTCCGGAATTTATCTGTGTTTGGGTTTTGTTGCTATTTTTAATCTGTCCTTAGTATTTTTCTCTATTTGCTCTCAACCTTATTTCAGCCTTGTCTGTACACCTGATAGAGAGTGATCCAGTCTTCTGATCTTTTCCACTCCCCCAACAGGCCACTGTAGCTTGTAGTTAGGTCCTAGATTCACAGCAGAGGCCAAAGGGAAGAATGTCTGTTGTCCTGATCCAGCTTCAGTTTCCAGCAGATGTTGTCTGCCTGGGCCTCAGAGGTGAAGTTTTCTCAGCCTCCCTGCTTCTCATGACAGTGGCAAGAAGCCAAACTCTACCTTTTCTTTGATAATCTCCTGCCCCTCACCCAGGTGTAGGTGGGATCTAAGCGTACTGCTACAGGATTCTTGGCCAAGAATTGTTTCGTGCTCTAGGAAGCCAGTTTGATTTCTTCTACACTTCCCTTAGCCACGCAGAGAAGGTTTTCCGCTCCTTGCCTCACAGCTTAACTCTGTAATTAAGAAAAGTGCTGGGAGTGATGTCAGTGAAAATGGAAGTCTAAGAACCTCTGGATATTCTTTCCTTCACAATCAAAACACGGTAAAAGCAACCTCTGCAGGACTCTGGAAATGAATCAAAGCCTTGCAGCAATCTGGCGAGCATTTACTTAAGAGACATAGCTTGATCTCAGTAAGAAGAGTGAGGTGAGCAATAAATATAATATAAATTTTTATTGAAAATAAAACAAAATTCTCAATGTCAAGGCCCTGTTTCCCAAATCTAAAAACTAAAGTGTTTGCACTCAACTCTCTGGTCTTTAACAGGAACACTTGATAACCACTGATTCTTTTTTTTTTTGTTTTGTTTTGTTTTGTTTTATTTATTTTTGAGACAGAGACAGAGCATGACTGGGGGAGGGGCAGAGAGAATGGGAGGCACAGAATCTGAAACAGGCTCCAGGCTCTGAGCTGCCAGCACAGAGCCCGACGCAGACCGCGAGGTCATAACCTGAGCCGAAGACGGGCACTTAGCCACCCAGGTGCCCCACTGATCTTACTTTTAATAGGAAGAATTACAGTCCTAATGGCCTACCAGAAAGATAATTGTTGTCCATATATACCATTTTGTCATGGTATAGGCAGTCACTTTGTCTATTAATTTTTAAGCGAATTCTCTAATTCACCACGATAAATATTCAAAGTTAAAATTACAGAATTATTAAAATAGTTTCCATAAACTAAAATTTGTAATTACTTTGCTTAGTTCTCTATATACAATTTTATCTCAAGAAGAGAGAATTCAATCAAAACTTTGTAGCATACTATAAACCGACTCATAGATATTAAATACTTTCTTCCTAAACCAATATTGAGACATGAGACAAGCTGTATAGACAAAAATTTGCAAATACACTAAACTTCTGTGGTGTAATATGTATACTTTAATTGCAGGAATAGAAATTCACTGAAGCAATTTTGCCATTGCAAAACCTAAGTACCAGCAAATAGACCTCTCCCTGTTACCTCCTCCCTTCCTCTACTATGCTCATTATTTCAGGAGGCACAACTGAGCACAAGTGAGTAGTCAAATGGAGAGACGAGGTTGCTATTTCTCCCCAAATTATTTCAGCTGATTGATACTCATTTGAGAATCCATGTACAGGGCACCTGGGTGGCTCAGTCGGTTGAGCGTCTGACCTTAGCTCTGGTCATGATCTCGCAGTTCGTGGGTTTGAGCCCTGCATCCAGCTCTGTGCTGACAGCTCAGAGCCTGGAGCCTGCTTCAGATTCTGTGTCTCCCTCTCTCTGCTCCTCCACGCTCATGCTCTGTCTCTCTCTCTATCTCCCTCTCTCAAAAATAAATAAACATTAAAAAATTTTTTTAAAAATCCATGTACAAACTTAGGTAGTGTCTAACTTTTAAACTATTTTAGCAATCACTATAAATTAATATGGAAATTCAAAAGTTCACTGCATAATAACCACAAAGAAAAAGTCATCACAGAGGAAAGAAATAGGAAAGCATCTAACAGTACCAAATAAGAAAATAAGAAAACAAATGACTCACTTAAGATCAGCTTAGTTCTTAAGCAAACACTGTGGTACAAACCACTCCTTAATAGGAATATAAGCTATATAATAAGTTACACACACCCACATATGTATATATCTGTGTAATGTATATATGTGTGTGTGTGTATGTATGTGTGTGTATATATATTAAAATTAATACAGTTTGCGTCCAACTAAAAATCATATATATTTTTATTCTTTCCCCAGTTACTAAATGTTTTAAAATCTATATATAGGAAAGGAACATGCATGTTCTAGCATAGTCCCAATCTCCACCAGTGGGTCCAGAGAATTCTTATTTCAGGAAAATAAATTCAGAAAAATGGGAATCACATGCAGAAGAACAAAAAGCAAAGAAGCTCAGGAATGAAACAGCCAGACTTATTTGAAAAAATGCACATGTAGATTAAAAAAAGAATAGTTCTTAGTCTTCGGAAGGACCTATCTAGGGTTTCCAGATAAAATTTTGGTTCTCAGTAGTTTAAATTTCAAATAAAAAATTAAAAATATATAGTATAACTATATCCTATGCAATGTTTGGGCCATATACTAAAATTTTGTTTATCCTGAAATTGAAATTTAACTGGTCTGGGGTGACTGGGTGGCTCAGTTGGTTAATCGTCTGACTCTTGATTTTGGCTCAGGTCAGGATCTCAGGGTTTATGAGGTTGAGCCCCACATCGGGCTCTGCACTGACAGTGCAGAGCTTGCTTGGGATTCTCTCTCTCCCTCTCTCTGCCCCCCACCCCACCTTTCAAAAATTAATAAACATTAGAAAAAAAGAAATCTAATCGGTCCTCTTATATTTCTACCTAACAAATCCAACAACCCTTAACTACCCCAAATGTATAAATAATTTAATCACCGTGCTCTCATTTAGACTTACTAAAATATTTGCCCTTAATAAAAAGTAGTGCAGATCTTCTTCCCATTTACAACAGATTCTATCAATGAGAGAAGTATGGGTAAGACTCAGCACCAGATTTCCTAAAGATTGCCATTTCTTACTTTTTTCATAAAATGGATAATCTATGCAGGAAAAATTGTCCACTTTGCTTTGTGGAATTCCTGGTAAATTTAGTGGAAATATTCTAGTTTCTTAGAGAGCAGAGCCATTACACAAATGGTGTCCTTAGGTGACCACATGAATTAAATAATATACAAGTTGTGGGTTTTATTTTTTTGCCTCTTTCCTATGGCAATTAAGCTGATTTGCAAAACAAAAAAATCCTACTTAAAGAGTTTAATAGAAGTATATTAGTCCCTGCTAAGCTGTTTCAAATCCTGTCACATATTTCTATAGATCTACACTGTAGGAGACTTGTTTTAATAGTTGTTTTAAATAATGCCAAACTCTCTCAATTTTAATTTTAAGATATTTGTTATTTCATTCTCTTTCAGCAGAAGCTCAGAAGCAGATCTTCTTTTATTTCCAAACGTCTTCAAAGTTAATTTTAATTTTTTTCTCTCTTAAAATGCTGAAAGATTGATAAGATCGTAATGCAATGAGAACAGAGATTTTACTTTATATACTGATCACCCTAAGAGGTGATGGGTCTTGTCAATTTTTGAAAGATCTCTGCTCTTTGGAAAATGAAAATGTTCACCAAGTCCCTTTTTCAAATAAAATACCAGGAATTTGAAAGTAGCAAGAATAGAGGACATTATGGGTCTTGAAGGGCAAGTACAAGGCTGTGCAGTCAGGTTACCATAGGTGAACATGGGAATTGGGATGAGGCGAAATCGAGGTAGGTAAGTTTCAGAAAAACACCTAGAGATAAAGAAGCTTTTGGTCCAACAAGAGAGAGAAAGAGTGCCCAGAACATTGGAGTCCTAGGAGATTTGCTTCATTATGACAAGGACTATCTTTTTTTCTATGTCTTTCCCTCTCACCTTTTCTTCTCCTTTTATTTTTCTTGCTACTTTCTTGCTTTCTATTTAATGCCCTCACTTCCCTTTTTCTACTACTTGGCCATGGCTTTAAGTTAATCACACCCATAGAAACCTTTTCTTTTTCTTTCCTTCTTCCCTTATTTGAGAGAGAGAGAGAGAGAGAGAGAGAGAGAGAGAGAGAGAGAGAGAGAGAGAGAGAGAGAGTACTAAGCAGGCTCCATGGTAAGTATGGTTCAATCCCATATTCTTGGATCCTGACCTGAGCAGAAACCAAGAGTCAGACGCTCAACCAATTGACCCACCCAGGTGCCTCAAGGAACCTTTTCTCTACCAGACCTTAGAGAGAAACAGAAAAGACAGAACTAGATCACATTTGATAGACAATGCCTCATTTCATTTTGAACAGAATGTTGATAACAGTACTTTTTAAATTTCAGTCTTGATGTACCTAACAATGAAAGCTTGCCCAGTTACCCTGAAGATCATTTACCAGGTCATTAAAACATTTTTAATGTTTATTTATTTTTGAGAGAGAGAGAGAGAAAAGAATAGCAGGAGAGGAGCGCAGAGAGAGGGAGACACAGAATCCAAAGCAGGCTCCAGGATCCACGGTGTCAGCGCAGAGCTCGAACCCATAAACCGCAAGATCATGACCTGATCCGAAGTCAGACGCTCAACTGACTGAGCCATCCAGGCGCCCCCTAGATTATTAAAACTTTTTTTAAAAACTAAATTGTGCACCCTTAATTTGGAAGTTAATTAGGGGAAGATAAGAGTTACAAATGGGAATTCCTTGAATGAATTCTTTTATGTATTATGTATATTATGTATACATATGTATATTATGCCTCATATAACTTTTGAGTATAAAATACTCCATTCCCCTGTTTACAAAGTCAAACTTCCAGACCATACTTGGAGAGCTAATTCTTTTGTGATGTTGATCTACTTTTTGTTCCATTTGCTAGAGCTTCAGTGCATTCACCAGGTAGAATGAAATTAAAATCTGCATTAACTGTGTACATTTAAAATATGCATTTAATATAAATATCGGACAGATTGATTAAGATTTAAACATACACAGAAAAATTATTAATGTGTGAACTGAAAAATGGTGATTAGTTTTTCACCAAAAAGAACTGATGCTTTTCCATTGTAAACCTTAATGTTCTTTTCTCTTGACTAAACGCTAAGAAATGACTAACAGGAGATTTACTTATGCCCCTCGTTACTAGCCACACTTTTTTACTTCTTACCTGTTTTGAAAGCTTTGTGTCCTCCATGCCTTAGCGATGATTTCCATTTTACCATCTTATTTGAATTATGTGAGTAAGTCCCTCTAGTCCTTTTATTCCCTATGGACAGAGTGCATAAAATCTACCTCTCTATTTCTGCCTAATACATGCTAGAAATTGCAAAGCACTTGAAAGTCTGTTTTGACCCTAGATACGACTTATGTACTTTTGCCACTAAGCCTAAGTCTGTCCTTTTATTCATCCCTTGTGCATGAACACATTGAAGCAAGTGCTTGAAGTAGACACATTATCAAAGACAAATCAAACAATTATGCATTGTCAGGCATTACTACTTCCTTTCCAAGGGCGTCTTAGTTCAGTAATTCAGTAAAGATTTTAGAGAAGTGGATAAAGGGAAAGAGCGTGTTTCTTACTGTGGGAGAAATGTTCCCGAAAGATATTGCAAAAAAAAAAAAAAAGGGGGGGGAATCTATGAAAATTCCTCACTCCATCAATCCCATCTTATCACTTCAGAATTGGGCTGGGTGCTCTTTCCGCCATTACAACTGTTAAAACATTAAATCTGCGTGTGTCAATGGCCATCTCCTACCTCCTGCACATGTATGGATATCAACCTCTTTCCCTGTTTTTTTTAATACTGTTTTTATTAATTTTAGAAAGAGAGAAACAGCATAAGCAAAGGAGGGTCAGAGAAAGAGGAAGACACAGAATCTGAAGACAGGCTCTAGGCTCTGAGCTAGCTGTCAGCACAGAGCCCTACATGGGCCTTGAGCTCACCGTGAGATCATGACCTGAGCCAAAGTCGGATGCTTAACCAAATGAGTCACCCAGGCACCCTCCACCCTCATTTATTCTGAGTTAACAAAACTATATAAAATGAACAAAATAACACCAACTTGAATGTGCACAAATCAAAGGCGATTAAAGAAATGCCCTGAAAAATTCTGATAAGAAAATTTTATTGGGAGACACCTGGGTGGCTCAGTCGGTTGAGGGTCTGACATCAGCTTAGGTCATGATCTCACAGTTTCTGAGTTCGTGCCCTGCATCGGGCTCACTGCTGTCAGCCTGTCAGTGCAGAGCCTGCTTTGGATCCTCTGCCATCCTCTCTCTCTCTGCCCCTCCCTGGCTTCCTGTCTCTCAAAAATTTAATTAAAAAATTTTTAATTAAAAAATTCTTATTAGGAGGAAAATATAGCAAGTGTCATGCACGTATCTACTCTCTTACAGGCTTATTTTAAAGTTGCAGATGAAAACCTTAACCCTTGGCAAAGAATGAATGCAAACATTTGTGAGTTGATTTCCGCCATTGGAAGAACAGAGGAGATGGCTTTAGAGAGAATCAGAAGAATAATGGAGCTCGATCAACACAGAGAAGAGCTTCAGGAAAAATAAGAGAACATTAAGTCATAGAAAGCAAGTGAGTGTTCTTCAGTTTTAAGAAGGAACCAAAACTAGAAGAGAAAGGTTAAGACAGAAACTACAAAATCATATAAAATTTTTTTGCTGTTATAGAGACACATAAAATAGTTGATTCAGTTTAAAATGACAGAAATCACATAAAAATTTTTTTGCTGTTATAAAGACTTGCATAAAATAGTCGATTGAGTTTAAAAAGCAATAGACTAAAAGGAACTTGGCAGCATTGAAGAAAATTGTATATTAAAATGTTCATTTCTGAACTCTCATTTAATTCTGCATGAGCATGCTTTTCTTAAAAAGCCTTTTGCACCTTGGATACATCCTTTAATGCTCTGGTACTTAGTGTGAAAAGGAATAAAAAGATCAATCTGTTTTTATAGGTGGGAAAAGCAGTGTCTATCAATAGCCATAGGATTTAATAATTGCTGATGTTTCTCAGAGGTAATTTATGTCTGGTAGGTTTCAGAACCAAGTCTACAAGGGAACATTAGAAGACAAAGGAGGAAAGGTCCATTTTGTGGTTGACAGTCAAACTGATAACAGAGAAAAAATGGTTCAGCAAAAAGGCTTAACACATTAAATAAAATAAAATAAAATAAAAAGGCTTAACACAATAAATAAATAAAATAATTTACTGTTCAGAAGACAGGTCAAATGAGAACCAATATAAACTTTCATTTGTCTCCAAAAACACATTTTATTGGCACTGAAATAAGTTGGTGAGATTACGATTGGAGTCAATGCCCTGTGTAAACACAAACATGGCCGCCTGACTTCTCATATCTTCTCCACTAGGAAATATAATCAAATGCACAATCATTCTTATGTATCATTCACTGAATCATATATTTAATTATTGTTTTACTAGAAGTACTTTTTAATGGCATGTAAATAAAGATTAAACAGCTACACTGACTACCATTGTTTTCAGCAACAGAATCAGATTCAACAAACAACTAATGAGGAATTTTTATGATTGTGCCAGGCACTGACTATAGTTAGGATTTTGTATCCCTCAGCATTTAAAAACATTTTTAATGCTTATTTATTTTTGAGAGAGAGAGAGGGAGGGAACAAGGGAAGGGCAGAGAGAGAGGGAGACACAGAATCCAAAGCAGTCCCCAGGCTCTGAGCTGTCTGGACAGACCATACATAGGGCTCAAACCCATGAACCATGAAATCATGACCTAAGCCAACATTGGCGCTTAACCAACTGAGCCACCCAGGCATCCCCACATCCCTCTGCATTTAAATTTTTATAACAATTCTGCAAAAGTAGGTACTATTATTATTTCTGTTTTTCAGGTTAGGATGATTCTGACTCAGAGAGATTAAGTGATTTGCTCAAGATCAAATAACTGAATTGTAGAATCAAGTTAGAATTTATTGAAATCCTTTGAAGTCTGAAAAAATATATATAATGTATATTTTATATATATATTAGAAATAGTCACTACTCACACAATTCACTGGCACCTGTGTGGCTTACTTGGTTGAGCATCTGACTCTTGATTTCAACCCAGGTCATGATCCCAGGGTCCTAGGATCATGTCTCATGTCTGGCTCTGCATTGAGCATAGAGCCTGCTTGGAATTATCTCTCTCTCTCTCTCTCTCTCTCTCTCTCTCTCCTTCTGCCCCTCTCCCCCATTCACACTCTTTTTCTTTCAAATAAGAAAAATAAAAATAAATTAAATCAGAAAAAAGAGAAACCGAATTCAAGTTCAGAGATCAAATAAAGAAAAAGTTATAATACTGGTTTTGATAACTTAATATTATTTGCTGATTTTTTTAGACAAAGGTACTTTTATTATTTAAATTTTGCTGTAATCAAGGACTTAAGAGTTAATTACTTCTTGATTTATTTGTTCTGCTTGATCAGGGCAGCAGTGTTTTTGTTTATTTGTTTCATTTTGTTTCCTAAGGTCAGGATAACCAGGCTAAGTGAGAAATAACTTATTTGTTCATGCTTAGCTGAAAGATAAAATACACAAGTATAGAATTTCTAGATATGAAAATAGCTTCATTACCATATATTCATAAAATATAACAGAGCAAATGTACTGAACGATCACATCCAAACTGAAACTGACCTTTCATTTTATAATAAAAGAAAAGACCAGATTTGGCACAGATTGATCAAGCTATTCTATTAACAACAGAATTCTGGATTCCTACTCAGTTTTTACTCAAGATTCAGCCTGGAGAGTAGGAAGTGTTTTAATTGGTGTGTTGTAATGGGATTTTGTCCATCAAGATGTTTGAAAACACTTTACTTAAAGATACTTTGAACAATGATACTGGAAAGAAATAGTGATTCCATTAAATTGGAAAAGATTATTTGCGTTTTTAGATATCTGTAGATGTCCAAACATTTGGATGTTAAGAAACTTGGTGATAAACTGAGCTCTGATAGACTCTTAGTACTGAGAACAAACTGACGATTGATGAGGGGCAGGAGAGCAGGGGAAATGGGTGACGGGCGTGGCGGAGGGCACTTGTTGGGATGAGCCATGGGGTGTTATATGGAAACCAACTTGACAATAAACTATATGAAAAATAAATAATAAATAAATAAAATTGAGCTCTGATATTTCATATATCTAAAACCTTGGCCAAGCTAGAGCTACTCAGTGAGCTTATTTTCTCATGTGAAAAAAATAGACAATTTAAAAAATCTATAGTGCAGGCAAGTTTCAAGGATTAGTGATTACGTGTAGAGTTTGCATGTTGCTTCACTCCCATAGTTGTAGGCAATCAGTAAATTGTAGCTACTCCTACTAGTGTAGACACAAGATATTTATAAATACTACTTAGTCTGGTGTGCGTGTCTGTGTGTGTGTGTGTGCGTGAGAGAGAGAGAGAGAGTTTTGTCAAACTGCTTACACAGGAGTTTGGGAAGGCTAATCATTGAATAAGTAGGGTTTTGCTGTGAAACAAGCAACCTCAAGAGTCCAGTGGTAAACAACAATAAGGGTATATTGTTTATGCCTCTGAGATTGAACCAGGCAGTTCTGCCTATGTTGTCTGGGTTTGCTCATGTGCCTGTGGGTTAGCTGGCTGCTCTCTTGTCTCAGCTCAGGTGCATAGGGTGGCTTAGCTCTGTTCCACAAGTCTCTTTTCCTCCAATATAAAGATTAACGGGCCAGGAGCACCTGGGTGGCTCAGTCGGTTAAGCGTCAGACTGGCTCAGGTCATGATCTCACGTTTCATGAGTTTGAGTCCTGCATTGGGCTCTGGATTGACAGCTCAGAGCCTGGAACCTGCTTCAGATTCTGCGTCTCCCTCTCTCTCTGCCCCTCCCCTGCTTACATGCTCTCTCTCTCTCTCTCTCTCTCTCTCTCTCTCTCTCTCTGTCTCTCTTTCTCTCTCTCTCTCTCTCAAAAATGAACAAACATTTAAAAAAAGATTAACAAGCCAAATTCAGCTCACCGCTGATTTTGTAAGTGAAGCTTTATTCAAACACACACCTGCCCACTAGTTTGTATGCTATATACAACTGTTTTTGCACTTTCACAGCAGTGTGACGTAGCTGTAGCAGAACTATCTGGCCAACAAAGCATAAAATATTTATAGTCTATACCTTTATAGAAAAAGTTTGCCTACCCCTGCTCTAAAAGGCTAGCCCCAGCATGTTCTCCTGTTGATGGTAATGATAGAAAAGAGTAAGCATCAAGTCATATGCCAATTTTGAGCCTCTGTGTCACATACAGTATTATCCAATTGGTCAAAGTAAGTCACATGCTTGAGCCCAGTGTCAAGGGGCAAGGCACTAGGAAGTTCCATTGTAGAGGGTATGAACGCAGGAAGGGGGAACCAATTAGGGCCAATAATACAACTAATTTTTTTCTTTTTTAAAACGTTTATTTCTTTATTTTTGAGAGACAGAGAGGTACGTGCACAAGGCAGGGAGGGGTAGAGGGGGGAGGGGAACACAGAATCTGAAGCAGGCTTCAGGCTCTGAGCTGTCAGTGCAGAGCCCGATGCAGGGCTCGAACCCACAAACTGACATCATGACCTAAGCCGAAGTCGGATACTTAACTGACTAAGCCACCCAGGTGTCTCAGTACAATTATTTTCTTAATCTTTCTTTTTGAGAAGTAGTCAATGTGTGAACTTTTTAAGAGCACGTTACTTTATCTCACTTCCGGTAACGCTTTTAATACTTAAGAGCACCAAACTTTTTTTCCACAAAAGGCTAGATATTAATATCTGAGACATTGTACGCCATATGCTCTCCATCACAATGACTCAAATATGTTGTTGTAGCATAGCAGAAGTCATAGACAATATGTAAACAAATAATTGTGGCTATGTTCCAATAAAACCTTATTTATAAGACAGGTCAGAGTTCTCCTGTCCTTAATTTCCCATATGTGTAAAACAGGAAAATTGGGGCGCAGAGAACTTAGATGACTACCCAAGGATCACAAAACTCACTGATGATTCAACACGATCCAGGGCTGTAGTCCACCTTGTGGGCAACCCAGAAGATGTGTTTTGTTTGGTTCCACATAAGATCATAATAAGATTTCAATTGTTTTCCAACATGTAGAAATTGGGAGAATTCATAGAAAACTCTGGATGCCCAGGTTTTCTTAAATATTGGAACATACTGAAATACTGGACTGCAATCCCACCTTGCAACAATCGGATGGAACCAAGTAACTATCACTCTATCAGACAGACTGGCAGTTCCACCATTTACCGTGACCATGCCTTTGGTCCAGCTCACTCATTTACATTATTTTCCTGGCCTCTGCAGGCATGTGAGTTTACTACTGTGGACTTAGAACCCGGTCCTTCTAATTTCTCCATCATAGGTCTTTCCCACTTGAATACTTTATCTGGTCAAGTCACTCCGATATGGTAACTTCTGGGTTTTTAACTCGGTTTCAATTTGAAAGAACTGCTTTGTCTTTGAAGAAGTATCTCTCTCCTCTATGAATCTGTGAAGATGATGAGGCTGTCTGACTTAATTAGTTTAGAATCCATAAAAATATGTTTCCGAGGAGTGATTTGTGACCAAATCTCTCCTTTATTACAGTTGAAAGTATAATTTGCAACACCTACGGAGATGATTTGAAACCGTGGACCATCTTTAATAAATATTTCTTAGTACCTGAGCTAGAAATATTGGAAAAGCACGCAAACAAAAAAGTGACATAAGGGAAAGTGCTTTGTCTTCATTCGAAAACAGGTGAAAGCAATGACATTCCTCGAAAATTCGACCTCATGCACTGAGGTTTGTATATGTCACATATCTTTCTGGTGATTAGCTTCCCCTGCTCAAGGGTTCAAATCAACTACCTGATTATGATTAAAGATACTTCATCATACAAATTTGCTTCATACAATAAATATCTCCAATCAGCACCCCCAAAGACTTTTAGCTAATCACGTATCACAAAATGAAGGGAATGTCCATTTTCTTTTTTGAAAATGGGAGGGGGAGAAATCACATCAATTAGCTTTCACTACAATGCCAATCAATGTGCCAGGGGCTTTTTATAGACATCTGCCCTCATTTAATCCACAAAATAACCCGGTGAAATAAGTGATTTCATTATTCTCATTATACAGTAGCGTAAGTAACCTACCCAGAGCCATCCACGTAAGTGGCAGAAGCTGGAATTTTTATGCAGGTTTGTCAGATTCTTGTGTAGTTAGCTTGACTAGATTAGAGCAAGGCCCAACCAGGGCTAAACACAGGATCAAAGATAAAATAGGCAAAGCCACTCTAAGGCCTCCAGATTATCAAAAGGCGTCTCTTTGTGATTATACACAGAGTGTCTCACACTGTTGTTCTTACTCTAGCAGTCAGATGAAAAATTCCTTCTTTGGAAGGTTTGCTCACAAAAGTGGTCCCAACTTGCAGAATTCTCATAAAAGGCTTTCAAACATTTCATCAATCCATTCTGAGCTATTGCGGCATTCTTTTTGTCAAGGATTTTGAGTGAGTTTTTTTGCTGTGATTATGAGGGCTCTTGTAGAGGCACAACAAGTAAGCTTTCTTGAAAAAGCATTTACCTCTTTAAGTTCTGTTCTGCCTAACCTGCACACTTGCATTGTTTGGTCCTCCAAAAAAATTGATGCACATTCCCCTTGTCCTGTAAAACTACTCCCAATTTTGCAGAGAGAAAATTTCTATGAATGCATCTTGGCATGGAAGTCTCCCATGGAAAGAAATGGAAATAGTTTTCAAAAGAGCTATCCACACAGTTGCGTGCAATTTGCAACATGATGTTGTACACACGGTTGCAGGCCTAATTAAGCATGAAGTTGCATCAGATGTTCAAAAAAGATGTTGTGCACAGACTGACATTCTGATCACTGTTCATTTTATCATGGATATAAATGATCCAAGCAGGAGGCAAATAGCTTAGGTAGGCTTCCTACTGAAAAAACTCTTCTCTGACATTTAAATGGATTGATTTGTGAATAAAGTGGGGAGCCACTTGACAGGCTAGCCATACTGAAATGATGATAATAATCAAATTCCTTATTTTTGTCTTCCTATGTCTATCTCCTTCATTGTTTGCTGGTTATATTTTTTTGAGAGAATGAGAGAGAGAAAGAGAGAAAGGCAGAGAGAGGGGGAGAAGGAGAATCCCAAGCAGGCTCTGCACTGTCAGCACAGACCATGGTGCAGGGCTAGAACTCATGAACCATGAGATCATGACTTGAGCCAAAAATCAAGATTCAGATGCTCAACCAACTGAGCCACACAGGTGCCCCCCATTTTTTTGTATTTTTGTAAGTGTTTTCAGTTTTCTTCTGATCCTCTCCAAGATACTTTTATTATATTAACAATATTAAAATAGTCATGATTAAGCAAGGCAACAAAGCTCAAAAAAATAGAGATTTACAAATACAAGTTCTCATGCTACCTAGTTGAGGCCACCTTAGTTAAAGAATATAATTGCATTTGGAAAACTGGTTCGTGGAACATGAAATAGGAGGAAATTGCAATTCTTAATAAAATGTTGAAATTAGAATGCTCAGATGTTTTCACATATGTGACATTATGAACCATGTAGAACTTTAGAAATGGTGATGGGGGTATCTATCTAGAAAACAAATCACTCTAGCTATTTTGAATAGAAAGAGATTTTTAATACAGGAAATGCTGTGCTTACAAAATTGTTAGAAAGGCTGGGTGACCACGAACAACACAGAATGGTGCCTCTGTAGGGGCTATCTATACCATAATCAGCAATCAGGGAAATTAATAAACCATTGTAAAAAAGAGCTGCTCAAAAGTGTCATATCACTTGAGGTATGATTTGGAAATCAGAGCGCCACTGACAGAACTATTAGATGCAGAATAACACCATGCTTCCCAGATCCATGTCATCAAGATAAATGTTTCTTCTGCTAGTGTCTCTCCTGACATTTAATAGAGTTATGAGTGTAAGTGTTGTATAAATAACTCTTACTGGTGCAAACCTGAAACCTTAGCTA
Source organism: Suricata suricatta (assembly GCF_006229205.1). Lineage (NCBI taxonomy): Eukaryota > Metazoa > Chordata > Mammalia > Carnivora > Herpestidae > Suricata > Suricata suricatta. The sequence continues at coordinate 78,696,301 of NC_043717.1, forward strand.
CAAAGGGTTTTAGAAATATAACTTTTAGTGCTAAAGTTCCAGCATCTATCTGCCATTCAAAGGATGCAGATCAAACAGATATTGAATAAATCAGTGTACTGAATCTACCAAAGGACCTGAAGAAAACCTTATCACAAATGCTACTTTTAAAAACATAGAGAAATTGAGATTATTTTAAACAAAGGAATCAATACCTATACACAGTTTTAGTATAAAAAGGAATGACTTCTCTTGGGTGGCTCAGTTGGTTCAGCATCTGACTCTTGGTTTTGGCTCAGGTCAAGATCTCGCGGTTCATGAGTTTGAGCCCAGCGTGTGTGACAGCACAGAGCCTGCTTGGGAATCTCTCTCTCCCTCTCCCTCTCTCTGCCTCCCCTGCTCACTCTCTCTGTCTCCCTAACAAAATAAATAAATAAGCTTAAAAAAATAAAAATGAAGAAGAGTGACTTAATAAAAAGTCCATTGCCAGTGCACTTTATACCTATCCTAACTTGCTGTATTTAAGAACTCAATATTTGAAGTAATATTTATTGGGCACCTACAATATTCAAGGAATTGTGTGAGGGGAGCCTGACTTGGCCCTTGTCCTTAAAAAAATCCACATTCTATATAGGGATATAAGAGCTGGGGACAGTTGATGATACTAAGTAACATGTGGTAAATACTGATATAGTGCTGGTTGGACTAGAAAGGACTCAGGGAAGGTTTAAGGAAGGATGTGGCATTTGAACTTGACCTCAAAGAATGAGTAAGGGCAAGTAAAAGCAAATTAATACTAGTGATTTTACACCAATTTAAAGTTTACAAAATACATTTACATTGGTTTCCTCATTTCACTTTCCCAGCGATTCTTTCAAATAACTAGAGGAATATTTTCCTTATTCCACAGATAAGAAAATTAGAGTTGAGATCACACGGCTAGGAAGTTGCTGAGATGGAGAAATAAACTCATGTATGTTTCACTCCAATCCTACTGATCCAACATATCAAGTTGACACTTCCAAAGGGATTTAGAAACACAGGAATTCTAATAAGAACATTGGAATGAGCATTTCAGGGAGAGAAAGCAGTATGAACAAAATCACATTGAAATAAATGTATATAAATGTTTTAAGAGACTGCAAGCAATTTAGTTTGGCTAGATCACAAAGAATATAAAAGAAGTAGAGAGACCAGAGAGCAAGGGTGGGGGGGGTGTTAGGACAAGCCAGTAGATAATTTTGAATATCAGATTAAAACATCTGTAGGCAGTAGGCATCTAATTAAATTTTTAGAAAGAAATGATTACTGCAGTGATGTATTAAAAATCATGCATTGATTTGTAAGATTGAAATGGAGTTTGAAAAAGACTGGGAACTGAAATAAGGAAAACAAGGAACTCATAATTGTCTAAGTGAGAGCAATGAGGGTGTAAATTAGTCGAGTAGAACTATGAATCAAGACTTCTATCTCCAGCAATATGATTAACTAGATTGTTAAAGCCCCAACAATCTTGAAAATGCAGAAATGAAGGGTAAAATCTAATAAATATCTTTTCAGGCCAATACATGGCTGAGATCATAGGAAAGGAAGAAAAGTTCCCAGGGATTCAAACTGAAGGAAGAGCTGGAAAAGGAAATGATACCCTGAAGCTCAACTGGCCAGAGCTCTGGAAGTGTTGGCCACTCGCCTTAGCTAAGAGGCTTGTATTCAATACTCTATGCCTTGGGCGTAGGTGACATATCCTTGGGCCAACACAAGGGAGAGAATTGTAACCAAACTTCCTTACCCCAAGAAACCTGAGATAACTCAATACTCAATGAGACAGAGATTAGAGAAAATAAATCTCCCCGATAGTAAAGGAAAATAACAACAAAATTAGGCATGCCTCTGAGTAGATAAAAGCTTTCTAAGAGTAGGGTCTTATCAGCAGGACTGACTGTATTTTTACTTAGTCTTCCGGTTTTAATTTATAATAGCTACATGACCATGAAACATAAACTGGGAAATTAATGTAACCTAATCCTTGGTTGGTAGCAAACTAAAATGGCTAGAATCTAGCACAGGCTTCCCAGGATCCCCACAAAGTTACACTGATTGTGAATTCACAGTCCAAAATTAGCATACGTCTTATGTCCAGGCAGGCCACCTCAAAAGTAGTGGCAGTGACAGAGTTAGGGGTGGCAGTATGCTTTTTGCCTCTGCCTAAATTTCCACATGCAAGTATGCATGCACACGCGTGCACCCGAGCGCGCACACACACACACACACACACACACACACACAGTAAGCTCAAATAAACTAGCAGCAATAAAAACCCATGGACAAGAAATCCAGGTGGTAAGGCGTTGTGTCAAGCCCAGAATATGAGTGAGTGGAACCAAATAATTTAAACCCACAGAATCACAGTTGTAAGGGAGCAAGAAACTGGGAAACAATAAAGGGGATATTTGGCAATCCCCAAAGCTGGAAAACACATCAATCACCAAAAATGATCACCCTCAAAAGGAGGCTTCTCCATTCAAGATGGAGTACTCTGAAGGTAGTGGAAGTACTCTGAAAACAGTGGAAACTGGGAAGGACCTATGAAGGCTCCAACTTGCCAATGAATACAAACAAACCATAAAAGGTGCTAGAGCGACCTGAGCCCTCAGGGTTTGCAAATGCCTGATAAAATAACTTTTCCAGAAGACTAAAACCCTCTACTAAAAATAAACTGCTGGTGGCGCCTGGTGGTTGAGTCCGTTGAGCATCCAACTTGAGCCCAGATCATGACCTCACAGTTGCAGCTCCACATCAGGTTGTTTGCTGACAGCACAGAGCCTGATTTGGATTCTCTGTCTCTGTCTCTGTCTCTCTCTCTCTCTCTCTGTCTCTGTCTCTGTCTCTCTCTCTCTGCCCCTCCTCTGCTCTCTCTCTCTCTCTCTCTCAAAAACAAATAAATAAACATTAAAAAATAAAAATCAATAGATATAGAGCAACTGTTGGAAGTAGAACAGAAAAGTATTAGAGTCAGAACACTGGAAGCAAGGAAGGAGAAAAATCAGATGATAATTAGTGAAAAGACAAGAGTTGCAGAAATATATAGTATTGAAGATATTCATGCAGCAAGAGGGCATATTTTTATTGCTTGACAACAAAATAGAAAGGAAGTCCTAGGGCAATGAATCTAGAAAAGCTATCCTGGCCCACCCTAAGCCCCAAAAGCCTAAAAGGAAACTCTATATTGCTTCGGTATTACAAAAAGAGAGAGAGAGAGGGGGAAAAAAAGAAGAATGGTTGAAATTCATACAAAGAGAGTAAGAAAAGAAAATAATGATCCAAATAACACTACAAAAAAATGATGGCACACCAGAAAAAAGAAATATATACATTTGGCCAAAAACCCAATAAAACCCCCAACCTATTCTTTCAAAGTAATTTAAATGCAATTATGAAAAAATATATTAGTTATAGCAGAAAAACCCAAATTTGAATGAGAGAAGTTAATGAATGAGATAGCTTGGTGACTGTAGTTAACAGCCTGGGTAAGAATTATAAACAGGAAAAAATTATAAATTAAGAAAAACCACAAGGAACACAAAATGAATGGATGGATTTAAAGTACAGTGAAGGAACTAAAGAACAGAAAGGAAAAGCAAAGACAAAGGGAACATGTATTAAGAAAGACATTTTTAGGGGCATCTGGGTGGCTCAGTCAGTTAAGTGTTGAACTCTTGATTTCACCTCAGGTCATGATCCCAGGGTCATGGGATTGAGCCCTGCATTGGGTTCCACACATAGAGTGGAGCCTGCTTAAGATTCTTTCTCTCTCCCTCTGTCCTTCTCTCTCTCTCTCTCTCTCTCTCTCTCTCTCTCTCTCTCTCAAATAAAAGGGATTCTTAAAATTTTTGTAAAAAAAGTTCTAAATTCTGAAAACAGAAAAAGAAAATACAACATACAAAAAATATAATTAAATTAAATTTAAAAAAGATGAAACAATTTATATACAAAATAAGTTCTAGAAGAATGAAACCACAATAGAACACCACTGATACTAAAAATCATAATCAAGAATACTTTTCTAAAATTAAATAATATTTGAAGGTTCAGGTTCCCTGAGAAAATCAACCTGAGTGATTGATAAAAGATTTATTCAAGAATAAAATCCATATATTAAAGATAAGAAAGCATATTTGAGGAACAGAGGTAAAAATACCAACAAAAGAGTTTTTAAAATCAGATTAGCATCAGACTTGTTGAGTGCAATGCTTTAGGCCAGAGTAACTAGAGTAACTTAAGAAACACAAAGAACATGTGAGCCAGGAAGACGCAAAGAAATTGTTGTCAGCATGCAAGAATTCAGGGAATATGTATATATGCACTCTTCCTGAATAATCTACTAAGGAATGAACTTCAGACTACCAAGAAAATGTTCAAATGGCTGTGAGTATCAACTCTATTTAACTATGTCACTAAGTATAAATAATGGAGATAGGGCGAATGAACAGATGTATTTATATGTATCATGAATATCAAAAATGGTGGGGAGGGGAATCAATGGTAAACATAGAATAATCTGGCTGACTGCCTTGTATATTTTTTATTGGGAGTATAGGGATATAGTTTTAATTTAAGTGGTTGGGGTAAGAAAAGGAAACCAAACAAACAAAAAAAAGAAGGTTTGTAACTATTTAGTAATGCCTATAGCAAGAAACTAACAGAAAATACCTTAAAAGAAGGAAGAAATTAAGGATAAGTAAAAAGATTAATATAATGACAATTATCAGAACCAAAAATAAAATCTTCCTAAATACTAACATTATTATGTAAAAGAAAAAAAGAAATCTCATAGAAAAAAAAAACTTTAGATACAAAGTTTGATAGCACACCTAAGACTGAATATATTACACATATTTACAGTCTTGACTCTCATATTAAAAGAAAAAAATTGTTTAAACTGAAAATGCAGAATCCAAACTTTATACAAAATTTATATATGATGCAAAATCACATCTGACATAAAGAGATTCAAAAGGTTAACAATAAAAAGCTACTCATTTTCACACAAAAAAGCAAATAAAGAAAGCATGAGCCAAGATCTTGATTTTTAACCAAGTAGAATTCAGACTAAAAAGCATTACAAGAAACACTTTATAAAGCTAAGTCTACAATTCACAATGATATAATCAATATTGTATAGGTAGATATTTTCCTAGTACCCTGGATTACAAAGAATATCTCTTTTTCTAAGTGGTTATATTGGTTGTGAAAAATCTCAATAATTTCAGAAAATGGAAATGGTCAGACAGAATTCTCTGATTACAGTGTGATAAAACTAGAAATTAACACATTCTTTGTGAAATTCCTTCTACCTGGAAGTTTGTTTAAAACCATGCTACTGGACAAAATTTAGGTCAAAGTAGAAATATAAAAAAAAAATTGGAGGATTTCTTGTAAACAAGAGCAATGGAATACAGCAAAAACAGATAGCAGTGGAAATTATGGAATTGAATAACTATATTAACAAAATTGAAAAATCAAAATGAACTACTCAACCAAAAAAATCCAGAAACAGGATTATAAAAAATCAAGAGAAAAAATAATTAAAGGAATCATAAAATCAGTTTAGGAGACATAGAAATCATACATAAACAAAAAAGGTTCTTTCGAAGAAAATTTTTAAATGATATATCATTAACCTAATGAAAAGGAGAAAGAAACTACAAATTCATGTAATCAGATATGACAAGTGGAAAATAATCATCAATTATTTTATATTAGATTATTTTGCAGAAGCATAAGCAATTCAATTTTAAAATCCAGAAAAATAATTCCCTTGGAAATATGGTTTACAAAATTTAACTGCAGTCAAAATACTAAACAATTTCCCATAGAAATAAGAGAAACAATTATAAGGAATTCCCCTGCAAAAACGCACCAGAAATGTTTAGCTTCCCAAGGAAAGCCTTCAAAACCTTTAAAGATTTGTTAATCCCAATGCTTCTAACACTATTATAGAGCATAAAAAGGAAGAAAATTTCCAAATTATTTTTATATGGCAAATATAACATTGATAACCAAATGAAAACTACAGTCTATTATCACTTATTAGTATTTAATACAAAAATCTTACATAAAACATTAGCAAACAAAATCCAGCAGCACATTAAAAAGTAGCATATGACTTGGGATTATATAACTAATTGGGATTTATCTGAGAATGCAATAGTAGTTCAACATAAAGAGCAAATGAACACAATTACCATATTAATAGAACTAAGAGGGAAAAAACACATTATCATCTTTATAAGATGCCTAAAAGGCATTCTGCTAAATTCAGCAACCATTCATTTTTTTAAAAACATTAAATTAAATAGGAATCTATGTATATATTTCCATATGTAAAGCCATCACACTCCAAACCAGCATATTTATCAATTGGTAAATATCACAGACTTCCCCCACTAAACTACGGTCACTCTCACTACTATTACTTACATTGCATTAGATGTATTAGCCGATATAATTAGATAAGAGAAAGCAATTGAAAATATAAATCCAGAAGAGGTGAAACTGTCTCTATTTGCAGATGATATGATTATATAACTGAAAACCCAAAAGAATCAATGGAAAATATTATAAATAATAAAAAATTTAGTAAAGTAGCTATCTATATAATTAAGATACAGAATACAATAGATCTTAGATGTTAAACCAAGTAAGTGAAAAGAAACTGTAAGATGTTGATAAAAGAAAATGAAAAAGACACAAATAAATGGAAAGATATTTTGTGTTCATGGATCAGAAGACTTAACTGGTAAAATGCCCTTACTACCAAAGCCCCGTATAGGTCCAATGCAATCTCTATCAAAATTGCAATGACATTTTTCACAGATAGAAAAAACTATCGTGAGGTGGCTGGATGGCTCAGTCAGTTGAGCATTCGACTCTTGATTTTTCAGCTCAGATCCTGATCCCATGGTCATGGGATCAAACCCCACATCAGGCTCTGTGCTGAGCATAAAGCCTGTTTAAGACTCTCTCTCTCTCTCTCTCTCTCTCTCTCTCTCTCTCTCTCTCTCTCTCTCCCCCCCCTCTCTTTCTCACCCCCCTTGCTCATGTACTCTTGCTCTCTCTAAAAAAAATTTATAAGAAAAGAAAATGAAACTACCTTATTATTTATATGGAACTATGTAATGCCCTGGATAACCAAAGAAATATTGAGAAAGATCAAAACTGGAGGCATCACACAAATTATATGACAAAGCTACACTAATTACACTACAATGGGACTGTAGTAAAAATAGACACATAAGCTGATGGAACAGAATCAAGAGCCCAGAAATAAGCCCTCACATATATGGTCAACTAATATTTCACAAGGTATCCAAGAATGTTCAGTGGAGAAAGGATAGTCTCTTCCATAATGGCGTTGGAAAAAACTGAATATTCACATGTAAAAGAATGAAATTGGATCCCTATCTTACACCACTCACAAAATATTAACCAAAAATGGATTAAGGATTTAAATGTAAGATCTGAATCCATAAGACTCCTGGAAGAAAATAGGGGAAAAGCTCCATGATTTCAGTCTTGGCAATGATTTTTTTTTTTTTTTGGATATAACTCAAAAAGCAAAATCAACTGAAAGCAAAAATCAATGAGGGACTACATCAGACTAAAAAGCTTCTGCATAGCAAAGAAACAATCAACAAAATGAGAAGGCAACCTATATAGTGGGGGGAAATATTTGCAAACCATCTATCTGATAAAGGATTAATAGCCAAAACTTATAAAGAACTCCTATAACTCAACATCGAAAAAACACACACCAAATAATACAATTAAAAAACGGTCAGAGAACTTGAATACGCATTTTTCCAAAGAACACATACAAATGACCAACTAGTACATGAAAAGATGCTCAACATCATTAATTGTCAGGGAAATGCAGATCAAAACCACAGTGAAATATCACCTCATGACTTGTTAGAATGGCTATTATCGAAGATAAGAGATAAAAAAATGCTGATGTGAATCTGAAAAGGGAATCCTGGTGCACTGTTGGTGAGAATGTAAACTGGTATAGCCACTGTGGGAAACAGTATGGAGGATCTTTAAAAGATTAAAAAGAGAGGGACGCCTGGGTGGCTCAGTCAGTTAAGTGTCAGACTTTGGCTCAGGTCATGATTTCACAGCTCATGAGTTTGAGACCCACGTCAAGCTCTGTGCTGACAACTCAGAGCCTGGAGTCTGCTTTGGATTCTGTGTCTCCCTCTCTCTCTGCGCCTCACCCACTGGTGCTCTGTCTCTCGGTGTCTCTCAAAAATAAATGAATGTAAAAAAAATTTTAAAAAGAGAACTACATGATTCAGCAATCCCACTTCTGGGTATATATCCACAGGAAAAGAAATCAGTGTGTCAAAGGGATATCAGCACCATATATATATATATATATGTGTGTGTGTGTGTGTGTGTGTGTGTGTGTGTGTGTGTGTGTGTGTGTGGTGTGTGTATAGATATGTAGATATATAGATATCCATAATGGAATGTAGTTATTATGTAATATATAATTCAGCCATAAAAAGAAGAAAACCGTGCAATCTGCAACAGGATGGACATGGGCTTTGAAGGAATTATGCTAACTGAAATAAGTCAGACAAAGACAAATACTCTATCATTTCGCTTGTCTGTGGAATCAAAAAACAAAATTCAAACTCATAGGAAAAGAGATCAGATTTGTGGTTACGGGGTGGGGGGAGCAGAATCGGATGAAGGTGCTCAAAAGGTACAACCTTTCAGTTATAGAATAAATAAGTACTGGAGATGTAATGTACAGCATGGTGACTATCAGTAACACCACTGTATGACGTATTTGAAAGTTGCTAAGAGAGTAAATCCTAAAAATCCTCATCACAGGGGAAAAAAATTTAGTGACTCTATAAGGTGATGGATGTTAGCTAAACTTACTGTGGCAATCATTTTGCAACATATGTATGTCAAGTCATTATGCCATGTACTTGAAACTTACATAGTGCTCCATGTCAATTATATCAAAATAAAATTGGGAGAAAAACCTAAAAAACCTAAATGTCCTTCAATAGGAGAAAAGATAAATTGTGGTTGCATTCATGCAATGAACTATTATACACAATATAAATGGATATTGCACAGCTGCAGCTATCAGTACAGATGAATATTAAAAATATTGGGACGCGGGGCACGTGGGTGGTTCAGTCGATTAAGTGTCCAACTTTGGCTCAGGTCATGATCTCTCGGGCCATGGGTTTGAGTCCTGCATCGGGCTCTGTGCTGACAGCTCAGAGCCTGGAGCCTGCTTCAGAGTCTGTACCTCCCTCTCTCTCTGCCCCTCCCCTACACGTGTGCGCTCTCTCTCTCTCTCTCTCTCTCTCTCTCTCTCTCTCTGAAAAGTAAATAAAAATTTTAAAAATGTTAAACATATTGGGACTTCAGGGTCACACAGTCAGTTAAGCTTCCAATTGTCGATCTTGACTCAGGTCACTATCTCACCGTTTGTGAGTTCCAGTCCACATCACGCTCTACGCTGATGGCGCAGAACTTGCTTGGGATTCTGTCACTCCTTCTCTCTGCCCCTCCCCAACTTGTGTGCGCATGCTCTTTGTCTCTCTCAAAATAAATAAAATATAAAAACCAAACTGCATAAAAATAAATATGGTATAATTCCATTTAAATAAAATGTTAAAACTTTGGAGTCAATATTATAATATTATTTAGGGATACATATATATGTGGTAAAAGTATTAAAATGAATATTAAAGATAAATACAAAATTCAGGGTACTGGTTTCCTGGAAGACAGAGGAATAGTAAGGGGGAAAGAAGGATGTGAGCTGAGAACAGAGACAGACACCAGAGTTTTATAATGTTTTATGTATTGAACCCACTGTTAGTTGAAACTCAGATGCTCATCACATTATTTTTATATCTCTTTGTATATATAAATTACTATATAATATAGTGGCTTAATGAACTATAAATTGTGAGACCTTGTTATAAGGCATAAGATTAAGGGCAGCCTCGAATTTAGCCAGGTCATTGGTGATCTTTCAGGGCGAAATTGCCACAGAATGATAGCGCCAGATGCTGTACTGTGAAGAGCGGAGGAATGACTTCAAGGTAAGGAAGTAAAGGCATTGAGTATATTTACTTTTTCTAGAACTTTGGTCCAAAAGAGTCTATAGAGTTAGAGGGTAGCAAAGGCAAGGCAGGGATTTTTAAAACAGGATCATAGGTCTAGGCTGAGGAAAAACCTATTTTGAAACCTATGTATAGGAAAAAGTTCAAATCCTAACAGTGATATTTAGTGGGCCCAGATGGTGCATCGGCTCCATATGGAAACAGATTCGCCTTAGGAAGGAGTAGAGATTCTTCTCTGAAACTCGACTGATAGTGAAGAGGAAAGGAGGGCAAGGATTCAGAGATTGTGGTTGTCGAGCATTGTATATATAAAAAAAAAATCTCTGGGGAACAAAGGAATCTATCTTCCAAGCAGTATAAATTAATAACATTGATCATACCATTGGAAGAATGACTATTGTAAAAATGCAAATACATACAAACGGTATATCGTGGATACGTTTATTTCTCTAAATGATAAGAGTATTCATGTAACACAACCTACAATGACAGTGTAAATTCTTTCCTTCTAACACAGCATAAAAATATTGTCGGCTAGGTCATTTGAATTGGACAAAAATATACGTTAGTTTTTAAAGTCATTTGTGGTATTTGTGTCACTGTACCTGCATGCATTCTATTAGGTTTACAATCTCTGGAAGCCTCTGTAGTCTTTTTGGGATTCTCACCACTAGATGGTGATGCGGAGAAGCAAGGACTTCAATAAGGTCTCTGACAACCACTTTCCATCCACAGATGTTTTTCATCAGACTGTAAATGATTTACCTATATTCTAATAGGTACCTTAAGTAACCAATTATTAAGTACCCAAGGCTAAGACATTATTGAATATGAAAATAACATAAGGAGCAAAGTGTTCAAAAGAATAATCTGTTTAGCACTGATCAACTTTCTACCTCCCTAAACACGCTTTCAGAATGACTGTTTCACAAAAAGCTGACTGTGTCCACTGAAAATGATGACTCATTTTGAAGTCACCTTGAAACTTTAATGGCTCCCAATTTGAGCAAGACCTCGAGTGCTGTAGCCTGTGTCTACTGGCTGCTACCCAAGGTGAAGCCACGCTAGGTGGGTAGAAATATAAGCCACGCAGGCATGGATCTAAACAGTATTTCTTTTCAGAATTTGGCCTCCTTTTTGTTCCATTTGGTCTCATTCAGTAAACAGTCGAAACCACTTCTACAATTAGCCTTATATTAACTGTTGGGAAAACATGATTATATTCTTATTTTCTGCTTTCTGAAAAACAACTTGACTGTGTTTAATTGGCTGCTAAGAAATCCTAAGAAATTGAGTGTTCTGGAGCCAGTGCAAGGTTCTTTTATCCTGTCCTGATGCTTTCCTTCCTTCCCAGAAAGCACATCTGTACACAATATTTGACTGGAGACACTATTCCGTCAGCTAAGTCACTGGTTGATGTGTCCTTCTGTATGTCACTCATCTGAAGAATAACAGCCAGTGGGTTTTAAACAAATCAATGCTAACAGCCTTCCCTTTATCAGTGAGGTGTTTCTCTCTTCTGAAAAGTAGAAAATATGAAATAATAACTGACTATGCAAATTTCCCCCAAGAATAGGGGGAAATAATTCTTTTGGCTTTCCTATTATCCCTTTAAGATATCTTCTTTCTCTGTCAGATAAACTTGGCAACTAATGAGAGGGTCAAAAGTAACTGAAATACCAAGTCTGGGGGACTGAAAAGATGGTGTGAGACCAATTATCTAAAATAGTGAAGCATGCAAATCAAAACCACACTGAGATACCACCTCACACCGGTCAGAGTCAGTAAAATGAACAAATCCAGAGACTATAGATGCTGGCGGGGGTGTGGAGAGACGGGCACCCTCCTACACTGTTGGTGGGAATGTAAATTGGTGCAGCCACTCTGGAAAATAGTGTGGAGGTTCCTCAAAAAACTATCCATAGAACTCCCTTATGACCCAGCAATAGCACTGCTGGGGATTTACCCAAGGGATACAGAAGTGCTGAGGCATAGGAGCACATGTACCCCAATGTTCGTAGCGGCACTTTCTATAATAGCCAAATCATGGAAAGAGCCTAAACGTCCATCACCTGATGAATGGATCAAGAAGATGTGGTATATATATATATACAATGGAGTATTACATGGCAATGAGAAAGAATGAACTATGGTCATTTGTAGGAAAGTGGATGGACCTCGAGAGTGTTGTGCTAAGTGAAATAAGTCAGGCAGAGAAGGACAGATACCATATGTTTGCACTCATAGGTCTAACAGGAATACAGGAGAAACCTAATGGAGGACCGGGGGAGGGGAAGAGGGAAAGAGAGTTGGGGAGAGAGAGGGACGCAAAAATTGAGAGACTATTGAATGGTGAAAATGAACCGAGGGTTGAAGGGGAAGGGGGAGGGGGGAAAAGAGGTGGTGGTGATGGAGGAGGGCCCTTGTGGGGAAGCGCACTGGGTGTTGTATAGAAACCAATTTGACAATAAACTATTAAAAAAATAAAAAATAAAAAAATAAAAGTGAAAAAAAATAAAATAGGGAAGCATGTTTAGAAGAGAATTTAGTGTCATTTTGGTGGCAGGTAGATCCTGGAAAAGTGGGTAAAAGGGGAACCTGGGTGGCTCAGTCAGTTTAGCATCTGACTTCAACTCTGGTCATCATCTCATGGTCCGTGGGTTTGAGCCTGATGTCAGGTTCTGAGCCTGGAGCCTGCTTCGGATTCTGTGTTCCCCACTCTCTCTGCCCCTCCCCAGCTCACACTCTGTCTCTGTCAAGAATAAACATTAAAAATTTTTTAATAAACTAAAAAAGTAAAATAAAGAAGGTAAAGGAGCTCTGTATGAAAATACTAGCCCATAGAATAAAATCTCAGAGAAGATATCCAATATTGACTGAATATGTAGACTATCCAATATTCATATGGATATTCAATATTGAGAGAGCAGGTAAAATCAAATGACCTTTCAATAATTTTTTCAGCACTATAATTCATGCTTCTTACACAGCTTTCCACTAACAGAAGTCCCAAATATGCAAGTACTCCATTAAAAGCACCACTAAAATGCTTTCAAAATTCCATTACTTGGGGGGAGGGATGGGCGTGGAAAAGTCAAGTTTTTGAAACAAATCAAATGGTGGCTGCATATAAAGAATGTTATTTTACTTTTTTTTTAATTCTGCCATTTATTTTCATCCTCCACAATGGCATGGTCCATTAGTTTCTATTTTCTAAGATAACTAGGGGGAGCATTATCTTCATACCATTTCCATATGCTCTTAGTGAGTGTTTCCCATCTACTAAATGCAACAGATAGAATTTAGAGTTTTATTAAGTTAATGTGACAAAGTTCCAGACCATTTTTACCCCAAATTAAAGACTTACCTCTATGATTTGAAATTTCTTTCTGTGTCATAGTATTCATCTCAAAGCTTTATCAGAAGACTGGCTTTAAAAGACAAAGCTTAATTGGGACGCCTGGGTGGCTCAGTCAGTTAAGGGTCCAACTTCCGCTCAGGTCATGATCTCATGGTTTGTGGGTTCAAGCCCCGCTTCAGGCTCTGCACTGACTGCTCAGAGCCTGAAGCCTGCTTCAGATTCTGTGTCGTCACCCTCTCTCTCTGCCCCTCCCCCTCTCACGCTCTGACTCACTCTCTCTCTCATAAGGAAATAAACATTAAAAAATATTTGAAAGACAAAGCTTCATTGAAGTTGATTTCCATACTAAAGAATATGATTTCTTTTAAAAGAAACATGAATGATCTCAACCATGAGCAAGTAGAGTGAGGTTTGCCCCCACTCCACTGGATTGAATTTTAAAGGCAAACCCAACAGAAATTACCAGTTTTCCCAAAGTCACACCATCTGTAATTGTAATAGTGACACCACACGATAGAGTGGTACTAATATTATATTTACACTTAACTGAGTATAACTTCCAGAAGTGAGTCAAAGCCTGTATGTCCATATGTTTCCTAAAACTTGATAATGATGGTGTTGGATATAAGGATAAGGATTATGATAAAACTAATTCATTCATTAAGCACATTGTTGGGGTTTTTAATGTTTGTTTGTTTTGAGAGACAGAGAGAGAGAGAGAGAGAGAGAGAGAGACCATGAGCAAGCATGACAGGGGAAAGAGAGAAATAGGGAAAGAGAGAATCCTAAGCACTGTCAGCACGAAGCCCCATGTGGGGCTCAAACTTATGAACCATGAGATCATAACGTGAAGTGTGAGATCACGACCGGAGCCAAAACCGAGTGTCTGACGCTTAACTGACTGAACCACCGAGGGGCCCAAGCACATTGTTAATGAACAGGCACAGCACAAGGCACTTTACATCTCTCTCATGTATTTGGCTGCTCAGTCTCACATCACAACAGTAGTCTTGCCAGAATTCTGTCTGAATTTGTCAGAACTTTTGGTAGGAGCTCATAACATATTTTTAATTGCCCACATTATTCACCTCAGCACTGTTGACATAATGTGGGTCTTTTTTTTTTCTAATTTTATTTATTTATTTTGAGAGAGAGCGCTCATGTGCACAAGCAGCAGACGGGCAGAGAGAGATGGAGAGAGAGAATTCCAAGCAGGTCCCAGGCTGTCAGTGTAGAGCCCGATGTGGGGTTCAGTCCCGTGAACCATGAGATCATGACCTGAACCAAAACCAAGAGTTGGACACTTAACCAGCCACCCAGCTGCCCCAACATGGGGCTTATATTCTATATAAGAAGGTTATCTCATTAGCAGAATTAACCCTAAACTAGCCTTTTTGCATCTTCAGAATTTATCTTTTTTTTAAAAAAGGCATTTGTAATTTACAAATCTAACAGTAATCCATTTAAAGTATACAATTTTATGTATTTTAGTGTTTTTATTGACCTATACAGCTATCACCACAATCTGGTTTCATAACATTCTCAACACCCCAAAATGAAACTCCATCTGCACCCATTAACAGGCAGTCCCCATGTCCCACATCTGCTCAGCCCTAGGCAACCACTAATCTACTCTCCCTATATATGGATTTGCTTCCTTTGGACAGGTCATATAAATTGAATAATATGATATGGTGTCCTTGTGACTTACTTATCTCATGGTAGCAAAAGGTTTTCAAGGTTCGTCAGTGTTGGCGCATGTATCAGCATGTCATTCTTTTTCACTGCCAAATAATACCCCATTGTACACATATGTCACATTTTTGTCTTATTTAAGTCAATGTGGGGTTTTGGGGGGGGAGTTCTCCTAATTAGTCTGGTGACTTTTTGAACTTCAATGGCAAGGGGAATAATATTTTTGAAACACTTAAATAGAAAAATGCAGGTCAAACTCAAGAATGATGATGTCAGTATTTATGGCTCTTTTCAAAGTGTAACAAAATGTACGGTTGGAAGATTGTGTGGGTCTAAGAAATTAGAACTTTTAACTAACGTGTCTTCTAATTTCCTTTTTCTTTCTAGATGGCATAGGGTATATATATATTATATATACATAAATTTATAATATATACATAATATGTATGTGTATTATATTATACATACATTTATATATTATACATCTATTTATATATTGTATATTTTGATATATTGAGTATTTTATATGTAAGTTAAGTATATATTTATAATATGAATATAAATTTATATAAATATATTAAAAGGGCAAACTATACCATACAAATACGTAAATCCATCAGAATGTTTCACATGAACATGACTCTTATTTTGATAATTGGAAATTAAGTTTTTGATTTTCTAACTGCTATTAAACTTGGTCTTAAGGAAAGGTTTTCCTAGGTGATGGTATCATATGCGGCATCGTCTAATCTTTATTGAGTGAATAACATTTTAATTTCAAATGAAATTATATATAAATGATATAAATATATAACAGGTGCAAAACTTGCAGCGTAAATTGAAATGTAAGTGCTGTTATTTTCCGCTTAGACTTTAAGGTCCTAAAAAGAGATAATGAGAACATGCAGAGGTAAGTTAAAAAGAAAATAAAACTTGCGGTTTTTATTTTTTAGTTGTTGTTGTAATGAATAGCCATGTTCTTTTTATACTGAACTCTTGTTCAGACTAGAAAATAACATAAAGTAAATAAGAGTTTAAAATAATAATGGGAATTGTCAAATAAAATTATTTGAAGATACGTCAATTTTAAACCAAGGGTTACACACAAATACATATATGGACAGTGCATTATTAAAAAACCTAAATGAGGGGCGCCTGGGTGGTTCAGTCAGTTAAGCATCCGACTTCGGTTCAGGTCATGATCTCGTGGTTCGTGGGTTCGAGCCCCGCGTCAGGCTCTGTGCTAACAGCTAGCTCAGAGCCCGGAGCCTGTCTTCGGAGTCTGTGTCTCCCTCTCTCTCTGATTCTTCCCTCCACTCTCTCTTTCTCTCTCTCTCTCTCAAAAATAAATAAAACATTAAAAAAAATTAAGAAACTAAATTAATAAATTAACCCTATATTAGTGTTTAGGAAAACATAACATATGCATAATCTGTTTTTCTTATGATGTTTATTTTCTTTTATTGTATGTTAGAACAGGCTGTTGCACTCAATTTGAGTAAGAGCATCTATTAGGTCTTTGGAAAACTCATTTTCCAATTTAAGAGGTTTATTTTCCTCATGTGTATTAAATGTTTTATATCATTCATATCCCTTTGGTTATATATTGTTTTAGGACTGGATGATTAACACTCTTTAGAAAATAACAATAGATCTGAACCACATACAAAGTTCGGTTTTTACCTTGTTTTTACTATATTTCAATATACCTCCAAAGCATGACTCTTACTTTTTGTCTTTGTTCCAATCCACAAAATTATGACCTAGATAATTCCAACATATTTTTCATATTTTGAAATTTCCTTAAAGTACTTCACTTATACAGGTATACAATTTCAACTCAAATAGGCACTCTTCTAGGTCAGTGTCTGTCAAACCTGGCTGCACATTGTCAACACCTGGAAAGCTCTAAACACTTAGGTGCCTCAATCACACTCTCCAAGAATTTCATATAATCCATGCGGCACGGGGGGCTTTGGCATTAGGAGTTTTTCCCAGCACCCCGGCTGACTCTAACGTGCAACCAACGCTCAGAACCACCGTTCTGGGTGTTTACATTAAACAGAGGCAATTTTCATGACGAACAAGATATGTTATAACAATATTGTCCTACTAGCTCTTATATTTGGGGGATTCACCAGAAACAGGAATTCAAGTTGGGAGGGTGAATTTCATCCACATGGAATCTGGTTGTTTTTCTAGAAGACCCAGAATTTCAATCAAATGATACTGAGTAGAATTGCAGGCTTTCGTTGTTGCTGCTGCTGTTGTTTAATTAGCTAAAATTAAAAATATGTCCTAAGAGACAGAAAATTCTACCTCACCATTCAGCGATGTGAGCCCGTTTATAAGCACTTTCTTGGTTTGGATTTACAGGGCAAAATTGTAGAGGCTTATGACTTCCCGGGTGCCATCTGGAGGTGGGCCACCAGATGGCACGTGGGTGGCAGTGATCATACGGCTTAAATAGAAAATTTCAAATGAATTTCAGATAACTAAATCAAAGAGATTATATCATGTTTTCCCAGAGCCTCATGATTTTTCTATTGAACTAGAGTTATATTAAGTCAAGCCTAAAAATAAATTAAACCCTGGTAATTATATGTTAAAGAGTAGTACCCAGCTTTGATTAAGATTTAATTTAAGTTATTTATTTCTAAAATAGTTTCGCAAAGTATTTAATGTATTTGCTCACATATAAAGGGCTTATAATAAAAAGCATTTGTTCCTTACTCCCCAGAGGAAACCACTTTAATTGTTTTTCTGTTGCTTACTTACATGTTTCTTGATTTGTCTACGTGATAGGTGAGGATGTAGTATTGTAAAAGAAAAACCAACGTATATGTAGAAGCTACCAATATTTTCAAAAAACTCTAATGGCTGGCAACTAGTACTTTTTTAAGATTTTTTAAAATGTTTATTTTTGAGAGAGAGAGAGAGAGAGAGAGACTGAGAGAGAGAGAGAGAGAGAGAGAATGAGAGTAGGGGAGGGGCAGAGAGAAAGAGAGAGACATCAGCACAGAGCCTGAAGCAGGGCTCAAACTTATAAGCAATGAGATCATGACCTGAGCTGAGGTTGGATGCTTAATCAACTGAACCACCCATGTGCCCCTGGCAACTACTACTTTAATATAACACTGGATCGATATCTAAACTAGAGAAGGAGTCATCCTGATTTGATCCTGACTTTTCCATGGCATTACTCTTTTCCTGAATGGCATATTGTGCCTCATTGAGATACTCAAAGCACTACACAGTTCTTCAGTTCTTCCTCTCTGGACAGAAGTTTCTTGCTTACCATTGGCTTTCTTTTTCTCCTAACTAGTGCTTGACTTGTACCTTATAATTAACTATCCTCTGTTTATTTAGCTAATGTAGAAATTGGTTTTTTGCTCCATTTAACTTTCCAAAATCTAGTGGTGAGAGAGGTGTAGGCTCACTGAGTATATGAAGACCATTTTCTCCCCAATTAGGGGAAATTTTACCTACTAAAGGGCTTGGGCTTATTCTATTCCAAGATATTGCTATTAGATGTTTACTGTTTTATTCATTTACTCCACATAGAAAAAGTAGATTCTCCACCAAAAGTTTTAGCAAGATTTTAAATCCATCTCCAAATTTCCCTTTAGCATGCATTCTAAAAAGTTTTCAAATTATGAATCTTGATCCATTATATTTTTGAGGTGTTATGACCAGAGTAAACCTCTCCTTCCTTTTCTCTTTCTCTCTCTCTCTCTGTCTTTCTCTTACATTTAGATATATATCTACATATATATGTAATTCACAGAAACTAAAAATATCTTGAAATTCATTATGCTAGAACATAGATTTTTTTTAATTTTTATTTATTTATTTTTGAGAGACAGAGAGCATGAGCAGGGGAGGAGCAGAGAGAAGAGAGGGAGGGAGAGAGAAAATCCCAAGCTTATATCATTCATATCCTTTTTCATTACATACATATATATTTAGGACTGGATGGTTAACACTCTTTAGAAAATAACATTAGATCTGAACTACATACAAGGTTTGGTTTTTACAAAACATTGCAGAGCCTGATTCAGGGCTCAA
>NC_043717.1:78715663-78746421 GCF_006229205.1 Suricata suricatta
AAAAGTCCAGACCTTATGAAGTCTAGAAAACAACCATCTAAAGCTACCCTCAAGGACAAAATTTCACATTGAGAAGAAATCATTGGAAGTGGAATCCAAAGTAACAAAGATAGAGACAATAAGAGTGAGAAAGAAAGGTTCAGAAAAAGTAAATGTCCTTTCCAACTCTAATTCTATGATATTAAAACTTAAAAATAATGATGATTCTTGCTAGAAAAGCAAGGAAACTTGGCCAAAAGAAGCAATCTTGAACTCTTTTCAGGTGTTTCTGAGCAGCCAACCCTCAACAATTGCCTTAGAGCATGGATTTATTTTGGGCTTGATCTCTCTTAATTGATATTACTAATTACTCCTCTAAGTTACAGAATAATAAACTCATTGAATATAGAATAAAGGTAAGGATTATCCAGCATCTTTATCATAATAATTCTTCAAAAGGCTAAAATAACAGCATCACAGATATCATAAACTACAATTCAATAAAACCTTTCTTTAAAAACAGAAAGAGAGACTTGAAACTACATATAGAAAGGGCACGTTGTGTTTCTGGGAAAACTGACTTGAAATAGCCCAGCTTGAGACACTGAATAGTAAAATTCTTGTATCTCAGAGAAGTGAGAAAAAAAATCATCCAGGAAAAATCACTAAGTCAAATCCCATAATCATCAGCCATTTTGACAGCAGTAGTAAATATCAAAAGTGAGAAAAGAGTAACATACTTACGATACTCAGAGAAAAAATAATGCAGGATTTTATATTTAATCAAACTGATTTTTCAATTCATGAAACCTTCAAACTTATACAGAACTATCATATGGAACTTTATGACTGGATAGACATTCATATAAAGACTGGTGGTGAGCTTTAAACAGAGTTTTACCATTGAACTAAAAATAATATTAAATATTGTTCAATATTGAATGCTATTGTACAAGAATAGAATATGCAATGGCTATATGCTCTAACAATTTTGATAAAATGCAACAGTAAAAAAAGACTATGGATAGAGCCTATAAAAAATTGAGATTTATAAGAAACGTGTTGAATCCCATATAGTTGTGACCATGAATAAAATAATGTAACTTTAAATTCTAGTGATAAGGGATGAAGAAAGAGATTCCTAAGGTGTTCATAGGAAGGAACCAATATTCTATAACCAAAAACAAGGGAGCTAAGAGTATTATATAAAGATGCTGATAAAAAATTATCAATTAAAATCAAACATTCCTATATACTCAAAATATAATCTACTCATATTAAAATAAACAATGGAAGAATAAACCATTATCTATTAAATGGTTCTGCATAGTAGGTGGCAGAAAATAAGATAAAGGGGGAGAAATAAAAGGTATTATTTTTACATACTTGTTTTCTGTATTTGATTTTAGAACCATGTAAATATTTCATATAGCTATAGCACAAAATTAATTTTTATTTTTTAAGTTTATTTATTTATTTATTTACTGTGTGTGTGTGTGTGTGTGTGTGTATGTGTGTGAGAGAGAGAGAGAGAGAGAGAGAGAGAGAGAGAGAGAGCTGTGGAGGGGCAGAGGGAGAGGGAGAGAGAGAGAATCCCAAGTGGGCTCTGCCCTAACAGCCCAGAGCCCAACATGGGGCTCAATCCCACGAACTGTGAGATCATGACCTGAGCCAAAATCAAAAGCCAGATGCTCAACCGACTGAGCCACCCAGGTACCCCTCAAAAATAATTTTTAAGTCCATAGAAATGAATGTTTTATAAAAGAAACTATATTTTTTACCCAATTGGTGCCCTCAGCACAGAGTAATGTACATTAAATTAAAACATTAAACAAAGTGACATTAGAACACAGTAATATGATTGAACATCCCTAGTGAGATATAACCTTCATAAAGATGTAACTGCAGGAAAATCTTGAATTGTATTCAGCAATCATACTGTGAGCAATAATGTCAGTATTATTCTGAGACTGGTTTGTGGATACTGTGGTAAAAACAAATGAGGGCTACTTAATTCTGTCACCGTCCATGTCCTTAAGAACTGAGATTTTTGGCATGGGACAAATAAAGATGGAAGATAACAAGATCAGGTAAAATCTACTGATCTGTAGACCAGTTTCATGGGTGGTAAAAGCCAAGTGACAAACCAATAACAGTGAAGCCCTTTAGTGTCCAGACTGTGGTCTTGAGATGCCTTTTCCCATTCAAAGGAACAAGGACTATGTGAATAATATGTAATTTCATATCAGAGGCAGGAAATGTACCAGATGAACCTGAAACAACTTGTTTTAACAAATAGAAAAAAAAACAATCAGTGAAAACTAGGGGTGTGGCAAAAAGTAACAAAGACAGCTATAGATGTGGTAAAAAGTAGCATCACAAATCAAGAGTCATCCCTGAAGAAGATAGACCGAAAAACCTGAACATCAATAAAGATGTTAATTTCAATAAATTAAAACATGAAATATTTTCAAGCTCATCAGCTGCTAAGACAGGCATACCTCATTTTATTGTGCATTGCTTTCTTGCCCTCTACAGATATTTTTTTTCCTTCTACAAACTTGGGGTTTGTGGCAACCCCACATGGAGCAAGTCCATGGTGCTATTTTTCCAACAGCATTTGCTCAATTTATGTCACTGAGTCACGTTCTGGTAATTCTCACAATATTTCAGAATTTTTCAATTGTATTATATTTGTTATGCTGATCTGTAATTAGTGATCTTTGATATTACTACTGTAATTGTCTTGGGACACCATGAACTGCATGCATATGATGGTGAACTTAATTGATAAATGTGTGTCTTCTGACTGTTCCACCAACCAGCCATTCCCCTCTCTCTCTTCCTCTACTCAGACCTCTCTGTTCCCTGAGACAGAACAATAACACAATTAGGCCCATTAACAACCCTACAATGGCATCTAAGTATTCAAGGAAAAGGAGGAGTCACATGTCGCTCACTTTAAATCAAAAGCTAGAAGTTATTAAGCTCAGTGAGGAAGGCATTTTGAAAGCTGAGATAGAAGAAACGCTAGGCCGCTTGCACAAGTTAGCCAGGTTATGAATGCCAAGGTAAAGTTCTTGAATGAAAGTAGAAGTGAAACTCCAGTGAACACACAAATGCTAAGAAAGCAAAATAAGCCTTATTGTTGATATGGAGAAAGATGTAGTGGTTGGATTGAAGATCAGATCAGTCCCAGCATTTCTTTAAGCTAAAGCCCTAACTGTCTTCAATTCTATGAAGGCAGAGAGAGGTGAGGAAGCTGCAGAAGAAAAGTTGGGAGCTAGCCGAGGTTGGTTCCTGAGGTTTAAGGAAGAAGCCATCCCCATCACATAAAATTGCAAGATGAAGCAGCAAGTGCTGAAATAGAAACTACAGTAAGTTCTTCAGAAGAGCTAGTTAAGATGATCAATGATGGTTGTTATACTAAAGAACAGATCTTAAGTCTTTATATTGGAAGCAGATGCCACCTAAGACTTTCATAGCTAAAGAGGAGAATCTGGTGCCTGACTTCAGTGTTTCAAAGGACAGGATGACTCTTGTAAGGGCAAATGCAGCTGGTGACTTTACATTGAATCCAATGCTCATTTCCATTTCAAAAATCCTAGGGCCCTCAAGAATGTTGCTAAATCTACTCTGCCTCTATTCCATAAATGGTACAGCAAAGCCTGGATGACAGCACATCTGTTTACAATATGTTTTACTCAATATTTTAAGTCCACTGTTGAGACCTACTGCTCAGAAAAAACATTTCTTTCAAACTATTACATTACATGTGTTAGGCATGAAAACAACATTA
The DNA here is from genome assembly GCF_006229205.1 of Suricata suricatta. Classification (NCBI taxonomy): domain Eukaryota; kingdom Metazoa; phylum Chordata; class Mammalia; order Carnivora; family Herpestidae; genus Suricata; species Suricata suricatta. The sequence goes on from NC_043717.1 coordinate 78,719,442, forward strand.
ATTTAATTGTCCATATCCATCAGAGCTCTTGGGTGACCAGATGCGTTTATTTCATGCTTGCTAACATGTGGATTGAGAAGTAATTTCAACTTTCAAGTCTTATTGTTTTACAAATTCATTTTTGTAAGAATATAGCTGCCGGGGTGCCTGGGTGGCTCAGTCGATTAAGCGTCCGACTTCGGCTCAGGTCAGATCTCACATTCGTGGGTTCAAGCCCCGCATCAGGCTCTGTGCTGACAGCTAGCTCAGAGCCTGGAGCCTGCTTCCGGTTCTGTGTCTCCTTCTCTCTCTGCCCCTCCCCCTCTCATGCTCTGTCTCTGTCTGTATCAAAAATAAACAAAACAAAAAAATTTAAAAAAACAATATAGCTGCCATAGATTGTGATTTCTCTGATGGGTCTGGGCAAAGTAAATTGAAAACCTTCTGGAAAGCATTTACTATTCTAGATGCTATTCAGGGGGGCTGTGATTCATGGTAAGAAGTCAAAACGTTATCATTAACAGTTTGGAAGAAGTTGATTACAACCTTCATGGATGACTTTGAGGGGTTCAAGACTTCAGTGGAGGAAGTAACTGCAGATGCGGTAGAAATAACAAGAGAACTGGAATTAGAAGTGGAGCCTGAAGGTAGGAGTGAATTGCTGCAATCTCATGGTACAATTTGAGTGGATGAGGAGTTACTCCTTATGGAAGAGTAAAGAAAGAGGTTTCCTGAGATAGAATTTACTTATGGTGAAGATGCTGTGAAGATTGTTGAAATGACAACAAAGGATTTACAATAGTCCATCAACTTAGTTGATAGAGCAGTAACAGGGTTTGAGAGAACTAACTCCAATTTTTAAAGAAGTTCTGCTGGGGGAAATATGCTATCAAATAGTCTCATATGCTGCAGAGAAATCATTCATAAAAGGAAGAGCCCGTTGATACCACAAACTTCATTGCTTTAAGAAATTTTGCTACAGCCACCCCAGCCTTCAGCAGCCGCCACCCTAATCAGCCAGCAGTCATCGACATCAAGACAAAAAGATTATAACTTACTGAAAGCTCAGATGATGGTTAGCATTTATAACATGAAAATATTTTAATTAAGATATGTATGCACTGGGTTTTTAGATGTAATTCTATTGCACACTTAACAGACTACGGTATAATGTAAACATATCTTTCATACAGGCTGGGAAATATAAAAACCATTCGACTCACTTATTTGTGATATTTGCTTTATTGCAGTATCTGGAACCAATCAGTAATGTCTTTGAGGCATGCCTATAATGATAAAATTGGTTGCCATTAGAGAAAAACTTTTCATTTTGGAAACTAACGGGCAAATTAAAAATACACAAACATATGTCTTACTTTCCTAGTACGAAATGAAACTATTCAGTTACCAAATGGTACATGAGGGAAAATTTAATGATAGCATCAAAAACAATAAATAGGAATTATTTTTACAAAAGTGTGTGAACGTGTACACTAGAAGTTACAAAATATTGTTGAAAAAAACTATAGATGCTACAAATAATTGGAAAGATATTCCATGTCTATGGTTTGGAAGATTTAATATTGTCAGATGGCAAAACTACCCAAATTAAGCTACAAATCCAGCCCAATCTCTATCAAAATTCTGGCTGCCATAGTTTCAGAAATTGACGAGCTAATTGTAAAATTCATATGGAAATGCAAGTGACCCCAAATAACCAAAACAATATTGAAAGATAAGAACAATATCAGAGGACACTCACATCCGGACTTCAGAAATAACTACAAAGCTACAGGGGCACCTGCGTGGCTCAATTGGTTAAGTGTCTGACTTTGGCTCAGGTCATGATCTCACGGTTTCTGGATTCAAGCCCCAAGTCAGGCTCTGTGCTGACAGCTCAAAGCTTGGAGCCTGCTTCGGGTTCTGTGTCTCCCTCTCTCTCTGTCTCTGTCTGTCTCTGTCTCTGTCTCTGTCTCTGTCTCTCTCTCACTCTCTCTCTCTCTCTCTCTATTTCTCAAAAAATAAACATTAAAAAAGTTTTTAAAAATTATTATAAAATTACAGCAATCAAGACTGTATTGTACTGGCATAAAGACAGGCATGCATATGTACAGGCATGATTCCAGCAGTAAAATCTGACATTTACGGTCAATTAATTCTAGACCAGAGTGACAAGGCTATTGGGGGGGGGGGGAAGGGGGAGAATGGTGTTTTCAACAAATAGTCATGGAACACCTGCCTATTAACAAGTAAATGAATTAATTCTGCCCCCAACTTCACACCATGTACAAAAATTAACACAAAATTTTGACAGAAATGGAAACTATAATATCAAAGATCTTATTGTAAGAAGTAAATGTATATAATGCTATTAAGACTACATAGTCTTAAATCTTTGTTACCTCGAATTAGGTAGTTATTTCTTAGAAAGAAAACCAAAATCATAAGCAACAAAAGAAATAGATGACCATAGCTTGATAAAATGAAAAACTTCTATGCTTCAAAGGGCATTTTCAATAAATGGAAAAGATAGCCAACAGAATGGGAGAAAACATTATTAAATCATACATTGAATAAGGGATTTGTATCCTAAATATATAAGTAACTGTCCCTACTCAAAAATAAAAATAAAATAGCCCAATTTAAAAATGGACAAAAGAGTTTAAAAGACATTTCTTCAAAGAAGATATACAAGTGACTAATAACCACATGAAAAGATAACACATACTTCATTAGGAAAATACAAATTAAAACCATAATGAGACATCACTTCACACACACTGGAATGACTATGGTAAAAAGTAATGAAATCAACAAGTGTTGCAGAGGGAAATTGGAATGACCCTACATTAGCAGTGTGGATGTAGAATAGTATAGCTAATTTGAAAAAAAAAAGTTTGGCAGATTCTTAATAAGTTAAACACAGAGCTATCACTCCTTACTACATACACAAAGAATTAAAAACATACATCCACGCAAAAACTTGTACATAAATATTCATAGCAGTACTATTCAATATAGCCAAGAATTTAAAACCCAAATGTCCATCAATGAAGGAATGGATATACAAAGATAGTATAGCCATAGAGTGGAATATTATTTGGTCATGAAAAGGGATAGAATATGCTTATACATTGTACACTATGGACGAAGCTTGACAACACGCTAAAGAAGGCCAGATACAAAATGTCAAAATTTGTATGAATCATATATAGGAAATTTCTGAAAGAGGCAAATAAAGATCTAAATTAAATTAGTGCTTTCCAGAGGCTGGAAGGAGGAATAAGAAGAATGACTGCTAATGGATACAGTGTTTCTTTTTGGAATACTAAATTTTTATTTTGGAATTAAATAGTGGTGATGGTTGAAAATGTCTTCAATATACTAAAAGCCACTATATAGTACACTTTAAACTTCATAATGTAATTTTTATTGTGACTTTATAAGGTGAATTTTATGATATGTGAATTATGCCTCAATAAAAATGTTATGAAAGAAGGTATTTTAACAAAATGATCTTAGAAAATTAAGTTTAACAAAAATGTATTTCCTTCGAATAAATAATAAAGTCATGTAATAAATAGAACAAATAATATTAATCTAGACCTACCACTCACACCTTATACAAATATTAACTGAAACTTAATCATAGGCTTAGATGTAAAACAGAAGCTATAAAACTTTTAGAAAACCCAATGGGAGAAAATCTTTGGGGTTGAGTACTATGTATGAAGTTCTTAGACTTAATAACAAATGTATGAAAAAAGGAAATTTTGGGGGCGCCTGGATGTGGCTCAGTTGGTTAAGTGTCCATCTCTTGATTTTGTCTCAGGTCATGATATCACAGTCCATGGTTTCAGTCTCCACGTTGACAGTGCAGACCCTACTTGAGACTCTCTCTCCTTTTCTCTCTGTCCCTCCCTTGCTCTCTCTCTCCTCTCACATAATAAATAAATAAGCTTAATAAAAATCATGAAAAAGGAAAATTTGGTAAACTGTACCCCATGAAAATCTAAACTGTTTGCTCATGAAGAGATGTGAAGATAAAAAAACAAACCAGAGACTGGTAGCAAATATTTGCAAACCACACATCCAACCAAAGAAAAGTCTTTGGTATATATGAAAGTTCTCAAAACTCAATATTTTAAAAAATCCAATCAAAAACAGTAAAAGGACAAACAGACATTTAGCCAACAAGTCTGTACGAACAGTTAACAGACACATTAATATCACTAGCCATTTGGAAAATGCAAGTTGAGACCACATGAGGTATCGCTACACACGTATGGCTAAATACTAAGTAAATGGCTAAAATAACAATAGTGACAATGCCAAACGCTTGGGAGGATGTGAAGAAACTGGATCCCTCTGCAGGGGGGAATGTAAAATAGTGCAGCCTCTCCGGGAACCAGTTTAGCAGTTTTTTTAAAAACAAAACATGCGAGTACCATCTGACCCATCAAATGCACTCCTGGGCATTTATCCCAGAAAAATAAAAACTAATGTTCACTCAAAAATCTATACATGAATGTTAATAGTAGCTTTACTCACAATAGCCAAAACCTGGAAATAACCCAGATGTCTCTCAATGGGTAAATGAATAAATGACTTTTACATCTATTCCATGGCATCCTACTCAGCAATAAAAATGAACACACTATTGATACAGTCAACATCTTGGATGAATCTCCAAAGGAGTATACTGTGTGTGTGGATTAAAAGCTTACTCCTTGTATCATCCCATTTTTATAGTAGTGTTGGAATGACAAAACTGTAGACATGTAGGATAGATTTGTGGTTGCCAGGGATGATTGAGGGGATGTTGGAGCAGGAGAGAAGTGGGTATGCCTATAAAAGTGCAAGAGGAGAGAGGTCCTATGGTGATGGAAACATTCTGTATCTTGATTGTATTAATGTCAATATTGTGGTCGTGATATTATACTCTACTTTGCTAGATATTCCTAATGGAGGAAGCATAGGATCTCTCTGTATTATTTCTTACAATTGCAGGTGAATCTACCATTACTGCAAAATAAAATATATAATTTTTGAAAAGGAGTCTAAAGACGTTTTTTTCATTTGTATTGTAAGAGCCTCGTTTACAGAGGTATTCAAACAAAAATAAATTTAGGACATTCGTGACAATTTGGAAATTTGAACACTGAATGAGCACTTATTCAATTATATTAAGGAATTATCATTAAAAATCATAAGTTGTGATGGTTTTCTTCCTTTTATGTTTACAAAAGTTTTTTCTTTAGAAATCCATACTGAAATACTTAAGGATGTAAAGATTCAGTGTTTGGATTTTGCTTCAAGTAATGTGATGGGAGGTAATGGATGGAATAAAATGCAAGGTTTATTCAGGGCTGATGATTGCTGAAGGAGTATGATGAGGACATGGAGGTTAATGTATTTTTCTCTTAAAATATACTTGTCTGTGTGTTTAAATATTTCCATAATAAAAACAAGCAGTTTTAATGAGCCACAAGCAAAACCTCTATTGCTAAAATCAAGAGAGATTTTGAATGTAATCAGTGATTGGGTTTTGTGTTACCTTCAGTGAGTCCTGTCTTGTGCAAAATCAAGCACATACTGTGCAAAACAAGTCAGAAGAATGTTGCTTATAAAAGACAGCCTCCTCCCCGTCTTAACTTTGCGTAACTTATTGTCCCCACCTCTCGTATCACCCCACTTAACAAGTTTCCAGTCACCCAAATTCTAGCCCTCTTTCATCTTATTAAAGAGCAAATGATGTGTCTATTGATAATATTCATAACTAGTTTAGTATTAAATTAATAATAACAAACACCCATATTAGAACTTTTTTACTAAAGAATCCTGCTACTTTAAAGCATGGTCGCCATGTTGTTAGGGGTATGGAAGGCCCTAGACCCTAGCCATTCTTAATCACCCAGCTCATACTCTTTTCAGTGACTAATGCTGAGAGAGTTAACTAAGTTAGCAATTCTAAGGAGATAAACCTACTAACAATATGGGGGTGGGGATAAAGCAAGAAAAGGAATAAGGCAAGAAACTGCCACTTTGGCATTTTCATTACAGAGCCACATTCAACTGAATCATATTTCAAATCTTAAAGTAAAGAAATGCATAATTTTATCATAACGGAAGTTTGTATATTTAACTAAGAATATTTATCAAGATGTAAACCCTTCTTTATTGTCATGCTTGAGACAGCAAGAATTCAAGTACAGATATTAAAGAATAAGACAACGTAATCTGTGCATTGGGTTAGTGATTCCTCCAGAATGGTTGTAGCTTTTGAAGATGTTGGGTCACTCCATACTCTAGTCATATTTCTATAGAGAATTTAATTTCTAGCAATTCCCTGCATTGCGCTATAAGGATGAATGAAGTTTTCTAAAAGTTGGGACTACAGTAGTTTATCTAGCAAAGACTATAGGGGTAAAAGATCTCACTGTTTCCCAAGTAAAAGATGGACATATCAATAGTTAGTGACCTCTACTATAATAAAGGAATCCGTATTATTTTTTCAATGTTTATTTATTGTTGGAAGAGAGAGACAGAGCACAAGTGGAGGAGGGGTAGAATGAGAGAGAGACACAGAATCTGAAATAGGCTTCAGGCTCAGAGCTGTCTGCACAGAGCCCAACGCAGGGCTCAAACTCATGGACCATGAAATCATGAGCTGAGCTGAAGTTGGATGCTGAACTGACTGAGCCACCCAGGTGCCCCCCAAGGGATCCATATTATTGATGAAATTTGGAGAAAAAGAACTAAACAACTACTGCCAATTACACAAATGAGATGATTCCTTATAAAATAGACAAAAAAGAGACACTAAGTTTATGAAAAGGAATCACAAAAGATCAGCAAAGCCTCTGTGGAGTAGAGTCCATACATCTCTTTATCGTAAAGGATCCAGGGCTTATACAAATGTCAGGCTGAGGAGTCTCAAGAAGTCAACCTTGAAGGACGCCTGACTGGTGCAGTTCGTAAGCGTCCAACTCTTGGTTTCAGCTCAGGTTGTGATCTCACCATTCATGGGTTCTAACCCCGCATCAGGCTCTGCGCAGACAGCGCAAAGCCTGCTTGGGATTCTCTCTCTCTGTCTCTCTCTCTCAGCCCCTCCCCTGCTGGCACTGTCTCCGTCTCTCTCAAAATGAATAAACTTAAAAAAATGTCAACTCAATCTTGATAACTTACTTAATTAACAATTTCTCTAATTATTCATATTCTTTCAATATACTTTACTGTCTCTGGTCAGTGCACTCCTACTACCTCCCAACTGTAGTTGAAAAACTATGTAGTTTGAAAAGATACTTAGCATCAATTTATATTGGTTCCAGTCTGAATAGATACATATCCATCGGGGACACATTGGGCGATTAGCGAGTCTAGGTATCTCTGAGCTCTTGAACCCCATGCCAATCCCCCTACTCTACCTAAATTGCATGTTAGGTTAAAAATCTTCCCCTACATTAGGCAACAAGAGTGACATTTGATTCATCCCATGCAAAATTATCAAAGCAGAAAATATTCCAGTCAATTAATATTTGTTTATTGTACTTCAGGTTCTGTGTCATCCCTTTATACCTCCAGTGCGAAATAGTTAAAGAAAAAAAAATAGATCTTGTAGCTATTTGCATTGCTTCAAGTCACCTACAATAATGTGACAAATGGTAATCCATGGATTAAGGTACAAATCTCTTTTCAGGACATTACTCATTCCCTTTTGATTAATTTCTCCAGAAAGAGATATTTCAGTCTGCCACTTTTGGGACCGGTGACTATCAATACTATAAATTTTCTACTGAGCTTTTTCTTGCATCAACTGTGACTTTGTCAAATAACTGAATAAAAAGTAACAGTACAAACAAAACAGTAATATACTCGAACACGGTCGTGGATGGAAGGAAAGGAAGAATGACTCTGGAGAGAGGCAGTGCAGGCTGGTGTTAGAGCACCAGTGGCCATGCCAGCATCTCAGGATTCTACCCCTGGGTCTTTACCGGCTTGCTTTTTTTTTTTTAATGTTTTATTTTTATTTTTGATACAGAGAGAGACAGAGCATGAGAGGGGGAGGGGCAGAGAGAGAAGGAGACACAGAACCGGAAGCAGGCTCCAGGCTCTGAGCTAGCTGTCAGCACAGAGCCTGACGCGGGGCTCGGACCCACGAATGTGAGATCTGACCTGAGCCGAAATCAGGAGACTTAACGGACTGAGCCACCCAGGCGCCCCACCAGCTTGCTTTTTGGCCCTAAGCCAGTGACTTCTTTCAGGACCTGATATCCTGCATTTGGGAGATAACAGAGCTGGATCTCCAAAACTTCGGAAGTTTGGGAATCTTAGGTTTTGATAAGGATGTGATCTGGTCATTCTAAGACAGAAAATATGCCATTTTTGTCACAAAATGCTGTCTTTTGTTGTGTTATCCATGCGCCTAAAGACTTTTACTTGAAAATACTTATTAAAAATTTGGGGGCACCTGGGTGGCTCAGTCGGTTATGCGTCTGACTTCGGCTTAGGTCATGACCTCACAGTTCCTGAGTTCAGGCACTGCGTCGGGCTCTGTGCTGATGGCTCAGAGCCTGGAGCCTGCTTCAGATTCTGGGTCTCCCTCTCTCTCTGCCCCTTCTTGCTTGCACTCTGTTTCTCTTTCCCTCAAAATAAATAAGCATTAAAAAATTATTTTTAATCTACTATAGAGGCACCTGGGTGGCTCAGTCGGTGAACTGTTCGACTCTTGATCTCAGCTCACATCATGATCTCACTCACAGTCATGAGTTTGAGCCCCACATCAAGCTCTGCCTGGATGGCAGAGAGCTAGCTTAGGATTCTGTCACTCCCTCTCTCTTTCCTCATACCTCTTGTGCTCTCTTTCTAAAAAGAAATTAATAGGAGTGCCTGGGTGGCTCAGTCGGTTAAGCTCCAACTTCGGTTCAGGTGATGAACTCACAGTTCGTGGGTTCAAGCCCCGTGTCAGGCTCTGTGCTGACTGCTAGCTCAGAACCTGGAGCCTGCTTCAGATTCTGTATCTCCCTCTCTCTTTCTCTCTCTCTCTATGACCCTCTCCTGCTCACACTGTCTCAAAATAAATAAAAAATTAAAAAATAATAATAAAAAGAAATAAATAAATTTAAAAATATAAAAATCTACAATATGCTTGGCTATGTGATAAACATTATTGAGAAAACAAAAAAATGCATGAGACCCAGATCCATCCCTTTGGGAGGCTTACTTTGTAGAATACAATAGACGAACATTGTATATATGTTTTTAAGTGTTTTTTTCACATGGGACAAAAGAGGATGAGCATCAGGAGACGAGTAGAAATAAGGTGGTATGGAAGTAAATAAAAGGAAGAAGTTCCATTCAGCAAATATGATCATGAAGGACTTGGTGGAGAAGGTGTTCTTTGAGCTGGGTCTTGAAAGATTTCATATACGGCAAAAATGGAGATGAAAACAGAACTGAGTAAACAGAGGAAGAGGGTCAGGAAGCTGCGAGGACTTCCCGGGATGCCATGATGACTTTAGTGTGTTAAAATTGTCATCAGAGTGAGACCCTGAGGGCAGGGAAAGTAGTTATGTTTTATCGGAAGCAGTCTTTTTTTATTTGGATGCATTTCACTCTATTATTTAAAACAAACTTGGGGCGCCTGGGTGGCTCAGTCGGTTAAGCCTCCAGCTTCGGCTCTGGTCAGATCTCACATTCGTGGGTTCGAGCCCCGTGTCAGGCTCTGTGCTGACAGCTAGCTCAGAGCCTGGACCCTGCTCCCGGTTCTGTGTCTCCCTCTCTCTCTGACCCTCCCCCTCTCATACTCTGTCTCTCTCTATCAAAAATAAATAAAACATTAAAAAAATTTTTTAAAAATAAAACAAACTCTACTTGGCATTCAGACATTCATTATTATGAAAATAATTACAAAGTTTTGAATAGATACCCATTTTTTGAATTTAGTCCTTCAACAACAAAGTGTTACATTGATAAAATGAGAGAAGTATGTGAAGATAGTTCAAATTCCAGAAATGCTTTCTATCAACAAAGTATCACGATCTATTTTCCATGACAAAAATGGTCATCCTGTATTAATTCCCGTGGAGTGTTAATTAATCAAGGGTATGGAGGAAAATACCATTTCCTATAGTTTCTCTTAAAGTTTGGGGACGCCTGGGTGGCTCAGTCACTTAAGTCTCCGACTTCGGTTGGGGTCGAACTCTGCATTGGACTCTGTGCTGACAGCTCAGAGGCTGGAGCCTGCTTCCGATTCTGTGCCTCCCTCTCTCTCTGCTCCTCCTCACTCATGTTCTGAATCTCTCCGTCTCAAAAACAAATAAAAAAACATTTAAAAAATTTTTAAGTTTGTTGGCCCTCTTGGGTTAATTAATACTTGAGGGCACTGATTTTCTGAAGCAGTTTGCAACTCAGGAGCCCTAGGCCCTGTGTCCCACAACACACAATAAAGTTTACTTCACTTGAGTGATGCAGGCCACCCCAATATTAGAAGGAAGCAATCATCTGACTGCAGTTTAAATGATATCATAGGGGCGCCTGGGTTGTTCAGTCCATTGAGTATCCAGTGTTGGCTCCTGTCATGATCTCACCATTCCTGATTTCAAGCCCCACATCAGGCTCTGTGCTGACAGCTCAGAGCCTGGAGCCTTTTTCAGGTTCTGTGTCTCCCTCTATGTCTCTGACCCTCCTTTGCTCATGCTCTGTCACTCTCTCTCAAAAATAAATAGACATTTAAAATAATTCATTAATTAATGATATCCTGCACATGATTAATTGTGGTTTGTCTTGGCTTAGATAGAACTCAGGGAGAGCTCATCTTCCATTGGTTTCTATTCCTTTTGCAAAAGTGTCATCCTACAAATACATTCAGTAGGCATGCACTCATTCTGAGGCTTACACACTTTTGTCCCACTCTCTTGAAAGGAGAAAAAGCAGGACTTGCTTTATTCTGGTTGCTGGGTTAAAGAATTTTGTGAGAGAATATAACAAATGCTAACAGCCTTCACTGTGTGTGTGTGTGTGTGTGTGTGTGTGTGTGTGTCTGTGTGTGTGTATACATATGTATGCTCTAGGTGAGGTACATGAATCTACTTGATCACCTCCTTTCTTCCATTTAACTCCAGAAACTTAAGTCTGGTTTACAAAGAGTACAATTCCAAAATTCTGAACACATTCATTTGGATGGAACTTCAGTATATTCAGCAAAAAAAGGAAAGAAGATAGGCTAAAGGGAGACTAACACAGAATGGATATTAGTCTTGTGGCACCAACATAACCCCTAAGTCATTAGATGCTACAAACCACAGAGATTTGGAGAGCAGAGTCTTCTAGAAGAAGCCACTTTACAGGGGCTTTCATTTTGGACTTGTGTGACAGTCAAGGCCTTCAGAAATGAATGTTCTAAATTTTAAATGTCTCCAAGCATTTGATAGCTCACAAGCTGTAGCCACAATGGTCTGCATTTAGGTCAGGACCTCCTTTTGAGAGAGATTACAGTTTTTCCCCCGTCTCCTTTGTACTGTTTTGCCAGAGCTTAAAGTTGTTAAAATACTTAAAATGTTAAGTGACAGATGTTACAGAAGCAGCTTCTGAGAAGCTCGTGTATCTTCCTTAAAGTCACTGTCTCCTCCAACTTCGATTGTATTCCTCATTACATTGAGATGAACGCTTACAGTTCTCTGGATTTATTGGAAGAGGTCCAGAGTGCCACATCAGTGACAAGTTAGAATTTATTGAATTCCAGGTGAGTATCCTTCTCAGTCTCTGTGGCAGTTTGGAAAGGTCTGAGGCACAGAAACAAGTAGGCACAGAAACTGAATGTCTGCTAAGTGGAAAACACTGATCTGAACACTGAGGTAGAGTGGCACAAAATGAATCTCAGATGTAAGGTGCTCTCCAAGAGCTACATTCTGGGAGAGATAATGGCCCAACCCAATCTGAAAGGATGGCTATCATTTTGGGTAATACATGCTAAGTACCTAGGTGAGTACTAACCATAAGTTCTGTCAGATTGCTGAGGAAGCAAAAATGGTATTCATAAAGCTGAGAAGGTAATACATGTAAGAGAATAATATAAAGCAGAAATAAACCTCTTTGTTCCCAACGATTTGCTACAAGAAAATGGATTGGCAATTCAAGAAGTTGAAAGATTATGTATTTGAAGACTTAGATTCTTTCGTGAGTACCTAGATAAGTAGTGGCATCAAATTTCCAAATACCGGAGTCAGGAGTAAATGATGATTACGAAGCACAGAAAAGCTTTACAATGTCTAAGCTGCTTGGTTTATTTTTATTTAAAAAAAAACATTTTCTTCACTATCTGAAAAAAAATTGGCAAACCACTCTGCTTCATATTGGTAATTCTTTTTTGGTAGCACTCACAAATGGACAGATGAGTAAAATACTTCACAATTTCTTCAATGCTGTCTCTTAAGAGTTCAACTGCTGGGCCTAGGACAAGAGTAAAATTTAAAAAGGCTCTTTGGGACTCTAAAAACTCTTTTTAAGGTTTTTATTCACATTCCAGTTTGTTCACATACAGTGTAATATTATTATCAGGTGTACAATATAGCAATTCAAAACTTCCATACAACACGCAGTGCTCATCACCTTAATGCCCATCACCTATTTCTTCCATCCCCTCCACCCATCTCCCCTCTGGTAACCTTCTGTTTCTTCTCTATAGTTAAGACTGTTTCTTGGTTTGCCACTCTCTATCTCTCTTTTATCCCCTTTGCTTGTTTGTTTTGCATCTTAATTTCCACATATGAGTGAAAGCATATAGAATTTGTCTTCCTTGGACTTATTTACTTAGCATAATACATTCTAGCTCCATCCACGTCATTGCAAATGGCAAGATTTCATTCATTTTTATGGGTGAGTAACATTCCATTGTATACATAGACCACTTCTTCCTTACCTATTCATCAGTTGATGGACACTTGGGCTTTTTCCATAAGTTGGCCATTGTAGATAATGTTGCTATAAACATTGGGGTGCATGTATCCCTTTGAATTAGTATTTGTGTGTTCTTTGGGTAAATATTTAAGAGTGCAGTTGCTGGATTGTAGGGTAGTTTTATTTTCAACTTTTTTGAGTTTATTTATTTATTTTGAGATAGAGAGAGAGAGAGAGAGAGAAAGCATGAGCCAGGGAGGGGCAGAGAGAGAGAAGGAGAGAGAGAGTCTCAAGCAGGCTCTGTGATGTCAGTGTAGGGCCTGATCTTGGGCTTGATGCCATGAACCATGATATCACAACCTCAGCCAATAACAAAAGCCAGATGCTCTCCTGACTGAGCCATCCAGGGGCCCCTATTTTTAACTTTTTGAGGAATTTCCATATTGTTTTATGCAGTTACTGCACAAGTGACTCCTACCAACAGTACAAGAGGGTTTCCTTTTCTCCACATCCTTGCCCAAACCACTTGTTTTTTATGTTGTTGATTTTAGCCATTCTTACAGGAGTGAGGTGATATCTCACTGTAGCTTTGATTTGTATGTTCTTGATGATCACTGATGTCTGTTGGCCATCTGTATGTCTCCTTTAAAAAATATCTACTCATGTCTTCTGCCCATATCTAAATCAGATTATTCATTTTTTGGATGTCAACATCCAAAAGTTTTATAAGTTTAGAGTCTCAAATCTCCTACTTTCCTCAGCTCAGTGGATGGCTGTGATGTCTATTCTCACTCCAGCTGAAATCTGGGCTTTATTCTCTGGAGGGGTCTCTGAACTGCTGGATACCAGGCACAAACCTTAACTCTCTCTAATCCTAGCCTTAAGAAGGGAAGGGAAGGAAGGGAGAAGAGAAGAGAAGAGAAGAGAAGAGAAGAGAAGAGAAGAGAAGAGAAGAGAAGAGAAGAGAAAGGGGAGGGGAGGGGAGGGGAGGGAAGGGAAGGGAAGGGAAGGGAAGGGAAGGGAAGGGAAGGGAAGGACAGGGAAGGGAAGGGAAAGGGAAGGAAGAGAAGAGAGCTCTGACTACGCTGAGTAAACTTTCTATATGAAATATCTTAGGCATTCAAGAATTCAATTCTCTTACCACTTTGAGAGAATCCTCTAGGATATGGCCAGCACCATAGCCCAAGTGCAGATTCTATTTGCTTGGCAAACTGTGATTCCATCAAAGATGAACTCGTTAACATTTCTGGTATATTTGAGAAAGTTTAGGCCCACTTATTCTTGGGAGAGGTCCCAGAACAGTCAGATATTTACTGAGCCCTCTCTTTCTGTGTCACTACTTGCTGATGGTGTCATGTTTTCCCACCATAAGTCAGAGCACACTGACTTTTGCTTTATACTATCTAATCTTCACAACAAAACAGCACAATAGAAATTAAATTATATTTGAAATCAATGATATCCTTTTGGATAAAGCTATGGAGACAGACCTTGTTTAAGCAGAACATTACTGAAAACATCGAAGTGTTAGGAAAAGGTCCTCCTTGTCAAAAGAACATGTTTCCCTCAGTTTATAGATACCCTGATTTATTGAAAGTTCAATCTTGAACAAAATGTTTTTAAGTGTATCCAATTCTTCCACTGTAATTCTTTTTTAAAAAGAAAAAGTTGAGCTCAGTTATCTCTAACTACTGCCTCCCTAAAGGCCCAGCTATTGTTAAAACTTAGAAACTAATAAAGCCTAACATTAGCTCTTTTTTACAATCCTTAGGTACAGCAGGAAGCACAAAGGTAAAGCAGAGATTGTTAAAACACAATGTTCCCTTTTTACTTTGTTTATCCCTTTAAAAATAATTTATAAATTCTTAACTGTGGTTACTTTATCTTTTCTGCAAGCCAGAACCCTCTGGATATGAAAAGTGATTACTGAATTGAAACTGCATGTATACAATGTCAGTATCTGTATAAATAGATATGCATTATATCACTACTTCTCATCCCTGAGAATGAGCAAGAAGAGAAAAAAGTTTCCATCTCTGTATTTATACATCGGTTGTCACAATGGCATCTAAGTTATGGTAATTTCCTTGTTATTAATGTGAAGATATCATACAGTAGTATCATAGAAAGATAGGGTTTTGGGAGCTTGCTGTCCTGGGTGGCTCAGTTGGTTAAGTGTCCGACTTCAGCTTAGGTCATAAGCTCACAGTTAATGAGTCCGAGCCCTGTGTCAGGCTCTGTGCTGACAGCCCAGAGCCTGGACCTTGCTTCAGATTCTGTGTGTCCTTCTGTCTCTACTCCTCCCCCACTTATTTTCTTTCTTTTTCTCTCTCAAAAATAAACAGTAAACAATAGGCCATATAAGGGTATTATAAGGAAGGCACTTGTTGGGATGAGCAATGGGTGTTATATGTAAATGATGAATCACTAAATTCTACTCCTTAAACTTCTGAAACTAAGTACTGCACTATATGTTAACCAACAGGAATTTAAATAATAACTTGAAACTACAAAAATAGAAAATAGAAGTGGGCAAGTGATCTTCCTAAGTTTAGTGAGAGAAAGACTGAGTTTTCTGGCCTCTAGTCTACAACTCATTTAATTACATTATTTTCCATTACAAAATATTTAGCAGTTAACTAATTTAGAATTCATGAAATTTTCAGAAAACATATTATTCCATTAACAACTCTCAGTCTGACTTCCCTCAGGCTACTTATTAAATGGAAACGATCGCCAATTTTCTCATTTATTCATGCATTTATGCTACAAATGTTTATTAAACCACTATCTATGAGATAGATAATGTTTCTGACACAGAAGTACACAAGGCATATTCCCCTGCCCTATGTATCTTCAATAATAAATGAAATGGTTCCTTCATTCAATTATTTTTCTCCACCAGCTTTTTAGGTGCATTGAAAAAAAAGCTAATCTTCTGGGAGCCTCTAAAAATCCTAGTTGAAGCGGTTGGTGTTTTCTTATATTAGAGTAGCTAGTATCGAACTATAAGTCTCTTGCCACAAAACACAGAGACTGGGATAGAAATATAAATGGCTTTTTGAAGGCTTCAGAAGAAAATAAAACTGTGACTTCAGGATTCACATCCCGGAAAGAAGAAAAATAAATGACAGTGATACCTGAATTCTACGTATATATTTTTCCCCTAAATAATTTTCCAATTAAGTGTGTGGTACATAGAAGCTAAAGGACAAGCCTTACATTATGTGGCAATCTCACTGATATCTGAGATTATGCCCTCAGTGTCATGTAAGGATAAAATAGAGGGTAGACGCCAGGAAGCAATTTCTCAGAACTTCCCGAATTTGACAAAAGATGTAAACCTACAATTTTCAGAAGCTGAGTGAATTTTACACAGGAAAAATCCAAAGAATGACACACCAAGACACATCATAGTAAATTTAATAAACACTAAAGACAAAAACTTTAAAAAGTAATGAGGAAGAAACACCCAAGGATGGGGGAGGTGGGGCAAACAATTTGAAAAACAAAGGATATCTCATTGAAAGCAAGGAAATGAGAAAAAAAATGGCACAATAGTTTTTCAAAGACTGAAAGAAAACTGTCAGTCCAGACTCCTATATCAAGTAAAAATATCCTTCATTCAGGACTGAAAATGGAGGTATTTTCAGATAAAGGAAAACTAAGAGAATTTGTCACCAGCAGACCTATAATAAAGAATGTCCAAAGGAAACTCTCTAAAAAAAAGTAGTTATAAAGGAAAAAAAAAACTTGGAACTTACAGAGAAAAAAAGAACATGGTATGTAAAAATATGGATTAAATAGAATAGATTTGCCTTCTCCACTTGGGTTTTCTAAGATATATTTAAGTATCAAAGGAAAAATTATAACACTATCTCATGTCATTCTAAATGTGGGTAGAGGAAATTTTCTTAATGTTTATTATCTGCTTTGAAAGAGAAGGAGAGAGAAGCAGAGGGAGAGGGAGACAGAGAATCCCCAAGAGGCTCTCCACTCTCAGTACAGAGCCTGATGCAGGCGGGGCTGGATCTCATGAACCATGACCTCATGACCTGAGCTGAAATCCAGAGTCCAGCACTTAACAGACTGAGCCACCGAGGCACCCTGGTAGAGGAAATTTTCAAGACAAACATAAACAAGGAAGGGTAGATGGGCGTAAA
The DNA here is from genome assembly GCF_006229205.1 of Suricata suricatta. Taxonomy (NCBI): domain Eukaryota; kingdom Metazoa; phylum Chordata; class Mammalia; order Carnivora; family Herpestidae; genus Suricata; species Suricata suricatta. The sequence goes on from NC_043717.1 coordinate 78,736,481, forward strand.
GGGAGGCCAGGTTTCTGTATTTCATTTGAATTTGTCCAGGATACCAATAGACTATGGTAAGTTATTATATAAAGTGAATGCCTACAGCAATTACTAAAACAAGCTATACAGACATGCATATTTAAAACCCTACAGATAATCAAACTAGCAGTCTAAAAACTCTTCAAGTAACCAAAAGAAACAAGAACAAACAAAAGGAAAAAACAGAAAATAAAATGGAAATCTTAATCCCTAACATATCAATAAATGCATTAAGAGTCATAAATGGTCAAAATACACCAATAAAAAGATATTAAAATATCTATTGTCTCCATTACACTCACATCAAACATAGCCAGAGGAAACAAATGTCAGCACAGAGCCCATTGTAGGCTCGAACCCACTAACCAACCCAGTAACCAACGCACTCACCGGGAGATCAAGACCGAAGTTGGACGCCTAACCTACTGAGCCACCCAGGAGCCCCTACCACCAATCCTTCTAACTGATTCACAGATTCCACCAAGAGGTTCTCCCAGGAACCCCACGGGACACCTTACCTGCAGCCCCCCATAACAGGCTGACAAGTGCCCCCCAGCAGTCTGTGCACGCCCCTGAGACAGCACGTGTGAGCCCCCGCATTCAGCGTGCACGTGCTGCCGCACATGGTGTGCACAAGCCTTCACAGAGGGTGAGGTTGAGCTCCTCGGAGGGGGAGCTGAAACTCCCAAAGAAAGCCCATTGACATCAGCAATCAATCAAACTCCGCGAGATCAAGAGAAGGCAAGCAACTACCTTGGGAAAAGGAGCTCAGAGGCTCTCTACACCCAACCTGATTTTGTGGGATTGGGAGAAGGTGCACAATTCCAAGACTTCTCCCCACCCCACCCGAGAGAACAAGAACCCTGGAACAAGCACATCCACAGAAAACGTGACAAAAAGTAATCATTTTCTTATGCATAGAGCATTTAAAATACTTCACCTGAGTCACTCTGAATTTATGCCTTCGAGATTGTAGCAGATAATCTCCAAAAGCATCTTGTTATTGCAACAAGCAAAAGAGGATTATTACTTCCCAAGAGATGCTTAAAATACTTTTGGCTGCGCTAAGTGGAGTTTATATCTTGGAATCTCCATTGCATTTAATTGAAAACTCCAGTTTATTAGAATGGTTTTAAGATCCTAAACCCCAAACATGGTTAGTTCTGATAAATTCATTTCCTAAGAATATAAGATTAAAGAAATTTCTCCCTCTTTTCCACTCAAATCTCAATTCATTTGATTCGGCTGCAATGGTTTGAAATAATGGGTATTTCACTGACCTTATTGTTGTTCATTTATTCCAATCTCCAGGATCCTTCACTATTGACAATACATCATATTGTCTTACCCAATAGGAAATGATCATTTGGAAATGCTCTACACAAGATGAGCCTGTATCAAAGTAGTAAATAAGAAATTGGAGTTGAGTTTTGATTGAGGTAACCACTTCAGGTCCATTGGGAATAATTCACCTTTCAATGATTCTCAGAATTTTTGGATTTGTATGTCTTACACAGCTAATCAATTTCCTAGTCCTGAATGAATCATAATAGTAACTCATATATATCTTTTAAAACTCTATGCTCCATCTACTCAGGAATTATTCCAGTCAGGTTTTAATGAGGCAAGGTAAGACACAAAAAGGGATTTGGCAAAAGCAAGACAGAACAAACAAGATGATATCACAAGATATTCCAAACCCAACTGATGAACACACGAGTAGGTAGTGCTTAGCTTCCTTCATTTGTATTTCTCTTTATCATCCCATATAACAATCCCCAAAGAGAAAAGTGAAATCATAGTCCCCACATGGTAGTCAGTGAAGTAACCTTTTGTGCATCCATGATGAAATGTTTAAAAAAGTAAACATAAAATTGGGTAATGATTACTCTCTGAGTTAGACACCTGGGGGAACTGGAGGTCATTGACATCAATTTATGTATCAAAATCGTGTGGCTGATGAGTTAGACATTCTAATCCCTCGTTTCCTTCTTTTTCTGTAATTTACAAATATTTCATCATTACACTGCTGTAAAAGACTTTCGAATATAGCTCATTCACTTGGGTATTTGTTATTAATGATAGCTATGCGTTGCCCAGCAATGGAAGAATAATGAAACACTATTTTCCACAGACATAACTATTTCTTTCAAGAAGTCACATATATCATTTTCTATAAAAAACCAAGGCATATTTATTGATAACTTTATTGGATAAAGTTGAAATATGATTCATTAGAAAGCATTAAAAAGTAATCCATAGAAATTAATGATGGAGCGTGTGTGCAAATCTGTTGAACTCCATTTTGAGTCTGCTTTGAACACTTTGGGAGATTGGATTATTTGTGTATGTTGATTCATTGGCAGGACCACAAGTGCTTTTCCAGGAAAGCTTGTGTACCACCCATGCTGAGTTCTTAAATGTTGAGAGGTCTGTCCTTCATTTTATTTTGAGTACATGGAAAGCTAAGAAACTCAATTAAAATTACCACTCACAGGAAATGCAAGCAGCTAACTTGACTAGCTGTGAGAAAGCCAAAATTATTCAAATGGAATGTATTCATTAGGGTCGCTGGCTAAGGAAGAGAAATGTAATGCCAATTTTTAAAAAATAATTATATGAATTGGCAGAGAGTACTACCATTTAGCACTAAGCAAAAAAGTACAGAGAATTCTGCATTCCCAGGGTGTTCTCAATTGTAGCCTTTTAAAATTGGGTATTATTTTGCTTGGGTAGGGAATGGCAGGCTATGACTCGTGGTTAACAGTAACATGTCTTTCTCCTGGATCTCCTTACTGGGAGCATATGTCCCCATGATCACCAGTCTTGTGCAAGATGTTGATAGTAATCTCTGATGAAATGCTATAATTGGACAAGGAGGAACATTCAATGGATGTGTACACAGATCCGCTATATGGACCAGTGGCTCTCAGAAGAGTCTTACTTAGTGTGATTCAACAGATGCAACCTTGCAATTGGAAACACTATTTTGATAATGAGGAAACGTTCCTTCATTCCAAGTATAGGGATAGAAGAATTTTTCCTCTCCCCTTCTAGGTTTTTTGGTCTGGTCTATGAATTAAATTGACATGAGACTGGTTAACAGGAGAAAAATAAGTTTAATTACATACATACAGAAACTCCATAAGAATATGAGACCCAAAGAGAGGCAACTGAAGTTTGTATGTCATCCTAAAGTAAAGAGAAGAGGGTTGGGGTCTGGGGCATCAAAGGGGAGAAGGGTAATTCACAGGACAGTAAGAACAGATGTTTGGTAGTAAGATATGTGTCATGCCATCCAGAGACAGAAGGGAATCCGAACAGACCCTGCTGACTTTCCTACCAGCTCACCGCACTGGTGATAACTGGACCAGGCTGTCTGTCTAAGTTTTTTAGGCAGTTAAGGGGGAGGTAACACTCTTTCTGAGTTTTTTTTTTTTTTTTTTGGATTTTAGTTGGTTTGTTTTTGTTCTTGTCTTCTTTTCTTTTCTTTTCTCTTCTTTTCTTTGGCCTTCATTGCCTTCAACTGCATTTGAAAATCCTCAAAGTAGTCTACCCACCAATGGGGCACATTTTAGGAACTCATTCTGATCCCCTTCACAAGCAAACCACAATGTAATATCAAAGAGAGCTTTCCTGACTGTGGCATTAGTAATTACAAAAGGAAAAGTCAGATTATTCATTTTGGGAACTTACTAGTAAGGCATTTATCTAATTCCTCTACTTAATAAGCTAAACAAAATAGCCATCACCATGTACTGGATCACATGATTAAACTTAATTTGCGAATAACTGTGTCCAGAATCGTGCGGTGGAAGAATAGATTTTGTGTCTATTTATTCCTAGCCTGGCACACAAAATGAAAACCTGTGCTACAAACGAAGTTAATTTAAAAGAGAAAATTGTTTTGAGCATGTTGTGGAGTCTAAAATACACTTTGTAGGCTAGCCTGGGTGGCTCAGTCAGTTGAACATCCGATTTTGGTTCAGGTCATGATCTCGCAGTTTGTGAGTTCGAGCTTACCATCGGGCTCTGCGCTGACAGCTGCTTCCGATTCTGTGTCTCCCTCTCTCTCTGATCTCTCCCCTGCTTGTGCTCCCTCTCTCCTCTGTCTCTCTCTTTCACAAAAATAAATACACATTAAAAACATAAAGTACACTTTGTAAAATATGGAATCTGAGTCACCCATGACTCTATTTTGGAAAATGTAACAGAAAACAAGTATGGATACTGCCAAAGTCATCATTTATTATGCTTAAACAGTTACTTTTTTATAGGAATGGTATACTTAAGATTTTTTTTTTAATTTCAAGGGATTACACCTCATTGCTTTTTCCAATTCATAGATAGTTACCAACAGAACCAAAAGCCAGAACGAAAAATCAAAGGTCTGGTGAAAATTGGTCTCAAGACCAATAGCGAAATTTCCATTTTTTTCATATATGTGGAAAAGTTGGGTACATAAAATAGCCCTAGTTCACAAATTCACCATTGAAGAATAGCATCAGTCTGTGTGTCTCTTTTCTCTCTCTGTTTCTTTCTCACATCCTTCCCTCCTACACTTGCACACAAAACACACACACACACAGACACACACACACTCACCACCATGATTGCTTTAGTGGACCAATAAGTTATAAGAATGGATTTTATGTTTATGGTATTTATAGGAGATTAATATTTCATTGTGCTATATTTTAGTAGTGGAAAACTAAGCCAAAATTGTTGTTTTTAAAAATCTATTTAGAAACTTAGATAGTTTATATTACATAGAGCATATTGCTATAGAGCACATCAATACACAAAAATAGTAAAACTAATTTTAATGGATTTTTATCATCAAGGTAATCATATTCTCCATTAATATTCCAGATGTAGATAAATTTTATCCCATAGGACTCTGGTATTCTATATGTCACACTTACAAACTATATTGTCTAAATATCTTATGATGTCTATGGAATTACTTACTGATGGTGGCTCACATTGGATGAATGAATGAATGAATGAGTGCTTATGGTAGGTCATAGTTTCCTCTCTACTGGACAAGAACAACTATGTGCTCCTAAACTATATTGCTTAATGCTTTCCTTTATCTTGATGAAGTATATAATCTAAATCTGTTCCCGCTGCAAAGAAAATCCAAATTCTACTATATCTAAATTTGTAAGTGTGTCATAATTATTTATATGGTATCCTATTTATAATTTCAAAATCATTAGGACTTTACAATGGAGAAGAAATATTTGGGGTGATATTAATAATTTTAAACAGATTTTGATAGTCAAAATTCAAATGTGGAATTGTTTCACAACACTTATGCTGTATTAAGAAAAAAGTCTCAAAAATTTTATCTGGTGCAGTTGTTAGGAGGCCAAAGTCATATTCCTTGTACTTTGTACAAGGTCCTTGTACAAGGTCAGGTTCTGATGTACTTTGGGTTTGTTCCAGGTAAGGAAACAATAATGGGATAGAAAACTAGATTAGCCAGATCAAACCATTCTGTTAGAATATGTGGACTTCACGTGGAAAAGCTAAATCATAAAAATTCAGATTCCCATTCTTAGTCTATGGGTTAACTCCTGTTGCAACTATTACCAATTGGGCTCAGAAGATTTTGATTTTTTAAACTGATTTTGGGATTATTACACTAATGGCTAACAGAGGTGAAAATCAGATATGTCTTGAGGAGAGAAAATCAGTCAGGGCTTCCTCTCTGAACTGGTCATTAATTTTTTGACGTGTTTATCTAGGTTAAAAGAGAAGAATATTGGCTATACTGGTAAAAGCCCAATGATCACCTCAAGAAGACGTCAGAGGGATGCAAGCAAGAGCTACGGGCAGGAGGGAGGAATGGAAACCGAAATCAACCACCAGGTTTTCCTGTTTATCTCTAGCTATCTTTTTAATAATTAATATAGACTGCCACAAAATCAATATGAATCTAGGAATTCCTGTTGCTCACTTTAAAAATTAGCTCATGGAAGGACAATATTTGATACATTAAAAAATAACCCCTTTAGTTTTCTAAATAAAGGTTCTATTTTTTTCCCAAGAATTATTTCCATATGTTCAGAACAGTTTCTGGGATAACATGGTTAACACTTTTTTTTTTAAATATACTTTATTGTCAACTTGGCTCACATACAGTGTGCACAGTGTGCTCTTGGTTTTTGGGGTAGATTCCCATGGTTCATCACTTACATACAATACCCTTTGCTCATCCCAACAAGCGCCCTCCTCAGTGCCCATCACCTGTTTAGCCCTCCCCCTACCCTCCCATCCACCCTCAGTTTGTTCTCTGTATTTAAGAGTCTCTTATGGTTTGCCTCCCTCCCTCTCTGTCTGTAACTGTTTTTTCTCCGTCCCTTCCCCCATGGTCTTCTGTTAAGTTTCTCAAGATCCACATATGAGTAACATGATTAACACTATTTCTGATGAGGTATCTATGGTCTATGGTCTAGGTATCTATCTGTTTGTGTGTGTGTGTGTGTGTGTGTGTGTGTGTGTGTGTGTGTGTTGTTTTGCCTCCAGAGCCACTTAGTGTGGGTCAGCAGCCACAGAGCCAAATTATCTTTCAGTGACACACTGTCAGCTACTTTTGTTTCTTTTTAAAAATTTTTAAAATATTTTAATTATTTTTGAGAGAGACAAAGAGTGAGAACACAAGCAGGGGAGGGGAAGAGAGAGAGGGTGACACAGAATCTGAAGCAAGCTCCAGGCTCTGAGCTGTCAGCATAGAGCCTGACGCGGGGTTCAAACTCATGAACAACTAGCCTTAATGTATGTTTTAGTTTACTAGACCCTTAGAACACTTTCACATAGTTTTCAAAATTATCTACCTGCAGTTTATGCTATTCATGAATATGAACATTCAAAAGAAGTTTGGTTTTTTATAAAGTTAAAATTATCAGAATCTTCTTGTATGTGATAGCAATACTGGAAGTAACTCTCATCGGTGTTTCCTAGTGTATGTGTGAAAGGTGACACATGGCTCACAACAGGCAAACAAGGCAAATACTAGGCTGGGCGCTTGTGCATATTGCGGTGTGTTCGTCGGGGAGGAGGGTAATGTTTCAGAAAAGAGTTTCATTTGTACTGCTCAATAGTTTGTGAAAGAATAGATCTTAAAGGTTTTTAACAAAGCTGTATCTGCTGGTTTTTGATTGATGGGTTGAACTGTGATGTTAAATACCCATTTTTAGATCCTTGATCAGAAATTACCCTGCAGGAGTGCCTGGGTGTCTCAACTGGGTTCAGTGTCTGACTCTTGGTTTCAGCTCAAGTCATGAATTTACGGTTCATGAGTCCGAGCCCCACATCTAGCTCTAGGCTCCAGTGCAAAGTCTGCTTGGGATTCTCTCTCTCCTTCTCTCTCTCTGCCCCTCCCCTACTTGCGTTGTCTCTGTCTCTCTCAAAATAAGTAAGTAAACTTAAAATTTTTTAAAAAAGAAATTACCCTTCAAAGTTAACTTGATATGACTTCATTTGTTGCTACAAATAAAGCATGTTAATTTCTCTTGGTAACATTTTGAATTTAGTAAATGAAGACAGGGAAAAAATATGAAGAATCAAGATGTGCCCAGTGGTAAAGAACAATTTGAAAATTTGCTTGTCCAAAACGACTATTGGAAAAATAATAGTGAATAAACTATTTCTCTTTTAGATAAAAGGTATTTATGGAAAGAATTTATTTTGTTGAATAAAAGGGAAATTGGAAATTTATTAGAAAATAATTTGAATCCTTTTTTTCCACTGTCATTATGAATGAGGAGTTCTTAACTTTACAGATTTCATATTCCTAGGTATACCCCAAACCACCTATGTGAGCAAACAGTGGTTGATTCAAGGTTTGATCATAGTTTGATCAAAACCAGTCATGATTTGCTTAAGATAGTGCCTAAAATTCTACCATTTGTATCAGTTCAATACTGTGGAAATGTACCTAGGTTTCAGAAGATTTGGATTTATGTTTGTATTTACAACTTATGAATTAAATACAAGGTACTTAATCTCTCTAAACATGAAATTTCCTTATCTACTCTGAGAATCAAGGGAGGAGATTATGTCTAATAAGTTTGTGTCAGGTATAAACCGCAACAAAAATGTAACTCTACATTATCATTACTGTTTGGAATTAAGACATTTTAACTCTCAGAGTTTGAAATCCTGGGAAAAGGGGAACATTTTATTTACTATTACATGTCATTAATAATTGCTCCCATTACAAACTACTCATTTTGCTACCAGGCCCAATACATACTTTATTATATTTAATCTATGCGATCCTCACCACAACTGCATGAGATTACAGTGTTATTATTGCCATTTAAACATGAAGAAATTGAGGCTTTGAAACATCTGGTCAGATAGAGACCTGAATTTGGTGGATTTCAGCTTCACAATGGTAGCCTGATGCTCACTTTTCTCAACTTTTAGATTTAGGCATACCAGCATTACAAGGTTTTTGGAAGAGCTGGATCTAAAGACATCTAGTAGTTCCTTAATAACTGTAGGACAATAACAATAGTAGTCAATTGCATACGGGCTAGCCCTACTGGTCTCCCCCTTCCCTCTTAAAGGACCTAGAGTCAGCACTGTCCAATACAACTTTCTCCAGTAATTAAAATGCTCCGTATCTGTGCAGGCCAATACAGTAACCAGTAGCCACATGTGACTACCAAGCACTTGAAATATAACCAGTGTCACTGAGGAATTTACAAACTTTGGTTAATTTCAACTTCAATAGCCCCGTGTACCTAGCGGCTACTCTATTGGATAACACAGCTATAAAGTATATGGATTCATTATTTCAGAAAAAAATGTATAAGATAACTCATTTTTTTTTTTTTTTGCGGGGTGGAGAGGAGAGAAGGAAACAAACCACAAGAGATTCTTAATGACAGAGAACTGAACTGAGGGTTGATGGAGGGAGGTGGTTGGGGGATGGGCTAGATGGGTGATGGGTACGAAGGAGGGCACTTGTGATCAGCACTGAGTGTTGTATGGAAGTGATGAACCACTGAATTCTATTCCTGAACCTGATACTTCATTGTATGTTAACTAAAATTTAAATTTAAAAAAGATCTCTTAATTTTCTAATAAAATATTTGAAAGGGCCTATATATATTGCAGATACAATAGCTGATACACGAATACTTTTTAAAAAATTTCTTCAAGATAAATAAGGCACCATAATGTAATGAAAAGGGCAGTAGACCAGAAGGAAAATGTCTGGGTCTCACTCCCAGATATGGCACAAAGTAGCTCTGTGGCCATGAGCAAGTGTCTCACCTTTCTGGTCTTTAGTTTTACCTTTCTACTTTTCTAACTAAATAAAGATCCTTCTGGGGTGCCTGGGTGGCTCAGTCGGTTGAGCATCCAGCTTCGGCTCAGGTCATGATCTCACGGTTTGTGAGTTCGAGCCCCGTGTCGGGCTCTGTGCTGACAGCTAGATCGGAGCCTGGGGCCTGCTTCAGATTCTATGTCTCCCTCTCTCTCTGACCCTCCCCTGCTCATGCTGTCTATCTGTCTGTCTCTCTCTCTCTCTCTCTCAAAAATAAATAAAACATTAAAAATTTTTTTAAAAAAGATCCTTCTGAGGTGAAATCTTATAGGATGCAAGTGAATTACCTATGTATTGGTTTTCTTTCATAAAATTCTAATACACATTTTTAAATCTCTTTTAAGGACCTCCCCCCACAGGAGTGCTTGTGTAACTCAGTGGGTTAAGTGTCCAACTTCAGCTTGGGTCATGATGTCACGGTTCATGGGTTTGAGCCCCATGTCAGGCTCTGTGCAAACAGCTCAGAGCCTGGAGCCTGCTTCAGATTCAGTGTCTCTCCCTCTCTCTCTGCTCCTTCCCTCCTCGTGCTGTCTCTTTCTGTCTTAAAAATAAGCATTAAAATTTTTTTGTAACT
>NC_043717.1:78746521-78847458 GCF_006229205.1 Suricata suricatta
ATATAGCAGCTTATCTATGATACATTCAAGATAAATGATACAATTTATTACTTGCCCATAAGCTACAACACAGCCTGCTTAATACCTTTCCTTAAATTCCACCTCTATACTACAATATACTTGAGGTCCATGCAAAAAAGTAGCTACCTTTTATATAGGAAATGGATGATTAAGTCTTTGGTATTGTAAAAGCAACTTCATTTAAACATAACCACCCCCACCACCAAAAAAAGAAGAGGAAAAAAAAAGTAATGAAAATAATAAGGGAAAAACCTAAGACACACTTCCTAGGGGGAAAAAAAAAAAACAACAACAAAAAAACAAAACAAAAAAAAAACCCATCATGTAATTTCTGTCCTTGACGGAATGTATTTCTTTTTTTTTTTTTTAATATTTTTACATTGTAAAATTTTTAAGAAAATAAAAAAACAACTCCCCTTTCAAAACTACTTACTACTTGAAAAATAAATTTCTCAGTTTTGTTTCTATTGATATCTGAAGTACTAAGTCTAATATTCCAAGCTCCGAGTGGGCTTAGAAAGAAGAGAGGCTTATCATTTCTACTGGCATTAATTCTATTAAAACATGTATAACTTAACTGAAGCTTATTCTTTTTTATCCCTACAAAGAGTTTCTTTCTAACACTCATAAAATCTAAAGCAGTAAGTCCTCTGTTATAGTTCTCTCTGGACATTACTTACATGATTATTTCAATGATATTAAAAAGTCCTCTTAAAAAGTGACCAAAGAACACAGATGAATCTCATATAAAAACCTTCTTGACATCCACAGCTCATTTAATAGTTAACTTGTGTCGGGTCTGCATATGCTATTTTACTTTATTTTATCTAACACATAATACTGTGTAGTCTTCAGGGCAAACAAAGGACTTTGATTTTCAATAGTATTGTCATTATTATAATTTACCCACAGTATTATAATAATCACACAAAATTACATTTTTTGTTACTAGGTGTAGCAAATCCTTTGTGCGTGTGTGGGTGGGTGGGTGGGTGGGTGTGCACTCACTAACAAAAATGAGAAATTACCTCCTGGGAAGTGAATGTAACCTTTGACTAAATGTAGATTTTAAATATTGGACATCATACCCTGTGGCTGGTCACAAAACTTAGAATCTCAAAGCAAGAAATAGAAAATAAGATGAGTGAAAATAATATTCCTCTTTTCTTTAGAATTTGTTTTCTAAAAAAAAAAGAGCCAAAGATAAAGAAAAAAATCTATCATGGACCAGACATATGAAATATTTTAATTTGCTTCCATCTCTCAGGCAGTCTGTAACTAGCCACTGCATTAATTAAAGAAACCTACCTTTTGTTGTGCCTTGAGGCTACGAACATTCAGAAGCTTCTGTAAATTTTAAAAACATCAAAGCTAGAGTTCTGTTGTAAGGGTTTATTATTTATTGAAATATAATGCAATGTACTTTGTCCTGTGCAAGGTTTATATAATCACGTACTTGTTAGTCTGTATTCTAAGGCACTGTGATAAACCATGCAGAAATATTGCTGTGGTTTCTAGCATTCGTCTATTACTTTATAATGGCTTCGACCTGCATTTCTTCCTCAAGTCTCCGTGGCAACCATATGAAGAAGGACAATTATCATTTATTCACATTACCAGCTGAGAAAAAGCATGGCTCAAAGAGGTTATGAAACTCAAGATTATTTGATACGTAAAAGAGGTGGAATTTAATGTGCACTCCTTGGAATGGAGCCAGAATCAGAAGCAATCAGAATGGTAGATTAGAGAAGGTGTTTAAAGATAAAAATAAATAAATAAATAAATAAATAAAAAATAAAAAGTTTGGTGGAAATGCCCTTAGCCCAGTTGCTGGTTTACTAGTTTATTTTAAAAATATAGGGGGGTGGGGCACCCGAGTGGCTCAGTTAGTTGAGCATCCAACTTCGGCTCAGGTCATGATCTCACAGTTTGTGACTTCGAGCCCCGTGTCGGGCTCTGTGCTGATGGCTCAGAGCCTGGAGCCTGCTTCGCATTCTGTGTCTCCCTGTCTGCTCCTGTCCTACTCACACTCTGTATCTCTCTTTCTCTTGAAAATAAAATAAACATTAAAAAATTTTAATGTAGGAATGTTTATCCCAGTTTTACTACCTAAATAATGAATTCAATCATATTAATAACTTAAAATATTATGTTTGCCATGCCGTAGAACCAACCATGCATTATTTCAACCTCTTCCATTGAGGTAATTACTAAAACTAAGTTTAACATATTATTGATTTCCCATGGTTCTGCATAAATTTCTACTTAACTGCTGAAAGTGATCAGGAAATCAAAAGAAAGCACCATAATATTCTAAACCTTAAAAGACAAAGAATAATGCTAAATAACGAAAGTTTGGTGAAGACAAAAATATGATCATGTTGCTAATACCAAAGGTAAAATGCTTATGATATAAAAGAAGGCAGTTATAATTAGCTGTCTTTCTACATTCCCTTATATTTTTCTAGTGATAAATATTATATATATGTGTGTGTAGTTTTAGATGGATAGCAACCAGATGATAAGACTCTTTTAAGAGAAGAGGAAAAATAAAGAAGAAATTAGAGGTTTCACTTCGGGTATGGCAGGTTCACTCCATTCACGAGGAGTCTATAGATCCACTACCCACGGAAACAAGCATAAAAGGTAAAAAGCTACTTTAGCAAAAAACGAAGGTGCCTGGAAATTGTACCGACGTACAGCAAGTGAAGGAATATTTATTCAGGAAAACCCACTAAAACTTGGTAATACTAACAAGTCTGTCGCCCTTGAATAGGGATATGCTCCCTCCACCTGTCTCTACCTCAGCTTCATAGAAGAAAGTCCAACACAAACTTGTGTGGCCAAGGGAATGAAGTTACCTTTTCCCCCAGCTCCCATGTAAACGATAGGGTACTGGGGCACCTGAGTGGCTCAGTCGATTAGGCGCCTGAATCGTGATATCAGCTCAGGTCATGATCTTGTGGTGGTGAGATGGAGCCCCACACGTTGGGCTCCACACTGACAGCAGGGAGCCTGCTTGGGATTCTCTCTCCTTCTCTCTCTGTCCCTCCTCTGCTTGTGAACGCACACACACACACACTCTCTCTGTGTCTGTCTCAAAATAGATAAATAAACTTTATAAAAATAAAGGCTAGGGAATCTGATCAAGAGATACTGGGTAGCTCAGTCGGTTAAGCCTCCGACTTCGGCTCAGGTCAGATCTCACGTTCGTGGGTTTGAGCCCCGCACCAGGCTCTGTGCTGACAGCTAGCTCAGAGCCTGGAGCCTGTTTCTGGTTCTGTGTCTCCGTCCCTCTCTGCCCTTCCTCCTCTCATGCTCTGTCTCTCTCTGTATCAAAAATAAATAAAACATTAAAAAAAAAAAGAGATCCTGGATATCAACATTTCTCAGCCCAGCTAAAATCCATTTCCAGGGACTAAATTCCTAGAAAACGAAACCAAGAGATCAAGGGCTCTTGCCTTCACCCAGCTCCCAAGCACAACAGACCAAGAAATACTGGTGCATGACAACTTGCTGGTAGGACAGGGGTTCCACACAGAATGAAACAATTCAAATGATCAGAGACCATCACTTCTGGCCAGCAACCAGAGATTTTGTGCAAGGGGAGAGGCAGTCCATACGAAAAGAGGACTCCAAATATCTTGCAAAGGAACTGACTTTATTTGAACAGAGTTTGAGGCCTAAGGGCACTCTGAAAATCAATAGCTCTTCTTAGTTAAGAGCAACAAGCTAAACTATCTGTCAGCCAGTTCACCAGAGAGAGCTATGGAAAGAGACAACTCAAAAGTGGCTCTCCTGAGTCAGAAAAAGAAAACTCAAAAACGCTACTCCAGCACAAGTTTAAATGGATGAAAGTATAGAGCAATTTATGCCCCAAGACCTTGTCAACAACAATAGAGCAATCAGCTGGGAATTAGCAGAGCCTAACAATTGCACATGATATAAAACGAGGCAGACAACTGAAAACAGAGATCAGTAAAAGTGACAGGGTTGGGGCGCCTGGGTGGCTCAGTCTGTTAAACGTTCAACTTCAGCTCAGGTCATGATCTCACGGTTTGTGAGTTTGAGCCCCACATCGGGCTCTCTGCTGTCAGTACAGAAGCTGCTTCGGATCCTCTGTCCCCCTCCCCTGCTTGTTCTCTCTCTCTCTCTCTCTCTCTCTCTCTCTCTCTCTCTCTCTCTCTCTCTCAAAATTAAATAAACATTAAAAATTTTAAATTAAAAACAGAGAGGGGTAAAATCATTCTCATCCCATTGTGATTGTGTGTATGTATATGGTTGTGCCCCCTGAAAAGTGACATCAAAGGCTTCCTAAGCAAAGGAAATAAACTTCACTCAACTAGTCTCCCCATGTAACTAAAACAAACAAAACCAAACAACAGCAAAAACATTCCCCTGAGAAGTGGGAAGGGAATCAGAATCCATCCTTGATTAACTGCCTCAATTGACTAGTTTTCAACAAAAATTGCAAGATATGCAAAGAATCAAGGATGTGTGAACATAAAAGAGAAAAAAAGAAAAGCAGAAAGCATAAACTTTTTGTGTAAGGGTCTGGATGTAGGATTTAATGGATAAATGCTTCAATGTAGCCATTATAAATATAATTTTAAAAACTAAAAGAAAACCATACTTAAGGAAATAAAGGAAGCCACTATGTAAATGTTTCATCAATTAGAGACAATCAATAAAGAGAAACGATAAAAAGAATGAAAAAGAGTGAAGGTAGCTTAAGGGACTTTGGGGACAACATCCAGTGTAGTGGGATCCCGGAAGGAAAAGAGAGAGAAAAAAGGACACAAAAACATATTTGAAAAAATAATGGCTGAAAACAACTTATCTAATCTGAAGAACAAAACAAATTATATTTTTAAAAAACAATGGAAATTTTGGTGATTAAAGTATTTGGTGAAATGAAACATTCATTAGAGGGACTCAAAATATTCACTAGTGAATTTTAACTGAGAGAAGAAAGAATGAGCAAATTTGAAGATCTATCAATAGAGATTCCTCAATTCAAAGAACAGAGAGAAACCGGAATGAAAAAAAAAAAAAACTGATTGCAGCATCAGAGACATGTGGGATACCATTAAACCAATATAGATGATAAGAGTATCAGAAAGCATGAAGAAGGTGCCTGGGTGGCTCAGTCAGTTTACTTCTGCTCAGGTCGTGATCTCATGTTCCTAAGTTCAAGCCCTACATCGGCCTCTGCACTGGTGGTGCAGAACCTGCTTGGGATTCCCTCTCTCTCCTTCTTTCTCTCGGCCCCTTCTCCACTTGCATGCTCTTTCTCTCTCTCAAAATTCAAATATTTCAATTTTTAATGTTTTATTTATTTTTGATACAGAGGGAGTCAGAGCATGAGAGGGAAGGGGCAGAGAGAGAAGGAGACACAGAATCGGAAGCAGGCTCCAGGCCCTGAGCTAGCTGTCAGCACAGAGCCGGACGCGGGGCTCAAACCCACGAAAGTGAGATCTGACCTGAGCCGAAGTCGGAGGCTTAACCGACTGAGCCACCCAGGCGCCCCTCTCTCTCAAAATTAAAAAAAAAAAAACTTTAAAAATAAAAGAGAAAGCATGGAGAAAAAGAGCAGAAATGTTCAAAGAATTAAAGGCTAAAAATTTCCCAAATTTGATATATTAAAAAAGCATTATTCTACACATTCATGCAACTGAACAAACTCTGGGGGTATAAATGAAAAGATACATCATAATAAAATTTCTGAAAGCAAAGAAAAAAGCTTGAAATCCGAGTCAGAAAAAATGACTCCTCATGTAAAAGGAACCCCAATATGACTAACATTCTGACTTCTCATCAGAATAAACTGAGGATTATTTATTTAAAGTGCTAGAAGAAAAAAAAAAAACGCTGTCAACCAGAAAAACTGTATCCAATAAAAAGTATCTTTCAAGCTTAAAAAACAACAGAGATATTATCAAATAAGCAAAAATAGAGAATGTGTTGCTATCAGGCCCTTCTTATAAGAAATACCAAAGAAAGCTATTTAGCCGAAAAGCATGTGACCGGAGAGTAATTTGAATCCACATGAGGAAGCAGAGAGTACTAGTTAAGGTAATCATGTGGGTGATTATAAAAGGGATTCTAATTGCATACATCTTGTTCTTTCTTCCCTCAACTGATATAAAAAGTAATTGTATTAAACCATATGGATATCTGTGTGATTTGGGCTCCCAGGCATCAAAACTATAATATAGTTTTAATAAAAAGTTGAATGAAACAAACTATAAATATATAGTTTTCCCCCTTTATTTTCTCAACTTAAGAGATAATGACAACAAGGTAATTGGTTTGGAACATATACAGATACAATAAGTACAGCAATAATAGTACAAAAAAGGCAAGGAAGATAGATAGGAATAAAGTTTCTATATCTCACTGGAATTAAGTTAGTATAGACCTGAAGTAGATTGGTTTTTTTTTAATTTTTTAATGTTTATTTATTTTTGAGAGGCAGAGCATGAGGGGCTGTGTAGAGAGAGGGAGACACAGAATCCAAAGCAAGCTCCAGGCTCCAAGCTGTCAGCACAGAGCCCAACACAGGGCTCAAACTCATGAACCATGAGATCATGACCTGAGCCAAAGTTGGACGCTTAACTGACTGAGCCACCCAGGTGCCCCAGTTCTTTTAAGTTAAGATGTATTTCATGAGCACTTGGTAAACCACTAAGAAATTCATAAAAAAATATACTGAAAATGTCATTAAAGGAATTAAAATATTGCACTAGAAAATGTTCATAAAATTCAATTACAGCAGTAAAGGAAGAACAGAAATAGACACATAGAAAACAAAAGGTAAAATGGCAGACGTAACTCCAACTATATCATTAATAACATTAAACGTGAATATTTTAAACAATTCAATCAAAACTCCAAGATAGCCAGACTGGATTAAAAAAAGATGCAACTAGTAAATACTAGTAGATTGAAAATGAGGACAGAAAAAGAAATACCATTTAAAAAGTGGTAGTAAGAAAGCTACCCTAGCCATACTAGTTTATTTTATTTTATTATTATTATTTTTTTAAAGCAAGAGCAAGCATGGGTGGGGAGAGGGAGAAAGAATCCTAAGCAGGCATGACCAGTGCAGAACCGGACACAGGGTTCAATCTCACAACCATGAGATCATGGCCATGAGATCATGATCTGAACCAAAATCAAGAGCCAGATGCTTAACCAACTGGGCGACCTAGGCTACCCATATAGTAGCTATACTAATATCGGACAGAATAGTTACTTAAAATGTTATTAGGGCGAAAAGGGATGCCTCATAATAATAAAAAGCATTAATACAACCAGAATATATAGCAATTATAAACATGTATGCATGTATGCTTAAAAAGAGACCCTCAAAATACATGAGACAAAGACAAGTAGATGTAAAGTAAGAAATAGACAATCTGACAGTAACAGTGTAGAATTCCTATACCCCAATTCTGATAATAGAACAATGCGGCAGATCAACAAGGAAATGGAAAACTTTGTGCTATTGCCCAACTAGGTCTTCCAGGCATCTATGGGATACTGCACTCAACAGCAACCTAATATACACCCTTCTCAAGCTCGCATGGAACATACTCCAAGATAGTGCACATGCTAGGCCAGAAAACAAACCTCAATAAGTTTTAGAGAATTATAGTGGTAAAATGTGTCATGTCTGACTAAAAAGGAATGAAACTAAAAAATAATAACAGAAGAACTGGAAACTGAGGAACGCAATGCTTACAACATCCAAACTTTTTCTAAACTTTGAGATAAATGAAAATCATAAACATTTAAAAGATTAATGAAAGTGAAAATAAAACATACTAAGGCATATGGAATCCTGCTAAAGCAGTTTCTTGTTTCTTCAAGTTTTTTTTAATTCCTGTTAGTTAATATATAGTGTAATATTAGTTTCCAGTGTTAGTGGTTCATCACTAAGTGTGTTAGTGATTCATCACTCACATACATAAAGCACCTCTTTGAAGGTAATCTATTGCTGTGGATGCCAACATTATAAAAAAGAGAGATCCAAAAATTAATTTAAAAAAATAATAATTTATATTACAAAAAAAGAAGAGAGAGATCACAAAACAACAGCCACATATCAGTAACAGCAGAATAAAAACTTCAAAACTGGGGCGCCTGGGTGGCTCAGTCGGTTAAGCGTCCGACTTGGCTCAGGTCAGGATCTCACAGTTTGTGAGTTCGAGCCCTGCACTGGGCTCTGTGCTGACAGCTTAGAGCCTGGAGCCTGCTTCAGATTCTTTATCTCCCTTTCTCTCTGGCCCTCCCTTGCTCACATTTTGTCTCTGTCTGTCTCAAAAATAAATAAACATTTAAAAAAAAACTTCACAACTGTACATGGAACATTCTCCAGGAGAAATCATATGTTAGGTCATAAAACAAGCCCCGAAATTTTAAAATTAAAAAAGATAGTAGTACTACAAAATATGTTCTGCAATCACAGTAAGTGAAATTAGAAATCAATAACAAAGAAATTTGGAAATTAACAAATATGTGTAAATTAAGCAACACACTACCAAATAACCAAGAGATCGGTGAAAAAATGACCAGGGAAATTAGAAAATACATTGAAAGAAGAAATTTTGAGCAGCATGGAGGATGCCTTAAAATCACTAAGATCTTTCTGATCTCTATCACTTACAAACCACAGAAGAACTTAACTATAGCTGCATGTCCTAAAAATGTAGACGTAACTTTTAAGGTATATGATTGGTAATGTATTTCTTCTCCAGTTTCTATGAAATTTGTTCTTTATTTAAAATTTTTTTAATGTTTACTTTTGAGACAAAGCACAAGCAGGGGAGGGGCAAAGAGCGAGGGAGACACCAAAGCAGGCTCCAGGCTCTGCACTGTCAGCACAGAGCCCAATGTGGGGCTCAGACTGACAAACTGTGAGATCATGACCTGAGCCGAAGTGGGACGCTTAACCGACTGAGCCACCCAGGCGCCCCTGTTGTTTATCTGTCCACATTTTTGCTTAGATCTTTTCATTTTCCCTCACTCCACCATCTTTATCCCTTCATATTTGGTACATGATAAATAAGTAGAGATAGTTATAATAATATTTAATAATATTAAATTCAGGAATTATTGTGCATTTATAATTTCAGAAGTGCTAAAGCTGCATTACCTTTAAAACAATCACATTGTCATTAGTGGTATCAAGGATAGTCTAGGCCAAAATGGTAGCTAATGTTTAGAACAAAAGCCTCAGGACACAGTATGAATGTTCAAGTCACAAAATATTTGCTGCTGCTCCTGCTAGCACTCTATCATTCTTTACTATGTTCTAATAAAAATTTTTGTAAGCCACTCGACTCCTCACTCCTTTTATCTGAGGCAATGATGGAACACTTTCAACTATATGTAAGTAGCATTTAATTACAAGTTTTAATTCTGAGCACCCAATAGCAATATGCTACTTTAATTCGTTTATCAACTTATTCCCAAACCACCACTACTTCCCCACTCATGTATCATGATTTAATTTGGCTAAACATTCATATTCTCATTCTATGCGCATGGGGAAAATAACAGGTACATGTTTTACAGGCACTTGTAAAAGTCATTTTAATTGGCTCTGTGCATCTAATGAGTTGACAGTGCCTGGCTGTTTTTTCTTAAATCAGTGACTTTTTGACACACGCACAAACATTTGTTGAAGGATAACAACCCAAAATGCAAATCCATTCTCTTAATAGGGACAAATATGCCATGTTTGGTGTCATGCAAACAACTAATTTGGGAGGTGAGAAGTCACTTCGGAACTGTAACTTATTTTGATTTTACTACTGTAACATTTTGTCTAAATTCGCTGTGTTCTAAAAGCATGTTTCTTTGTCAGAGACATCAAATCCTGAGGGAAAAATAATCTAGCAGTCAGTTAGGGCATGGAAAGCCATTACATTCCTACAAAAGCAATCACAAAGGTGTCAGTAAATTTCAAATATGGATCTGGGAATCTTTGACAGAGGGAAAGACAGGCAGGGACTGAATTAAGTTTGGGGGTGTGGAAAAGAACCCAATTTATGTTCCAAGCTGGAAGGTGGCGGAAGGACTATGGCAGCTGGAGAGAATGGAATTAGCCTTAGAGTAGACAGGGACCTAATTCTTGTGCAGAGGATCTCATGACAAAGGGAATCACAGCTGCTTCCCCAGACTGCTTCCAAAATGGGGCCTCTTGTCCTTCCCAGAGAATGTGGATTATACTTTCTAAAAACTTGAGACGTTTTTGAAGCGTAATATGACAAATTGCATAACAAAATAACCCAACAGCATTTTAAGTGTCCAGCAATTGCAAGAAAATGAGGGAAGCCAGTGGGAGCAAATGGCAAGGTTGCCTGTCAGACTTATCAAAGGAACTATATTAAGGACCCGAAGCATACAAATCAATGAGGGAGGGAAAGAGATAAAGGGAAGTTAATATACTTTCTTAAAGACAGAAATGAAGAATAAATGGCAAAGTGCAGTTTGTTTTTAAAGTCAGAGAGTCTGAAAAAGGGAAGTTGGGCATTCTACAATGTCACCTAATAAGATTTCTTTCTATTATCAAGACAAAGAAAACACTAGCAACCTGTTCTCATGTGGGCATGCCCTCTGACCAATTTGTGAAGAGCAGTAAATTATTTCTACTTACCTCATTAAAATCTTTTGCTCAGTTGCCCTTGTTATCTCCATTTCAGGGAGCTGGCCAGTTTCAATTCAATCGAGAGTCCAATGCAACTATAGCTCTTACAGTCACACCACTTGATTGGCAAGTTTTATAGTGCTAATTACTGTTATATTTTTATGCATACAGCTTGTCTCCCTAACTATGCATCTGAAGAACAGAGACTGTGTATTTTATCTAGTATCTTCAAGATCTAGTTGTAAGACCTTAATCAACATTTGATGATGGCGAAGAGGGTTAATGAGAGACTGTGTAGAAATGAAAACCATGGTGAGATGACATTTCATCAGTCCTATGAGCTAAATAATAAATTGAACAGACACAGATAAGACTCTGGATGGCCACGTGAAGGTCCAAGCCACCATCTCAGCAAATTTAGGTTGTCTAGACCAGCACTATGATTAATAAATATCTGCACACCCTGTTTTCCCTTGAAGCCTAATTTATGGTACTAAACTACCCAAATCATTGCTATAAATCTGGATTTCCTTTCTCATTGCACCATTTGCACAAGAAAAATTCATTCTAGGTACATATGATAAAGATGAAGCATTAGAACCCAAAAAGTAAGCCTAATTAAAAAAATAATAAGGGTAAATCCAAGCTAAGTTTTAGGGCAGTGATTTGAATCTCAGCTTGCTCAACAATACCATTCAAATGAGTATGTGATTCAGAGGTACACATTTGATTGCTACAAAAAATATAATGAAATAAAACTAAACTGTCCTCGGAACACCTTTACTCTAACCTATAAACAGCAGATTTTTTTTACCAGCTAATGCAAATGATGTCAAGGGGCAATCTCAGCTAATTAAATGTGCATTTGTGTCACTGAATCTCTGAATAATAAGAACAGGGCAAATCATCCACCAACCAACTTTGGTTGGACTGAGAAGCCATCAATATTGAATTCCTGTTTTGAGACTGCGTGTCCTTGTAGCTAAGTAGCAAATTCACATTATGTCATTATTTTTCTGCCCTTGTTCCTAAATAAAATTCTTCAGTTAGAAAAAAATATGAATCATAAATATGGAGTGATTAACCTTAGATCATGGTTTTCTCTTATCTAATTCCCATGGAAACCGGGTATCACTTATCGTCTAATGCCTCATCAGTACCTTGAAACTCCTAACTTTATGCATATTCTTTCCATAGCCCATTAAACTGAAACGCATCCATTATGTACTTGAAAATCATTCATCATATAATATCCACTATTTGTGCTTATATTTTTATAAGGGAGGTACTTTCTACTAAGCAGAAGCTATATATTGCTAGGGCAGATGTCATGTGACTGAATCAATTTGCTTTCAAATATTCAATAAAGCAAAGAGAGCATTTGGAGTGAGTTTTGACATATTTAAAGAAAACTGTCACAGTAATTCATCCTACTCATAAACCTATGGCATATTCTATAGACAGCTTAAGTTGTTTTTATTTTTTATTAAGTTCTGACATTCAAAGCTTTCTTCTTTACACTTGCATTCAATAACCAAAACAGTCTAAATTATATATGTTCAATAACCCTGGTTTTTCACACATGAAAGAAGTGACTAAGATATCAGAAATCAAAGGCAGCAATAAAGTCCATTTATTCTATATCACATATTCAATTTCCAATATTCAATAATAGAAATACAAACAAAAATCCTCCTTGCTCTAACTTTGGTGGAATATAGACCCAGGATATTGTCTATTCAACTGCAATGATAGACCTCTTCTTATACCATCAGGGGAAAAGAAATATTTTTTCCTGAATATTCAAGCATCAGATATTTTGACTCAAATTTTGCAATAAAATTTGTCCTTTCAACTCTACAGCATTTTTCAGTTTGGGAAAAATTGCTCTCAAATGCCTTCTGCATATATTTTCTCCTTCATATAGAGAATTTTAGTCACTTTAATAAAGAATGGCTTCTATTACCACATTTTCATGCTTCCCCACAACTTTCAGTGCATGAAATCAAGAAAGGGTGACCATCTCTTTTCCAGGTTAATTTCTATGTACATCCATATAATAAGCACTGGTTAAAAGAAAGATTACATTAAGGTACTATTTTGTTGCCTTGTTTCTCTTCTTGCTCATCTATGCATTCAATATTACAAAGTTATTTGTTATTGATACAATTAAATTCAATAAATATTTAGTATCTACTGCCCATGTGATACTGTCAAGCCTGCAAAGAAATAAGACAAATATGCAAATTATTACCCCAAAAACATTGATTAAATTACATGTCAATAGAAAGGTAGGGACAAAGTTCCAAAAGGAATCAAGGGAGCAAGTGTGATGTTTGGGGTGGGTCTCAAAAAATATAGAAATTTTGATAAGGAATAAAGACAGTGAAGCAACATGGAACAGCATGAGCCAAACATAAAGATAGGAAACTGAAAAGTGGGTGTGAAAAACAGAAGTAAAAACTAGAGCTAGAGATTCTGGAATGGTATTCTGAGTGATGAGTTACAAGAAGGGAGTGTTGGGAATGTCAGCTCATTGGCACATATTCATATTCTCTCTCTCTCTCTCTCTCTCTCTCTCTCTCTCTTTCTCCATTAATTCATGCCTTATTCAGAAGCAGTGCTGTATGGCAAATCATGATGGTGACTAGGGTATGCAGTAAGTTCATGGACAGTGGAGCTGGTAGACATATGGCAAGCAAAGAAGGAAACTCCATATCCCAAATAAGTTTCTATTCCAATGAAGACAACTGTGTTCAACGGCCCTCACAGCCATGATGGTGGGTAGCCGACAGATCCTCCAATATATGGAGGGGGCTCAGGATTAGTCATTGCTATAGATTGTGGATACAACAGTGAGGTAGCCAGAAATGTCTTGGAGAGGAAAAGTCTATAAAATCAAGCACATGTGTGCATAATCTCCATCCCTCCCTGACACCAATACCATTTTTTCCTTCATGAGTTATTTTGAAGAACCTCTGGAGTAGCTGAGGACAGAAGTTAACAGACATCCACTGCATAGGTCTTCTTGTTGACTTGGTTATTGAAAGCCCACCTTTGCAGTAAGTGCATTTAGAAAGTGCATTTAGGAAGAATTTACACAAGACACAAATATCTACACTGGAGACCATCTTAAGAGCTCCGTCCAAATTCCTCTATCCCAAACCTTTTTCATCAACCTTTAATCTTGCTCCCATCAAGTCTCTGACCATCTATTGTTCATTCTAATAGCTATTGTCCATGAATCAGTGTACATCCATTCTTTAGACCATTTTGCTCTTCAGGCCAATTGGGCTTCCAGAGAAACACTGGAGCTTGGAGCTCTGTCCACATGGAAGATTGTCTTCTACCCATTAAGGATACTCCCAAGTAGGCTTGTAATGTGACAGTAATCTACCTCTGCCTTGTGATAGCATACTGTCTAATAGCAGAACCTTCTAGAAATCAAATGTGAGTTTTCTTCTCCTGAGCCAAATGATCATAGTGATCTCCTCATGAGGCCATAGGAATCGGCAGCCAGGAGTAAGTGCTACTGGAATGTAAGCAGCATGCTTGGACAAATTATTTGTGGCTTCAAGACCAGTTTGAGAGTGGCCCGACATACTCATGGCTTGATCAACCAATATCTTTTTTAATGACAGAAAGCTCCATTTGCACAGCTAAATAATAACATGATTCTGTTCCATAGTTAGGCATTTCATCTTTACCAAAGTATGGATGTCATAATGGAAGTTCTAGGAATGCCTTACTAGAATTTCCTTTTAAGTGATTTTAGCAAAGCAATAGTATCTAATACAGCATTGCTAAAGCCCTACCATTATTTGAATGGCTTTTCCTTTAAAATTCTTATAAATAAAATTTCTGATAGAATATTCCCTATGCTAACATAGGGAAATTGCTATCTTCACAAGAACACATTGGGTTTTACCTAATGCACTAGCCTACATAATTGCTTTCATAGATAAAGCAATGTTGATGACGGATGTAGTCTGAAATGGAAACACCCATCTTATCTCAGCCTCTCAGTGAGTACCCTATCATGAGTAGCAGTCTCCTAGAATCAATTTAATTCACTACAATGGTTGTCCCTAGTTAAGTCTCAAAACTTGACAAGTGATGTATGTATGTTTCTAGATGGATGTGTGAGTTTCCTAAAGACATTTTTGCCTAACATTTTTCCACCATGAAATGCCGAAGAAGACTACCTACTGTGATAAGAAAAGAAGATGTATATAGGACAAACCATTCCATGAAAATGGCTGAAGTCTTGAGGATTATGTCATTCATAAAGTACTGTTGGTTTCTCATATACAGATATAGATATAGATCCATCTATCTATCTATAGCCTTTTGTATAGTTTACATTCACATGTAGCTCCGTGATTTTCTAAATGATTCAGGTTTTGAAAGCCAGTATTGGTCATAGTATTTCCCAAATTTTGTTTTAATGTATGGAAGCATAAGAGGAGTAAGCAAAAGCTTAAAATTTATGTGCTTAATTTTGAGAGATGGGCCAGGGGAGGGGCAGAGAGCAAGGAAGAGAATCCCAAGTAGGATCAGCATTGTCAGTGTGGAGCCCAACATGGGGCTCTATCTAACAAATAATGAGATCATGACCTGAGCCGGTTGCTTAACTGACTGAGCCACCTAGGCGTCCCAGCAAAAATTTAGAATTGGAGCACCACTATGAAAAACTGTTCTCAGCCCAAGTTTCTCAAGAAGTTCTCCTATGAACGCTTTGCATTTATATATGAAATGAATTATTGTTATGGAAGGAGAACAGGATTAAGCAGCAGTCATTCTGGTATCCAGACTGGAAAACACAGCTATTTTGGCAGCCCTTCATTTTTTCCTTAATTTAATCCAACTTCCTTGCAAAGCAGGCCACATCGTGAAAACCCAGTGGGTATAAATCTGTGGTGAGGGCCAGAGAAATCCCACTGGTTGGACGGATGTTTGCTTGCGGATACAAAATTGATTGAGAAAAAAATTTCCTTTACTGAGCGACTTTGCATCAAGGAGACTAGGTGATGCAGAACAATAACAACAAAAAATTGTATATTCATTGGCTGTGTCAGTACAAATGAAAGTGTCAAACTTATCTTTTAGCAGTGTAAATTTACTCTACAGGCAAATAAACTGCAATAATATCAATAGGCTTCACATAAACTGAAGAAAATTGCCTTCATAGAGTCAAATATGCCAAGCCTGATTCAGAACATGGCACGTTGCCTTGGAATTGTTTTTGTCTAGATTGTCCTTCACTCATAAAGGTTAGCTGCAGGTACTGTTACAGCTACTCATCACAGACACTTAATGATGTAACAGGAAGCATGATTTATGGATCAAGCCAAATAACTTAATTTTAGTGGGAAGCTGAGAAAATAGGGTGCTCTAAATTAACTTCTGACTAAGAGACAATTGAATAAAACATGTTTTATGAAGACCTTACAGCTCTCAAGGTTTCTGAAATATGGCAGTTCACATTCCTACCTAGCAGCCACGCGGTGAATGGTCTTGAAGGACTTTCTGATTCCATCAGTAAGTCAATAATTTTGCCAATCAACCCTTTTATCCTAAGACTCTCTTCTATGAACGGCATACATATTAATTCACTTAAGACTTTGTACAAGATAGGCCTTCCCATAAAACCACAGTCTACAGCTGAGGACAGTCTGGTAGGGGGAGTTAGAGCCAGGGTACTTTAAACATAAGGTCCACATTCATAACCACTATGTCACACTGCCCCAAAAGCACAGTATCCAATCACTTAGATGCTGAATATGACATGTCTTTGTTTATTTCTTCCTTGGTTTTCAGAACCAGTTTTCATGTCCTCATCAGTCCCATACCATCTTTTAAATTTCCATTGCCTTTTACCAGCCAATTCTTGGACATTTTCATGTGTTTCCAGAACAAACAGAGTATTCTAATGCCTGATCCATCTGTCTTCACTCTTCACTGTAGTTCATTATATACAATGTTACAAGGTTAATCTTTTTGGAACACAACCTGATTTACCTGTCTATAGACCTGTTTCTTGCTCTAATATAAGAATCCTTTGGTTTAGCCAAACCTATCCAAATTCCATCCTTGCATTTTGGTCAGGCAGCCCATTTGTACCATTCCATTCCATTGGAATGCCTTCCTCTTCTCTACCTACCTACTGGAAACCAATACCCATATTTCAGGTCACATTTTAAGGCTTCCCTAATCTCCACAAAAATATCAGCCTATAGAAACTATCTCACTACCTACACCAAACATTTGCCTGAGTGGCTCAGTAGGTTAAGCATCCAACTCTTGATTTTGGCTCAGGTCATCATCTCAAAGTTTGTAGGTTTGAGACCCTTGGCAGGCTCTTTGCTGACAAGGTGGAGGAGTCTGTTTGAAATCCTCTCTCTCCCTTTCTCTGTCCCTCTCTTGCTCATGCCCAAGCATGTGCTTGCTCTCTCGCTTGCTCTCTCTCTCTCTCTCTCTCTCTGTCTCAAAATAATTTTTTAAAAACTCAGTTGGCAACCATCCAACTTAGATCTAGGTCTCTATTTTCACATTGTAGGTAAAAGCTGAACTTAGAATTGATGGTGGAGTTGTATAGTTGTAAAATGTTTAGATAATGTTTAATTGAATATTAATTGGCCTTAAAACAGTTAGCAAAACTTTTCCTTTTATTTAAGTTTATTTTTCTGAAAGAGAACAGAAAATTCAGGTTAATTTACAACTAAGTTATTCTGTGTCTTGTTAAAAGAAGGATTACTGTTTTACCCATCCAGAGTTCACTTCTCTACTGCATAAAAATTCCTATAGCAATAGGAATTTTTTTGTGTTTCACAATATCCTTTAAAAATGTAATTGGTCTTTTTAAACACTTTTAAATTACTAGCAATAAATTCTCTATGTACTATGAAAAATATCTAAAAAGAGTAGAATCTGGAAGTATGAATACTTTCAAATTAGAGAATGGCCATAATCATGGATATTTCAATGAGTGTGCTTTGGAGAAGAATGTGAAATCACAAGATGAAAGATGGAGTTATTTTTTAAAAAGCAAAATATAATCAACATTCATTTCCAACCTGTGCATATAGAAGGATTGTTTATTTGGCTTACATATGTACTCAGAATTTACCAATCTTCATCCAATTATGAGTAAGCATCCACAAATTTATAAGATTGGCTTGTGATTAACAATACAGAAATCAGGGCAGTACTTACGGTCTTAACAGAATTTACCAGAAAATGTTCTGATCCCGGGAATAAGTGAAGTAACCTTACTAACCATAAGAGAGAAAGAGCAGTACAGTGAAACCCCATTTTCAGTGAAAAGTTGAAATGTAATTGTCAAAGATCTCTTTTAGGAGAAGTTTTAACTTACAGAAAACATACGCGGTTAAGAAACTTGAATTGCTTTATGTAAAAGGTTGGCATGGAAAAGTTGACAGAAAATTGAAATGTCAAAAAGCAGTACTATAATCTACTGCAGTCTTCATACCTGGTGACAAAGGAGAATGATTAAAGTTACACTCTCAAAATTATCTGTCACTCCCACAGGTTAACAATTTTCCCATGCAGTAGAAAATGCCTGTGATAAACAGATTTGTCATATGTCAATTAAGGAAAAGTAAAGATAAAAGCCTTCCAGTAATATGCTGGAAAAAAATAACATGTTTTGATAGTTTAACATTACCCAAGTTCACATTTCATTTCGAACTGCCAGGAAAATAATAAAAAGTGCTGTATGAAAAACATGGTCTTTAAATTCAATTTCCCACTGATGTATTAATGAATTTGAAAAATATCAAAGTATAATAGAAAAAGCACAAGGCAAGTTACAAATAGGGCAAGACATTTTTAACAGAATACTTCAATAAAAGTAGACATTACTCTTAATATTTTCATTACTGAAATTTTTACAAAGACATCTTCAATTAACAACCAATCTGGGTTTTTTATGTCCATTTTATTCTTAGAATTTAGAAAAATTTACCCAGAGTCAAAATAGAGATAACAGTAATCAATGTGAACAAGATTTTTCCTGTTTGAATAGAAATCTCATGCAGATGTTCCTTGCTTTGTGCAATAAACGTGCAACTAAAAGCATAACGAGTTTTTTTCCATTATGTCTCACTTTAAAAAAGCTTTATTACTTTTCAGGAGTGCCCGAATGGCTAAGATGGTAGAGCATGCAACTCTTGATCTCTGGGTTGTGGGTTCCAGTGCCACGTCAAGTGGGCACATCACTAAAAAATAAAATCTTTTAGGGGTACCTGGGTGGCTCAGTCGGTTAAGCTCATGACTCAGCTCATGATCTCACAGTTGGTTCATTAGTTTGAGCCCCGCATCAGGCTCTGTGCTGACAGCTCAAAGCCTAGAGCCTGCTTCGGATGCTGTGTCTCCCTCTCTCTCTGCCCTTCTCCACTCATACTCTGTCTCTTGTCTCTTTCTCTCAAAAATAAACATTAAAAAAATTTTTAAGAAGAAATAAACTACCTCAACAGGTGGCTGCCAGAGGGAAGGAGAGTGGGGGTGATGGATGAAATAGGTGAAGGAGATTTAAAGATACAAACTTCCACTTATAAATCATGGGGATAAAAAGTATTGCATAGGATCTCTGCAGCTGCCACCACCTCTGACTGCACAGTGACTGTGCTGGCCCACTCCATTGTCTTTTTCCCTGTTCAAGGCCATGGGCATATTCCTGGCTGACCAGGCACAGATCTGGAGGAAGGAAGTGGTGGCCAATGAGACCTGCCTACAAGGCTCACTCCAGACCTCCTGTCTGTATGGGTAACTTCCCAAGTTCCAAGATGGAGACCTTACCCTGTACTAGTCCAGTGCCATCCTGGGACACCTGGGCCACTTCCCTGGGCTGTATGGGAAGAAGCAGCAGGAGATGATGACCCTGGTGGACATGGAGCATGACAGTGTGTAGAATCTCACTGCAAATCCCTCATCCTCGTGTACACCAACTATGAGGCAGGCAGGAAGGCACTACTGGGGCACATGAAGTCTTTTGAGGCCCTGCTGCCCCAGGACCTGACGGAGGTGGGGGCAGACCTTCTTCAGGGGCAACAGAATCTCCATTAAGAATTACAACCTGCTGGACTTGTGGCTGATTCACCAAGTCTTGGCCCTCAGCTGCCTGGACTCCTTTCTCCTGATCTCCACCTACCTGGTACGTCTCAGCAGCTGACCCAAGGTCAAGGCCTCCTCGGCCTTCCCCAGGCACATAAACTTCCCCATCGATGGCAATGGGAAACAAGGAGGGCTTGTGACATCCTCGAACGGATGCAGGGGCTGCCTGCCTTCCCTTCCCCAGGACAAAATAATAATAATAATAATAATAATAATAATAATAATGAGAAGGAGAAAAAAAGCATAGCATAAAAAAACCAGTCAATGATATTTTAATAATGTATTGTCACAGATGGTAACTACACTCATGGTAAGCATTTCATAATATATATAAATCTAGAATCACTTTGGTTGTGCACCTGCAACTAACATAATGCTGTATGTCAACTGCATTTCAATAAAAATATATCTCCAACAAAAAGAATTAAGCTGCCTCTTGACAATTTTCTTCAACCTAGGAAGCTATTTTGCACTCTATTTTTTTATACAATTTATTTATTTAACATACGCAATTATTTTCCGTCATTTACAATACAGTAGTTTCAATGATACTCCAAACAGAAAAGCAAAGTAAAAAATCAAAACCCCCACTTCTATTTCATATAATTAGACTTATACAGAAATTAGAAGGTTAGGTACCAACTAGTTAATCACCTAATTTCACAGCTATCTGAAGTGGCAATTGTAATATAGCAGCTTATCTACGATACTTTCAAGATACATGATACAATTTCTTACTTGCCCATAAGCTAAAACACAGCCTGCTTAATACCTTTCCTTAAATTCCACCTCTATACTACAGTATACTTGAGGTCCATGCAAAAAAGTAGCTACTTTTTGTATAGAAAATGGATGATTAAGTCTTTGGTGCACTCTATTTTTAATTAGAAGGCAAAATTCTCTTCTCCTGGTAATACTTCTTTATAGGGCAGCTATTGCTTACTGTTATTGGACATTTAAATTATTTTTTGCTTAAGCTTCTTACTTACCCCTTTACAGATTGTTGATACCATAATGGGAAAGTTTTTACAAGGTGCTAACTCAGCAGGAATACCTCAAAAACTGTTCTAAAGTATCTTGAACACTGGTAAAGTGGGGAGGGAAAGTCTATCAAAAGAGGGTATGGAGTTTTAAAGCGAGCTTATGAAGCAGATTAAAACAGTCAGAACTTGCAACAGTGGAAATTAATTAGTTTCAGCTTTAAGGGAAAATTCTGTAAGACAGAGTGGAAGCACTTCAAATAGGAACTAAGTGAGTAAAAGTGACCAACATTGCGATACATAAATCAAGTTGTATTCAGACATTTATTTTGAAATATTCACAAGAGTACCAGCTACCAATCCAAAATTAGGCTTCAGTTACGTATCTAAAGTATCCAGATCGTGAGTTGCAACACCCCACCACAAGGCAGATCTCATCCGCAGTATCATATGCAATTCTTTGCACCATATTTGACAAACAAGTGTTTCCAGAAGTGGGCAACCAATATTGTGAGTGAACCTAAAATCTCACAATGTGTAGTGTGAGGAAAAGAAGCATGGGAGACGTTTAATGTCCACTTTCAAATAACTTGCCCACCATATAAGGGAATGAACACTCTTAAGCAGTGAAGCTCCACGGGTAAATCTGAGAGAAATGACAACTCAGTTTGAGGAAACATCTTAAGAAAGTCACAAGGAATGGGCTGCCTCCAGAGGTGGCCAGCGGCTTACCACTGGCCATGATAGACCAGACTAGAAGACAGTTCATCAGAGATGCAATACTATGGTGCGATTAATTACTTAGTTGTTGTTTCAAATAAGGAGAATTCATAAGGCTATCTATAAGATTGCAACAAAAAAGTCTGAATTATCTTAAATGGTTTATTAACCTATCGAAATTTCAAAATCCTTTCTTATTATCAGAGGAACAAATGCATTTTATGAAAATGAGCATAAGTAATTTGCAAAATGACTCCAGAAATCAGTTTTCCCCAAATTTTATTATAATTCTTATTTTTGATAAAGTCTGACTTTTTACAGATTAATTTCTTTTTAGGCCACAAGCCATTGGGTCATAAATTAATGAAATAATTTAGTTATATTAGCTTTATATCAAGTGAGTTATTAATGATTGGGATTATACAGCGGGGAAAAGACAGTCTCTTCAATAAATGGTGTGGGGAAAACTGGACAGTCACATGCAAAAGAATGAAATCGGACCCCTGTCTTATACCACTCACAAAAAATCAATTAAAAATGTATTAAAATTTTTTAAAAGGGGGCACCTGGGAGGCTCAGTCGATTAAGCACCGACTTCGGCTCAGGTCATGATGTCTCAGTTCATGTGTTTGAGCCCTGTGTTGGGCTCTGTGCTGACATCTCAGAGCCTGGAGCCTATTTCAGATTGTGTCTCCCTCTCTCTCTACCCCTCCCCTGCTTGTGTTCTGTCTCTCTCTCTCAAAAATGAATTAAAAGATTTAAGAATATTTTTTAATGTATTAAAGACTGGGATGTAAAACCTGAAGCCATAAAACTCCTATAAGAAAACATATGGGTAAATTCCTTCACATCAGTCTTGGCAATGAGTTTTTGGATTTGAAGCCAAAAACCCAGGCAAAAAAAAGCAAACACAGACAAGTAGGACTATATCAAATTAAAAAGCTACCACATGACAAAAGAAACCATCAACAAAATGAAAAGGCAACCAATGAAATAGGAGAACATATTTGTAAGCCACAAACCCAATAAGGAGTTAATATCCAAAATATACAAGGAACTCACATAACTTAATAGCAAAAATAAAAACTAAAAAAAATTCACAAATGGGCAAAGAATCTGAATAGACATTTTCCCGAAGAAGATATACAAATAGCCAACAGGTACAAGAAAAGGTGCTCAATATCACTCATCATCAGGGAAATATGAATCAAAACCACAATGAGACTTCACCTTACACCTTTGAGGATGGCCAGTATCATCAAAAAGACAAGAGATAACAGGTGCTTATAAGGATGTGAAGAAAAGGGAACCTTTGTACACTATTGGTGGAAATGTAAACTGGTACCTATTACAGAAAACAGTATGGAGCTTCCCCCAAAAGTTAAAAATAGAACCACCATGAGATACGGCAATACCACTTTTGAGTATATATCCAAAGGAAACAAAACCATGATCTCAAAGATACATCTACATCCCCATGGTCATTGCAGTAGTAGTTACATGAGCCACCGTATGGAAACAACCTAAATGTGTTTGTCAGCACATGAACAGATCACGAAAATGTATGTGTATGGGGGAGAGATTATTATTATTTAGCCTTAAAAAAATCCTGTCATTTGCCGCAACATGAATGAACATAGAAGGCATTATGCTAAATGAAATAAGTGAGACAGAGAGAAAAAATACTGCTATCACACATATACGGAATCTTAGAAAGAAGGAAGGGAGGAAGGGAGAAAAAGGAAAAAAAGGAAAGAAGGAAGAAACAGAAGGAAGGAAGGGAGAGTGAGAATGTCAAACTCATAGAGAGTTGGTGGAAGTGGGAGGGGAATAAGGAGAGGCCAGGAAAAGCCTACAAACTTTCAGTTTTAAGATGAATAGGTTTGGGGCATCTGGGTGGCTCAGTCGGTTTAGCGCCTGACTTTGGCTCGGGTCACAATCTCGCAGTCTGTGAGTTCAAGGCCTGCATCAGGCTCTGTACTGACAGCTCAGAGCCTGGAGCCTGCTTTAGGATTCTGTGTCTCCCTCTCTCTCTCTGCCCCTCCCCCATGCTCTATCTCTCTCTCATACACAAAAATAAATAAACATTTAAAAAATGTTTTAAAGATGAATAGGTGTGAGAATATAGTGTATAATATTGTGACTATAGTTGATAATATGTGTATTGAAATTTGCCACGAGAATAGAACTTAAGTTTTTTCACCACAAAAAAGGTAAATATGTGAGGTTATGGATGTGTTAAGTAACTCAATGGTGGGGAACCTGTCACTAGGTATACATATATTAATCATCATGTTGTACACTTTATATTTGTCAAGCATATCTCAATAAAGCTGAAAACATAATATAGCACAATATAATCCAAAATCGAGTTTTGAAGAAAAAAATTTACTCATCTATATTCAGAAATTTTAATTCTCTATCTTCAAACATTCTAAAATGTTTTCAACTTAGAATTTTTGAAAATTCTTCCAGAAAAGTTCATTGCTTAGCTTGCTGGAGATTGTCTAAAAACAGAGCCAAGCACTGCATAGGAGAAACTAGCCTGATTTACAGCTTTACCTCTAAAAGTTTTGCTACCATCAGGCCATTTTTTTCTTCAAGTTGACCATTTGCCCAAGAGTAACTATTAACATACAACTGAAGGGAAGCTGTGAAACTATATGAACCCTGAGCAGGAGTTATTTTACCTCCCTCCAACAACTCTTGGGAAACTTCTACTTGACGGATAATATTAATAAATTTATTAAACCTCACCTATGTGCTAGATCTATTGAGGTACTGGAGATGCAGACATGACCTATCTATTGGCTGTCACTGTGCCCCATGTCACTATGCCCTACTATGACTGTCACTATGCCCCAGTTCAGTCTAGTGAGAGAGACGGATAGGTGGTAATGGCAATACCATCCACTACATACCATAATAGAGGCAGTTAATGTGTAAGCATATAAAAGGAATGAGGCGGGTTGGTTACTCTAAAAATTATATTTGAACATGGTTAGGTGGATGGGCAAAGAAGCAGATCCAACAGAAAGACTGGTATATAAACAAGCAGATCCCTTGAAAGAAAATGAGTTGTTCCTACTAGGTGAGTGAATTTTATATGGCAAAGATTGGGAGATGAGGCCAGAGATATAGTCAAGGGCTAGACCAAGAAGGGATTTTTTTAACTCATAATTAAGATTTTTAGCTTTATCCTATACATGCAAGTGCGAGCCACTGCCAGATTTTAGAAGCGGAGTGGAGGATTACCTTGAAGAAGTAGGAAAGAATGGAAGCAGGAAAAGTTCTCAGAAACTCATGCAGTGATAGTCTAGGTGAAATATACCATGTTGCTGGAGATAAACAAGAAGGGACTGATTTGATATATTTCTGAAAGTATATCAGGGTTAATGAAACCATTGAAATGTGGGATAAGGGAAAGGACAATGGGACAATGTCATGCACGACTCACCTTTCTCTCTGAGGTTGTTGGGTTGGTGGAAAAAACATCAGCTCAAGATGAACAACTGATTTGAGAATATTCTAAATAATTTTGGTTCTGAGTAGCCTTTTGGGGTTTTGAGGTGCTTACAGGCACCTCTTGCAGACATGTGAAAGTGTCCAGTAGGAAGTTGAGATTACAGATCTGGAGTTAGACATTCCTTCCTCAAAATGACTTCTTAATTACCCAGTGTTGGTGTATTCAAATAGCTGTATAGGTTAATGCATTTGCTGTCCTGAAATACATTTCCAATTTCTGATAATGACCCACTGTAATTAAAGCAAGATATTTATTAAAATAAAATGTGCACAAAATTATAGGGCTGAAATTTTTTCAGAATCTATTACACTCTTTTTTTTGTTTTGAATTGAAAACTGTACCTAATGCATTCCCAGAAACACCATTGACTTCCTTAAAGTCTCTGGCATAGATGACTAACAATTCCCTTGATAATGTCTAATATCTAACTAAGCTGATAGGATTTTGCCAATGCTAGTCTATATCCCTCATGCAGTAAGTGTCATTCTTTCTGGTCTTAATCTTAGTGGAAATAGACAGCAGCTGTTTAATGCTAATGGAAAATCATCAAATTTAAAATTGTTGAATACACATTTTAGATTTTAACTGAATTATGAACTTGGCAATATTTACAAATTTTAAGCATGAAAATATAAACTAGATTCATCGCGATATTTTTCCAATGGCATGGTGTGATAAAACAGTGTTCAGAATTCTCAGCATTATAAGTTCAAAGCGCTGCCCTTGAAACTATGTTCTGTGAATCGTAAAGCGATTAAATATTTTTGGATAAAGTATTTGAAAGTGTTTTTAATCCATACAGATCTCAAACGAAATGAGTAGTATTAAAAAGTGAAAATAAATCACTATTTGTACTCTTCATTTGTAAAATCTTTAGAACCTCCAGTATTGTATCCATCTATAAAATTTTTTGGGACTAGAGGTTTATATGTGTTTTAAATGAAATATTAATAAATTGTAATCATTTTCATGTAATTCCAAAGAGTCAACATAATCATTATTTGCCATCCTAAAAGCCATATTGATATGAGCTTGCTTGTCCTCACACCCACTGATTTCAAGGATGGGTAATAAAAGGAAATAGAAATACAAAAGACAAATGATTCTTGACTTAAATATAATTCATTCCCCATTGCTACCCATGACTAACTGAGTCTGAGTCAAAACATTCCACATCTTCTGAACCTATCTAGCAGTGTGTTACCTATGAAAACATAGCTGTTTAGTCATCATTATAGTTGGCCACTTCCAACATCTTAATGTATTTAAACTCCAAAGGAGAAAATTGTACAGAGGAACATACGTCTTATGGATGATCTATTTCAAAGGTAGTAGCTTTGTTTATTCTCAAATTTAATTGATTTTACAGCATTGTAACTATAATGCAGATGGTGAATAAAGGAAAAATACTTTTCTTGAAAATGCCCCATGAACCAAAAGGCCACATGGAAGTCAAACACATACCTTAACCAATATAAGAAACAAAACATGTGGGATGAATTTATTTGTTATATGAACTTACTATTTCCTAAAGCTGTGGAGACAAGAGAGTCATTAACAAAACCAGAAAAA
The DNA here is from genome assembly GCF_006229205.1 of Suricata suricatta. Taxonomy (NCBI): domain Eukaryota; kingdom Metazoa; phylum Chordata; class Mammalia; order Carnivora; family Herpestidae; genus Suricata; species Suricata suricatta. The sequence continues at coordinate 78,773,133 of NC_043717.1, forward strand.
CTTATCAAAAAAACACATGACCATAGCAAGTGTACATAAATATTTACATGGATCCACATTTCTAAGACTCATCAAATGACCTCTATTAAGTCCATTGCTTTAATAGTGTCTAAGAACCCTGCATTTATAATCCCGGTTCTACAATGTACTCCCTGGGTGTTCTTAGTCAAGTCACAAATTTTATATTTTTTTAATGTTTATTTATTTGTGGAGAGAGAGAGAAAGAAGGCAGGGGGAGGGAGGGAGAGGCAGAGAGAGATGAACACACAGAATCCGAAGCAGGCTCCAGGCTCTGAGCTATCAGCGCAGAGCCTGATGCAGGGCTCAAACTCACAAGCTGTGAGATCATGACTTGAGCTGAAGTCACACACATAACTGACTGAGCCACCCAGGTGCCCCAAGTCACAAATATTAATCTTTGATTTCCTCACCCCTAGAAGGATATTAATGCTTACCTTGTAGGGCTATGTTATATATAAACGTTCCATTGCATGTGAAAATGCCTAGCACATGATGCTGAAGTACTATAGTTATTATTATGACTTCAATGTTATTTTATCAATTATACAGATTAGCTTAGTGGTTGTTGCTTATTTAGTACATTGTCCACTGTTTCATTATGACTGAATTTTCTTTGACTACACTGGTCACACATCTGATGTACTTGCACATTAACCCATGCATAAATACCTATCTTATAATGTTTTAGTAACACATCCATATGTATCTGCCAATATTCGTCTCTTCAGAGAATGTTTCCCAGTGTAAACTAAGAAAAGATTTCTGAATTCTATGTCACGCTTAGCAAAGGCCAAACTACCACAGCTCACATCATTTACTATTATGAAAAAAATTAACGATTAGCTGCGTCTTTGAATCCTTTTCTGAACTGCCCTACGAATCAGTGATACTTGTTAAAGATTGACAGCTTAGTAAAAAATCAGAACCCCAACTTCTATTTCATGTCATTAGACTTATCCATTTGGAGGGTCATTGTAACTACTCTATTGTAAATGATGGAAAATAATTGCATATGTTAAAAAATAGTGTTATATTCTAAAAATAAATAAATGAATAAATAAAAATTCTAAAAAAAAAAATAAATAAAATTTAACCAAAATATATATAAGGTAGACTAAAAAAATAAAAATAAAATAAAATAATATATAAAATAAAATAATAAAAAAAATTTAAAAAAAAAGATTGACAGCTTAAGTCCGCTGCTTCTATCCAGTCTATCAAGCTGCTATTGATGAAATTAGTTCAGTGTTATTCCAGAGGAAACAGACAGAGGATAAATCACATGGGGGGCTAGATGCAAATTGATGATTAAAGCAACAAGTCACCACATACTATATTTGATAAAGCATTAGGGCTGTTGCGTGCACCAAATTCCTGTTCACTACCAAATACACATCATATTCATTTGCACCAAAGGACAAGTCCTCCATATATGCAATGGAATATTACTCATCCATGGAAAAAGAACGAAATCTTGCCATTTGCAGCGACATGGATGGAGCTAGAGAGTATTATGCTAAGTGGAAAAAGTCAGAGAAAGACAAATATATGATTTCACTCATATGTGGAATTTAAGAAACAAAACAAATGAGGAAAGGGACAGAAAAAGACTGGTAAACCAAGAAAACAGACTCTTAGCTATAGGGAACTAACTGACGGTTACCAGCGGGGAGGTGGTGGAGGGGTGATATTAGTGATGGAGATCAAGAGGTGCACTTGCTGTGATGAATATTGGGTGTCGTATGGAAGTGTTAAATCACTATATTGTGTACCTGATGCTAATATTACACTGTATGTTAACTAACTGGAATTAAAATCAAAATTTAATAAGATACAAAAAAGGACAACTCCTGCGATATTGAATATTCTTTTTTTAATGTTTATTTTTGAGACAGAGCATGAGTGGGAGGAGGGGCAGAGAGAGAGGGAGACACAGAATCCAAAGCAGACTCCAGGCTCTGAGCTGTCAGCACAGGGCCCGACATGGGGCTCGAACCCACGAACTGCGCGATCATGACCTGAGCCAAAGTTAGACGCTTAACCAGCTGAGCCACCCAGACACCCCTTGAAGATTCTTAAAGATTTTACTATCCTGGAAGCCCAAAATGTCTCTCCAGATTTAATAGACTATAATTAAGGGGACGAGATGTTGCTAATTATAGTTCAATGTTTTAAGGTGACTATCAGTACAGCAAAGAAGAAATAATTACTAAAATAAGCTATTATCTTTATGAAAGCTTCTAAAATTCATGTCACCTATCAGACCCATTTTGAAATTTAGAAACAAAAATTGGATAGTGGTGATGGTTTCAAAACTGTGAAGATTTTTTTTAAACCACTGGATCATATACTTTAAAGAGGTGAATTTTATTATTTGTGAGTTGAATCTCGATAAAGCTGTTATTAAAAATTTGGAAACCATGTTTGAGAATAATAGAACAAAGTTCCAGTGGAATAGCCCCAAAGGGAAAAATGAGGCACTGGTTTCAAAAGACATTAAAATTGTCATCCATGTTTTATAAATTTAGAGATAAGGATGATTTCAACAAACTTTTCAAGCTCATTAAAGACATTTTACATGTAGCATTTTTCCCAAGTAAATTCTTGATGAATTACATCTGTATCTGTAAAATTACATAAAATAGAAAAGCCAGCTGCTTCATGTTCCTTCCCTGTCATCATCTGGAGGGCAGGAGGGGTGCAAAGGAGAGGACAAGCAAAAGAAAACCGTGGTGGTCTCCAGAGCTCTTATTTCTTACCTTCTTTCTAAGTTTAAATCTGAAGCTGGGGGCGGGGGAAGGCAAAGAAAAAAATGCATAAATCACCCTCAGAGGACTACGTAGAAATAAAGAGGCCATGAAGTTTTAGAAAGGGAACAGTGAATGGAATGATAAATGGAAGACCACGTCCACAGAAACCACTTCAAATTCCAGCTGGAATTTCCATTTCTGGAAATCAATCGCAAATGAACACTCTGTGAACAGTCGCCCACTTTCAAAAATTTGGAAGTATTGGTGCACCTGGATAGCTCAGTTCGTTGGGTAGCCGACTTCAGCTCAGGTCATGATCTCATGGTTCAGGGGTTCCAGCCCAGCATTGGGCTCTGTGCTGACAGCTCAAAGCCTGAAGGCTGCTTCAGATTCTGTGTCTCCCTCTCTCTCTGCTCCCATGTCTCTCTCTCAAAAATAAATAAACATTAAAAAAATTTTTTAACTTGAAAATATAGCAAAGATACTGGAGTTTTGCTACCCCTCCTCAGAGGTGCTTAAATGTGATCGGCACTATCTACATTGACATGGAAATGTCCCCTTCTCTTTCATTCCCTTAAATCACCAGAGTGATACATCTGAAGCTTCGTATGTTTAACATCCAATGATTCACCATCAAATGTGGTCAACTTTGACTTCTACCCTGGTTATTAGATGGAGAGTTTATCTTGGATTATCAGGAATACTAGAGCTTTTGTTTGGGAAAACTGTCATATTTTTCCTGCAATTATTTTCTAGTATACATATATTTCTAGTTATATTTCTATTGCTGAGAACTTATGTTAAATATGTAGGTCTTGCTTCTTTTCAGGCAAAAAAAAAAAAACCCTACTTTAATGAAAGTCTGGTTCTTCTGAGAGAGGCTTTAAGTCCAATACAAACCTTTCCCTGTATCATACTTTATTAATCTTTTTGTATGGAAATCTAATGTTAATGTAAAGTTAGGTTCTCATATGAGTTGATTGTAATGTCCTAAAAATACTTTTTTCCCAATATTAGACTTGTGAAATTAATTGTATTTTTCATACAGTTTGTTGTATTGAATTGTTTCATACAATTTGTTGTGTGAAATACAATACAAATGAGACCTCGCTGCTGTTTTTTATGTAGTGTTGACATGTATTTTATGTTGTAGAGAGAAAGGGACATATAACTGTATATAATTAGCTGCAAATGAAGAGCAAACAAATCACTACTGTCAATTAATAGATTCTGCTCAGAAAAATACTGTCACATCTAACAGCTCTGGCTTGAAAATGATCATCAAAGATGAACAAAATAATCATAAAACTGCTTTTCAGATGATGGGAAGACTCAGCAAGGTCTTCTATGGCAAAAAATTATTTTGTTCATGAAATGCTTCACAATCCAATTCCCAGTGTAGTAAGAAACATTATGAAGCCAGCAAGGTCTGCCCCAGCAGTCATTAGTACAAGTGTCAGCGCAACAAAAAAGGAAACGTTCTTCAATAATTTAGCATTCTTCAGTTTAACAACTTTCGAAGTTCATGATTCTTTTACTGTTTATTTTGAGTGGGGAGGGGTAGAGAGAGAAGGAGACACAGAATCTGAAGCAGGCTCCAGGCTCTGAGCTTGTCAGCACAGAGCCCGATGTGGGGTTTGAACTCAGGAGCCATGAGGTGATGATCAAGCTGAAGTGGGATGTTTAACCAACTGAGCCAGCCAGATGCTCCTGTGATTTTGGGGGAAAAAAAAGTGATTGATTGCATTTCATCTATCATAAGGCTAGGTCTACTTTGATTTGCATTTTAATCTGGTACCTGATCAAACTGTCTCTCTGTAATCGTTTTTCTGAGCCACATGGTGTGTATTTTAGCTTCCATAGATAAGCAGTCAGAATTCAGACTTTGCAACAAAATAAGAAGTCAAGCTCTTAAAATTTAAGAGCAGAGATGATTGAATTGTCACACACTATCTGCAATAACACAGAGGTGACTTGCTCAGAGCAAAGACCTCTTTCATAAATCCAATACTGTCCTTCAACCCTAAACCTCTTTCCCATTCTAAACACAACCAATAGTCAACCAGTGTGGTCAAGATTAAAATTGTAGGTCAGTTTGGGCATTAATTTTGGATTTGGTCATTAAATCACCTAGTGCTCATTTTTTCCTAAAGTAAAGCTTTCTTAATTAACTTTATTAATTAGCTTCGTGAGAGATTATATACATACTATTGGTTGTTCCACACAATTGCAAACCATATGCAACAACATAATTTTTTAAACCTTCAAATTTAATGGATTTCTAACCATGGTTACCCTGTGAAGTTATAAATATTTCAGATTACACAACATGTAAGTGAATGCTGAGTAGGGCTCAGCAGTTCTAATTTGTATTATTAATCCATCTACTCTCCTGAAAGGGGAGGCAGTGAGAGGAGACATACTTGTTCCAGTTTTATTCTACTAATACCGTTAATAACCAGATTAGTAATATGTGTCTCCTTCAAAATATTATTTCCTTTCCATTTTTGAAGTATTGCTCTAAATGTCATCTTTGTTGACTGTAAGCTTCCAGGAAAATTTAGCATCTTTGTGTTTCTACTGGAGCAGACATATGGAAGGTAGAGTGAATGGAAAAAAACATTTGCCTACTCTGAGATAAATTGTCACTCAATAAATGATATAAATGGAGTGCCTGGATGGCTTAGTTATTTGAGTATCTGGCTCTTGATTTCAGCTCAGGTCATGATCCCAGGGTCTTGGGATTGAGCCCTGCATCAGGCTCCGTGCTGAGCATGGAGTATTCCTGAGATTGTCACTCTCTCTCTCTGTCTCTCTCTCTTCCCCTACCAAGTCCCTCTCCCCACACATTCTCTCTGTATAGAAATAAATAAGTAAATAATATAACATAATACGACATAGCATACGTAAAGCACTTGTTTTTGTTCTACCAGTGTGTTTGTACTTTCACTTGATTTGATAAAATATTAAGATCACTAATTGCCAGACATAGCTGTTAAGGACTTTGTAACATTTCCCAAAATTGAAAAAAAAGTAGCATCTATTCTTAAGGCAATATCAAAAGAGACGTTAATGCATTTTTTAATGAATTAAAACATCCTTGAAATAAGCGTCTAGTATTTGAAAGGCAAACCACCTTCCTAGTTGTTTATGTCCTATTGGAATTGTTTTTTTCTCAGAAGGATGGAATTGCAAAAAATTCTGTTGGGATTTTTTTAATGCCATATTACTTGATCATAATCTTAAAAACAAAACAAAACAAACAAACAAAACCACTCTCAACAAGCCACTGATATAATCTAGCCACAATACTTTGTCATCAAACCAGACAGTAGAAATGGTCCTTCCACTGTGTCACTACCGCCAAGTTATAGCGACAAAATACTGAAGTCATCATGAAGTCAGAAATGCTAGACAAAGTTAACAATGGCAGATCAAACCATCTAGCTCTTAACTTAGCAGGTATTCTTGGTTAATGGGTACAACACTTCAAAAGATAAAGGTTTATTTTTGTACCACCTTTTAGCAGGGGAAAGTAACTGGCCAAAAGGAAAGCTAACAAAGTTTAATTCTCTAGCAAATCTTGCCCTAGCTTTTGCTCTATCAGTGGTGGAAGCATTCGTTACTCACCACTGAATGATCATCTAGTAAAGGATTGTTCCTACCATTTTCCTGTTAATGACCAGAAGAAACATAAAGAGTAAAATGATGTCACATCACAAATCAAAAGGCCAGAAAATAAATGTTGACTCAGGTCGGCATCTAATCATTGCTGTATTGGCTTTTCCTTCAAGTTAAACTCCACTTTGAGATATTAAAAGATTTCTGTACTTGTCCATAAATTAAAACATATATAAATTTTTGGTAGTAAGAAAATATTTTATTGAAGATTTTTTTATTTAGTCTTAAAAGACAGAGCCTTTGCTCTTACTTGCTTTCAATGTATCATCTTGAGTGAACTTGTGTTGTTTAAGCCTTCGAAATGTGTGGAGACTTAGTTCTGCAAACTTGTTGGTGAGGAGTAAAGAAAATCCTTATTTCTTTGGCGTAATGTTGCAATCTGTGCCAGAGACTTCTTTATATTTACCAGTGCAGCCTGGTTGAGACATTTTATTAAATGAACATAGTTAATATGTTATCCATAGGAGGATGGGTAGGAAAATATGCTCCAGTTTGCTGTATTTCCATTAATGTACCAAAAGTTGATAAACTGACAAGTGAAGCTATTTTGAGAGAAGGTAATTTGAGAGAAAGGGGTGCCACTTGGATAAGGGAATGATGTAGGTCTTAATTCTATGTAAATATGTCTTGATGAGAAGAGAGAGAAGCAAAGTCTGATAAAGAGAAGAAAGTACCCATTAACAAAGCAAATGACTGGTGCTTATTAATCAACTAAATAATTCTTGTTGGCCAGCCTCCCAATGATGGTGATGGAAAAGATGATGACCCTGGTGGTGGTGGCAGTAGTGGTGGTAGTGATAGTGTGTTTTTGAAACTTGGTTTGGTTCTGTTATGCTAAATCTGGTGGCTTCCAATATATACTATGTTTAGTAATTGGCAGATGTTAAGGATTTGCCAAAACCCTTATGACATATTTGATGCCACCAATTAATTACAACAAAGGATGTGGAGTTTGTACGCCATGTTATCCAAATGAATAAGTTAAAGTTGTTAATTATGTTGTTTATTGCAGAGGGTATGGATATCAGGCAAAGCAAGATAACATAGCTGTATGAGTTCTGCAGTGAAATTGACTATTGCTTAAAATTTTATGTACAAGATTATTGTGTTAGGTAGGCAGTGTCATAAGTGAAATATAGGCCATTACACACATTCTTGTTCAGTAAGTACACAAAAAGAGAAGAAATTTATCTTTTTCAAAAATACTGCAAGTTTTCAATAGAAGATCTTTCGGGAGGAAAAAGTGCCACATGTCAAACATTACTGATAAGTGAATTCCTTTTTATCTTTGTTATCCCATCTGTAAAGCAACAGTTGATAACAAAGGGGATTATAAACTCAACCATTTTTTCTCCTTTTGCATTACAAATTCTAGTTTAAAGAGCTCTTTATCACATTTGAGATGTGTGCTTGGTTCATATGTATATCGGAGTTATGACATATGTCTATTTAATGCTCAGTGTATTCACTGCTGCCTTAGGGAAATCAAGAAATAATAGCTCTCTGAACTGAGCTTTACTTTAATATCATACAGAACCAATGGCTTCCTTTGTAACACAGCTTTATGTGATGATACAATGATTTCTTGAGTTCCAGGAAATATTTGTGAATGTTAATTTAAATTCTATCTTTTAAAAAATCTGGCAGCACTGAACTAATTATGAATAATAACTCTTGGGACACGAATAAAAGAATAGAGTCAAATAAACAAAAGCAGGTTATTCAGTTATACAAAGACTCCATGATAAGGTACATAGTTTTGAAAATCCTTGACTCTAGTCTCTAAACTTGATCTGAGTATGTTCTATAACTTATCTTTGGTCCCATCTATCATATCTTGATGAATTATATCACTTCTGACATAAAATAGTTGCCTAATCAGGATTTAGTTCAAAGGCTTCTTTGGTATACTTGTTAGCCTGAAACTCTTGCCAATTTGTACAGTCACATAAAATAATTAGTAGGGAAACAAACAAACCAAAAATTGCCTAAAGCAGTATTTCCAGTTGTGCTCCAATTTGCTCTCAATGCCAGTTCTTAGTGAAAGTTTTCTTTGTGCAAATCTCAAGAGGCTTAGGCAAAGGTGCTACTGAGGAATACTGAAGGCCATGCACACATATTATATAGGTTAATAGAAAGCAAAGTCTCCCTTTGTTAAAGCTAACATTCAATTGGGTTCATGAAATTCCCATAGTAACTTTCCACTTAATTTACATCCTTTCATCACACTCTGATATTTTTAATTTGATCATTTTCACAGTATTCTAGAATTGTAAAGAATGTCAGTATCCCAACATAATACTTTTGTTTTCACGATAATATGCTTCCTTAAGCTTATTTTCCATGGGATTCAGTAGCTAGCAAGTCCTCCAGGCTCAACAAAACTGTCTTGTGGTCTTGGTAAGAAGCTACTTCTTTCCTGCAGCAAAGCTGAATCTATGGAAAGTCAGCAGTACATACCTTCCTCAGTTGGCTTTTCAAAAAATTCAACATTCTTTTCTATTCCCTAAAACTAGAGAGAGCATTTATGGATTCTACAAGATTTAGAATTGGAAAGAGCGTTAGATATAATTCATTCGCTCCCTGTTTTTCCGGTTTCCTTACATGTGACTCTCCTTTGTAACACTCCCACTAAGGGATTAATCTACCTTAAGAAACGGCTCATTCCACCCGGGGTCAGTACTGACTGGCATAAAATTCTCCTACAAGGCCAAAATCTAGAGGGTCCACAAGTAATTCCAGTTTAATTTTCATGTGCTGGTAGTTTCCTTCAGTTTGCAACTATTTCTTGAATGTCTACTTGGTATCAGACTTGTTCCACGTACTGAGAGAAAAAAAACACAAATAAGATATGGATGCTGACTCTTGGGAAACAAAGTAAACCCCTCTTCCTTAAGAAAATCCCTCAAATATCTGAAGCCAGCTAGCATGTCTCCTGAGAGTTTTGTCTTCCAATGGATACAAATGAAAGTTCATCATTTAACATAATTCAAGCCCCCTTCTAACTCAAACATTCTTGTGGATAAACTCCAATCTACTGATTTCATTCTTTAAATATTGTGTCTGGAAGCACCAAATAGGGCCCAGTTGTACCCCGATTCTTTCTGTGAAAGTTGCAAATGCCCAAGAGAAAATTGGGTTTTCTGACAATTACATCACAGTGAGGACTTGTTGAACTTGATGCCAACTGAAATCCACCAAGTGTTTTCTTCTCCCATGACCAAAATTTGTGCACAGAAATTTGGTTCCCAGAGTTCAGCATCTCACATTTATTGGAATTAAGTGCTATCTTCTCAGTCAGCTTCAACTGTCATGATCTCTTTGCACAATGGGCCAATTTAGTAAAACATTTCCTATATTTATATTTATATTCAGGTCTTTGAAAACTTCAGGTTTTCCCAGTCCTGCCCTTCTTGACCTTTCATTCTAACCCCTTTTGTGTCAACAATTAATTATCGTTGCTATTTATATTCCTGGTGCCCAGTATAAGAATAAATAAGAACAAAATAGATGAAGAAAAGAATAGGACTAAATTGTGTCCCAGAGATACTTCTAATTTGGTGGAAGAGATGTTTCCTACAAAATGAAGAAAATAGACAGCAATGCATGATGAGGTACCCCACTTGAAATAATGCAATCATGTTGACTTACAGACCAGGAAAACAAGCCTGTGAACTTCGGAGATGACTCTCAAACAAGCAAGTATTCTGATGCATGGTAAAAGCTCTCGTTGCTACAGGAATGCACAGTACAGAGGTCTGAAAGAGTCAGAATAAGACGTAGACCGAACAAGACTGCTAGCTCATGGCTAGGAATGAAAGAAAACCCACTGTTGCCCTTGCCTTTCAATCTCAGTTTCATTTAAACAAAAGACCCTACTCGTCATCTTTCTCATTCTGTGCTGGAAGAGTGAAATGCATGCCCATATAATAAAATGTATTCATCATAGCACGAATGTGCTCCATGACAATACATGTTTCTCTAAAGAACTGACGTCTAAGTAGCTTGCTCTTTCTCCTCTTTGGTGAGGCTACTAGATTCCATGACCCTCCCTCCTCAAACTTACGTGTATATTATTTTTTAAAATATATACTTGATTACTAGAAGTCACAACTACAAGAATGTCAGATACAATTAAATGAATGCAGTAAGGCTTGTTTAAAAAATAATAATAAGCACAGATTCTTAATCATAATATACCTTTTTATTCTGAGAGAAGTGGTAAAAGTAGGTAGACGGGACCTTCCAAATCCTACCCCAAAGGTTTCCAGTCTCTTTCTCCAACCATCGATGAGGGGGATCCGAGAACCAGAGTTGATTGTTGTTTTTCGCTAGAACAGGGATTTTTCCAAAAACAAGTTGCACTCAGAGAAAGACTGACATGATCAGAGACTGCCCCCTACCTTCCTACACAGCACATGGAGTTCAACTGCTTTGGTTTTCATTAAAAATAATCCTACCAACTCTGAAAACATTTCATGTATGAGGAGCCATCTATATCTAGGATTTTCTTTTCTTATTCAATGACCCTGCTTGAGGAACAGCAAAAGAGAAATTTAGTGTGAAAAATACTGTGAAAGTTTACCTCTTCATATATCATGCCTCAATGATGGACATTCTGGATATCATCCTGGGTTTTTCCAGTTAAGCAAAAATATGAAATGCTGCAAGTATTATTTGATACAATTGTTTAATTCCCCCCCCAAAATCCCTTTATCAAGATTTCCTTTAGACTTAAAAAAAATGGATGGAAGGAATATCAAAATGTCTTGCATTTGTGTCCTGTGGTTAAAAAATATATATATATATATATATATATATATATATATATATATATATATATATATCTCCAGGTAGAATTTTTATGTAGCTTCTTTTTACTCTGCAAAAATATCTGCCTCGGAGTATTTTTCGAGAACCTGGTCACTCATTATTAAATCAATCATAATATATACTTCTATAATCTTCTAGGCTTGTTATAATAGGGTTCTCTGGTCAAGAGGAGAAACAGTAATGAGTAAAGAAGCAAATTATTCCAGTAGGTTACTATTGATTGTAAGAACGTTCCCAAAGTCTTAAATGAGGAGGAATTTTTACCTACTTAGTAACAATCTACTTTAAATCTCTCCTGGACTTTTAAATCTGGAGTTTTGGAAAGATGCGAAGTTGAGGTGGGGGAATCTCCCTGTTGTGAAAGTTGCAAAAGCAAATCTATATCCTTAGGAAAGGGGGCAAGTTTTGGGAAACTGTTTCGGGGACTATTGGGGATTTGCATCAAAGCCGAGGATATCACAGTAAATGACTCCTCTTTCCAGGGACAACTTCCATAGACCTAAGGACCGGAAGGGGTCGCCTTGAAAATCCTAGGCCGGCCCATTCCTCAGGACGGGTTTTAGGCAGGAGTTGGGAGAAAGCCTCTCCGACGAAGGCAGAGCGCGCCAGCGTGTACTTGTTTTGAGTTCGCTCCCCCGATCGTAAAGTGAGCCCTAAATTACTCTTTGCACTCTACTCTCCGGGTCTCCGCGCCGGTCTTGCCAACCCCACCGAAACCCATCGGACCCGCCAGCCCTGGGCCAGGCCACCGCCTAGAGAATCCTAAGAGACGGTACGCGTGCCCGGAAAGCGGAAAGCCGGGCTGGCGCTCCTGGCTGAACCCCGCGCCCCGAGCCCGGCTGCGCCCCCGGCTCCGGCTCTGCCCTACCGGCTCCCGGCCACTCGGCGAGAGCCGCTCAAAAGCAAAATTGCCGGCCTATGTGTACTTGAAGTGGGAAGCCCAAAGCGCCCTTCAGCCGGCCGCTTGGTCCGCTAACTCTGTGCTGTACCTGGAATCTTCCCCAACCCCGAATGGACTTCACCCCGGGTCCTCCTCGGCACTTGTGCCTGTCTCGGGGGAGGAGGGAACAGCCTAGAGAGCGAGATGTGTAACAGTAGTAGTAATAGTAATAATCATAATCATGATGATGATGATGATCACCACCATCACCACACTCCTCCTCCTCATTGTCCGGATGGTGGTCAGCCGCTCTAAGGCCGCTCCCCAGGGAATCGGCGAGCTCCCAGAGGTCCCCGTCTTCGCTTCGGCTCTGGATGCTCGCTCAGGCTCTCGGCTCCGCAGAGTCCATTTTGCCCTAGCGAACGTATCGCAGGCATTTATATTTACATTTTTAAAAGTAAAACTCCTGTCTCGGCCTCCAACAAAATAAGTAAGTCCCGCCAGAAAATCCGGGACCAAAGAGGACACTTGGGCAATTTTGAAAGACGAGTGTTTGATTATTTAGAAAGAAGACATACGTTTGCTGTTGGAGATTTATAAATTACCGTGCGCTAACAAAGCATTTCTAAACATGCGACCGTTGTGCAGTCGGCGGACTCGGCAGCGCTGTCGCCGCCACCTGTGCGGCATCATACCGTAGCATTCAACAGATGCTTCAAGAAAACTGCGGTGGGTTTTGCTTTGCGAAATATAACTTGGGTGTGGACAGTATATTCGCTGCCAAATTCAATGTCAGAACCCTGCAAAGTGTCTGAATTCAGTGAAGACGGAGGGAATCCTAGGATTCCCGCAACCCCTTATTAGAATAGACCAAAAAGTTCCCTTTATAAATCGGGAAACTGAGGCGCATAGGGACGTGACCCGAAATAAGGAAAGGACCCAATTCTTATCATTGCTCTCACCTCCTTCCCCAACCCGAATTTTTGGTGCTACTGAGTCAAACAGTCCCTAGAGAGGCCAACCACTCCTTTCCCCCTGCACTCCCTGGGGTCTGATCCTCCCAGCTGCTCTACCGCCTTCTGTGTAGTGTGTTTCACAGAATCACCCATCTGCGGTCGGGTCCCAAGTAGCCAAACCGGAGTCTCAATCTCTTTCTTCGATGCAGCTACCTGCAACCGGCAGGGAGACAATCCTGTGACAATTCTCCCGTGGCCCTCGGTACATGGCTACGGAGCCTCGACCAAGACCCAAGACCTCACCCCCACCCCCCCGACACACACACACAATTCCCATTCCTTTTTAGAAGGAATCTGCTTTGGCCCCCTGCCCGGTGGGATCTTCTACATGACTAAGTTTGGTCTTGGTGCCACCGAAACATCTTGGCCCAGGTGGCTCTAATCACCGTTGCCTGCGGGGCGGCCAGGACACCGCAGGCTCCTGCCGCCCATCGGGAAGAGCTCTGCTTACTGGGCTGCAGCTCGGCATCCCGTTAGTAGCCAAAAGGGAGCTTTTGTGGTTCAGTTCGTACCCTGCTGTCTTGACCATGTCAAGGCAGCCCTCACAGCGTCTGGGCAACCAACTGGCTGTGGGCCTCAGGTTCTGTACTGGAGAAACAGGTACAGCCCCCAAAGGAACCGCAGAAACCCAAAGGAACTGCCCCACAGCACCTAACGGGGCCTGTTGGGGTCAAGAAGGAAACTAAACTGTGCCCTCTTGGGGCATGAAAGCCAAGTGTTTTCCTTTTTCCCTTCTCTGCATTTGGGGCTAGGGACAAGGTGAAGTGCGAGGGGAGGGGGGGACAGGGTGCGGGAAAAGGGCCTTAGAGCCACAGCGTTTGCTCAAGAAATATGTTTGACCTTGTGAATGCCTCGGTTGTTCCTGCTGTGGAAAGGGGTTAGGAGTTGGAACCAGAAAATCAGAGGGAGTTTCAAAGCTTGGTGGAATTTAGGAGACTTCTGAAATGTTAAGGGGTGTGTGTGTGTGTGTGTGTGTGTGTGTGTGTGTGTGTGTGTTGTGTGTGTGTGTTTGGGAAGGCGGGAAGGCGTTCTGTGAATCTTCAAGGTTGCATTCTTGAGACACCTCCCCCCCCCCCACCATGACTGACCTCGGTCCCCCCCCCCAGTCTCCAGGCCTCATAAATCAAGTTAATCACCACCGCCACCACAACCACCGTGGGGTCTCGCGCCCAGTGCCAGCAAGTTCCAGATGCACTACGACATGGTCCAAACAGGCCGGGGGCAGTGCGATGCTGAGCGCTGATTGGACGCTCTCGGCTCCACCCCTCCTCCGGTTTTTGCCCAAGAGAGCGGTGCAGCATCGCCAGCGCGGGGTAGGCGCTCGGGTGCTCGCCGAGGAAGCTCACAGCCTCGGGCGCACCGATCTTTCCGATCTTGCCTTTGGAGCAGCTAGATCGCCAACCTTGGCTGCTCCATTGGCCTGCCGCCCCTTACCTGCGATTGCATATGAACTTTTCTTCCCTCTTGGACGCCGTTGTCGTCGGAGTCGTCGAGATCGGCGTGGCGCTCGCGTGATGGCCTTCGTCCGTTTAGAGTAGTGTAGTTAGTTAGGGGCCAACGAAGAAGAAAGAAGACGCGAGTAGCGCAGAGATGCTGGAGGTGGTCAGTTACTAAGCTAGAGTAAGAGAGTGGAACAAGACCAGCCAAACCTGTCCGGGGGCGCAAGGTCGCCCAGAGGAGGTCGACTCGCCGGTGCTTACTATCGCGCCGAGCTCCCTCCGTCCCTCTCCGCCGAGGCGCGAGATTGCGGCGCGCAGCGCAGCGCAGCGCATCGACTGCCGCGGGCTCCGCTGGGCGATTGCAGCCGAGTCCGTTTCTCGTCTAGCTGCCGCCGCGGCGACCGTTGCCTCGTCTTCCTCCCGGACGCCCGTGGTAAGTTGGAGCCCCGGGCGGCAAGGCTAGACGAGCCGGTTTCGGCGGGGGGATGGGGTGGAGAGCGGGGACAGGTCCCGGATGGTTGCAGCTTGCAGAACTGCTGGCCCGAGCGGGAGGTGGGGGGCGGGGGGTAGGGAGGGACTCTGAACGCGCAGCTCTCGGAGAGACTGGGGTCTCTGGGAGGGGAGGGGGGTTTTAGCTCCACGGGAAGGACGGGGAAGCCTCAAAGGAGGTTGGGAAGTGAGGGGAGGGTGCTTGAGATGGAGGCGCTGGGCGGAGGGGGGAGGGTGGTCTCGAGAATCCAGCGCCCGGGTTGCTCTGAAAGAAACGGGAAGCGGGCGTGGAGTCTCAAGAAGTGGAGGGCGAGGGAGACAGTGAACGTGACTGTCTCTGGGCAGAGGTTTGAGCTGCTGAAGGTGCAACTGAATTGGGGATACGGGCTACGTTTTTAAGAAATATGATCTCAGGAGAGTGGGAGGGGGCGGAGGGCTTGGGACATTGGGAGCAGAGTGGGGCGAAGGATCCACTATGCCGGTCTCCTTTAAGCCCGACACTAATTTTCAGAGGGTCTAAGTGAACCCCAGTAACTCTGGGGCGATGAACACTGCGGATCTGTGTCAGGGTCTAACAGCTGTGGGCTGAATTTGAACAGAGCTGCTGATGATCACGTTAGTTTAAGAGGACAGTATGTATATAAGGGCATTCAGCGAGCCTTTTTATGCGTCTACTTACCTAAGTCACTATATTTTGAAGAGGATTGTGGAAAAGTCTCCAGTGCTGCCTCTTATTCCGGTTCCTTTACTCAACTTAACCTGACAAGCAGTCTTAACAGTGTACCTCGGGATTCCTAAACGTAAGAACAGGTTGCCGTTCCTGAAACCACATAAAGTTCGTCATTGCAAAACGTATCTGTGTGTCTGTTTCTCTTTTTTGCGCCGTTCCCTTTGCCTTCGGCTTCCTGTTGGGTAGTAAGCGACCAGAGGTGACCAGCATTTAGTATTGTGTACAGAACCCTTTATTTTAAGCGACAGCACTCTTCCACGCAGATTCAGTGGGCGACACTTGGCGACCACCTAATTTGGTCATGAATCGGTGCAACTTCCTCATTAATATTTACCATCACAAGCCCTCTCCAAGGAAACCTCTGACTGCTGAGCCGATAAGTGCATATGCCCCTCACCACGTACCTTTTAGGCAGGCTAACCGAGAGTTCTAGGGGGAAATAGCACTTAGCTAAAATGATTGGGGCGTGGGGGGCGGGGGGAAACGCTGCGCAGAGACCAACCTCAGAGCTTCCCAGTTTGCAGATATCCGTGACCTCATCCACAGTGGTGCAGAAGGACATCTGGGTTCTAGAGTTCAAATTTTGATGGATACAGTTATCCACATGTCAGCCATTCTGACAATCAAAATATGAACGCGGTAGAAACAAGGTAGTTGGCCACATACGTGTGGACACAGTGAAAAAGGCCAAGTGGCATGCCCCTCGGCAGGGGGGCAGATTTCTGCCATGATCCATTGCCTTTCTTTTGCAGTATTTAAGTCACCCTGAATATCATCCTTTAAGCAGAGTATAATTTCTTTGCACCATGATACCTTCATCTTTGACATTTATCCCCCACACCACACACACACACACACACACACACACCTCACCCCCACCGGGAGGGGAAACAAAATGGGTTATAGAATATTTAATTAAAAATTTTATTCATAAATTTAAAAATCTTACATTGAAATTAAAAAAATAAAAATGTTATTCATTAAATATGTTCTTCTAATCCTCCTGGGGAGGAAATAAAATATTTGTTTATTTCATCCACACAATTTCTTTCCTACTAGCTATTATCATCTACAGCAACCCCAAGGTAAGTCCTGAAATTCCGAAGGTGGGTAAGGCTTATGGTTGCAATGTGAAGGTAGGATCTGGGGTGCTAATCCAACACCGACAGTGTTTTTCTATCTGCATAATCTACAGGTTATTAACCCTTCCTGTGCTTTCCTAAGGGATCTATATCTAGAGCTGTCATGGATGATGATGACGACATTTTCAGATTATCATGACAAGCTTTGGAGCTGTAAGAATTCATGTGAGGAGAGGGGAGAAAATGACACTTTTGTAGATTAATTTAAGGCAATGGAATAAGAAATATTTCTTTGTGCTTTCAAGGCTACCTGGGGGAAAAAAAGATGCTTCTTTCTTCAACAGTACAAGTAAAATCCTAAAACCCTAACGTCTCTGATATGACGTTGGACTGATCCATTAAATGTTTAAGCACCATGTGCATTTCACCCACAAGTAGCAAATTTCTCCTCTGGGAAGTACATTCTACAATAATGTTAGAGTGGCACTACCATTGGGAATTGAATTATTTGGGAATATTTCTGCATCTAGCTGCTCAGTACCTAAATCTAAATAATAACCTGAAGCCTGCATGAATCCTCAGTTATTTTACTAGTCCATTTATTTCTTTAAGTAAGAGTTATTTCTCTATACTTAAGGGAAAAACAAAAATCCAAACAAAATTTGAGAGACAGATTATCTGAAACCAACATGGTCTTCAGCTACTTTTATTAAATTGCGCAGGGCCTGAGACTGAAGAAGGTGGCTGCTTTCTGAGCCTACAGGCAAATAGGTCCCAAGCTATCAGGGCTCCAGAAGCTTCAGGCTATTTGGCCAGTATTATTAAAGAACCTCTTTCCACCCTACTCTTAAAGCAGCAGAATACCTCCCAAAATGGGAATGTATAGCGCTTGTATTGAGATTCTTTTAGGAGAACACTTGGTAAAGATTAGTGTTGTCTACTGGAAGAAATAGTGAATTGGTGCCACTAATGGCTTAGCCAGCCATGAGCAAACGAGGAAACCTTGAGCGGAAGTTGGAGTTAATAAGATATATTTATCAGGTATATTGTTGAAATATAATAACATATATCAATGTTAAGTATTAATATAAGGTCTATTAGTCCTATTTGACTATTGTGAAGCACATAGATATTAAGCATTTTAAATTTTTGCACAAAGCTATTTTTGTTTATTATTATTATTATCACTGTTCCAGGATACTTATGATATTTTGTTTACAACTTGTATACTCTTGAATCTCAGAAACCTCCAATCACCAGCTCAATGAGTGTTCCATCAATTGATCCAGCCTTCACTGGCTTTCTTCAAAACATTTTTAAGGCCTCCTCATATACTGAGAACATTGCTGCAAAACAGCCCAGTAATCTCCATTTTTAACAAGGAACACAGAAACCAACCAAGAGGTTAAGCTGCACTGTCATTCGGTCATTCGCTAGCTGATTTCAGCTAATGTTCACAGGCAGCGACCCTCTGGCAATTACTTCTGACATTTTCCTACACAAATGACAGAGTAAAAGCAGGAGTTCAAATAAGACACACTTGAGCTAGAATCTTAATTATGTTTGTTTTCTCCCCATACCCAGCATCTCCACTTCATCCTAATTCTTTATCGTTTCCGCTGTGTTTAAGACTATGCCACCTGGGGGCCCCCCCTGGGTGGCTCAGTGGGTTGAGCCTCCAACGTTGGCTATATTCGAGCCCCCCATATCAAGCTGGCTGCTGTCAGCACAGAGCCGGCTTTGGATCCTCTGTCTCCCTCTCTCTCTGCCCCTCTTCCACTTGGGCTCTGTCAAAAATAAATAAGAGGTTTTCAAAAGTTATTTTAAAAAAGATTGTGCCATCTGCAATTTACTAAGAACTAAGATCTGCATATTATGATATCACATCTATAGGTGGCATTAAATAAAACCAATCTTATTAATTAGGGTAAACATTATTCATAGTCATCACTTGCGTGACTAATTTGCGAAGCACTAGAAAGGCCTTTGGGCCCCTAATTGAGTAATCTTCATGGTTTTCTGCAGCACTTGAAATTCTCCATTCAGGAATTTCCTTCTCTAATCTTCGTCCTTGTCTCCTTTAAATACAAACATCCACTTATGGGGTAACTTATTTTTGTCATTGCCTATTAATAACCAAGCATAAATTTGTTAACAGTTATCAAACAGTCTCTAGAACTGCATTGAGTGCCAGCCCCTAGCCATGTGTGACTATTTAAATGGAAATTGGTTGAAATTAAATAAAATTATAAATTCAGTCCCTCAATCTCACAGACCATATTTTAGCTACTGGACAACCACAGGTGGCTGGTGACTCCCTGGTAGACGGTGCAGTTATGGACTGTCTCCATCATTGCAGAAAGTTCTTTTGGACAGACCTTTCACTGAACACTTCTCTACCTCTTTGCCCTAGCCCAAATCTGGATTTTTCCTACTTGGATTACTCCTACAGAAGCTCTCCTGATTCCTGACAGATAGCTCAAGTGGAGATAAATTAATTCTTATGCTCTGCTTCTCCCTGCCTCTTGAGTCTTATTACTCCTCCATATGTAAGGGCTTAAAGCTGTGGTTGAATCTCTTAGCTTTTTGTTTTGTTTTGTTTTGTTTTGTTTTGTTTTGTTTTTAGCTTCCAACACACTAGAACATGTCTCTTCTACTTTTATTTAAAGAATTTTTCACTGATGCTTACAACTTTTCAACATTTCTTTCTGGTCTCTTGTGCCTACACCTTTGTTGAAATGTTTGACAACTGGCTCTTTCTTGCTGTGTGTTTTTAATCTTGCCATTTTCTAGAGACTTTGTTACTTAAGATGATTTCTGAATAACAGTCTGGCCTCATAATTCCTCAACCTCTTATTTTCCATTTTCATTGGGCCCAGGAACACACCTGAAATACATCAATTTCTAAAAGTTTAAGTTCAGAAATATTGGAAAGTTCAGAAATTTGACATTCAGAAATTCAGTCCCCCACCCACTCTCCACCTCTCCTTCTTTTGTACCTGCTTTTCAACCTCATCAAGACTTTGCAGGACCTCTCTTGGCTCCACTCCATTTTCTTCCTAATCTGATAGTCTGAACCTTATGCCATCATGACGTTTGTCATCATCACGCAATATACAAGACACTCCTCATTGCCCTTCCTCTGCCCCACCTTTTACCTCCACTTTTTCTGGTTCATCTGTCCTATTTTCTACTCTGATCGCTGAGCATTCATTGAGAAAACTAACAAAACACATTTACAATCTCCTATCTCACCTGGGCCCTTGGTTTTATTTATTTATTGGTTTTATTAAAGTCATCCATTTGCATGCCAAATTTACGTGTTGACTTTCTTTTCTATATTCCTAGACAGATGTTCCAAACTTTTGCAAGCCTTGCCAACTTCTGTAGTCCACTCCCCAAATCCCCCAATTTCAGCAATTTTACTTTCAGACCGCATAGAGAAAACAGGAGCTGATGAGATCTACAAGGAAGATGTCATCTTTATTAGCTTCTCTCTCCTCTTCCTCTAGACATTTACTTATTACTTCTGTCCTTACTTCTTTTGCTTTGCCTTGGAAACAAAGGTGCCCCTGTTCCCTTCCAAAGTTAACTTCTCCCTCTGTGCACTGGGTCCTGTTTCCTTCTAGTTCCTAAAGATATCATGATAGTCTTCTCTTTCTGCAGCATCTTACATTATTCTTTTTGGTTCCTTGCCCTCCACCTACAAACATCTTTAATCTTCCTTATGTTGAAAAATTGATCCTTTATGACAGGCTAGTGTTGCTAATACATTTCAAGTTACTTAGTAAAATAACCACACTTTCCTTCTGACCCATTTTTCATGAAATGCTCTCACAAACCTGCTCCCCATCTCATCCCCAATCATATTTCTCTATCAGAATTTCTTTTGGCACATGGAAAAACATTGAGAGTGTATAAGTGGTCAGCAAACTTCCTTCCTTCCTTCCTTCCTTCCTTCCTTCCTTCCTTCCTTCCTTCCTTCCTTGTTTCCTTCCTTCTTTCTAGGGACTAGATTTCTGATAAAAGAAGTGAGCAATAGAGAAATCAGGGAATGGAGAGTTAGTTCAAGGCTACTTGGTGCAGCCTGAACTACTGTACAAGGTGGTTAGCCAAGCTTGGGAAGAATGAGGGTGAGGAGTGAGTGTAGCCTCCCAAAGAAAATGAAGCAGCTTGATTGGAGGGAGGAAGGGAGAGTCAGCATTCGGAGTGGAATGAGCATTATAATGCAGGATGTGTGGAAGGGGGGATAAGCTCAAAAAATTTTTAAATAAAAATTAAACACTACTGAAACTAAAGACAATATTAACTAATCTCTAGAAAAGAATAGTAATGAATACACTGACCAGGGTTTTCTTTATCTTTTCATTTTTCTAAAAAAAAAAATACTGTTGTCTTTAAAGTCGTTAGTGAATGTCTTTAAAGTCATTAGTGTCTTTAAAGTCATAGTGAAGACTATGAGGGAATGTCACAACATTCAAATGTTTTATAAGTGCGTTTTTTAAAATGTTTGTTTATTTATTTTTGAGAGAGAGAGTGTGAGGGAGGGAGGGGCAGAGAGAGAGGAACAGAGAGTCTCAGTCAAGCTCCATGCTGTCAATGCAGAGCCTGATGTAAGGCTTGATCTCCGGACCCTCTCACAAACCATGAGATCATGACCTGAGCCAAGATCAAGGGTTGGGATTGAAGGCTCAACCGACTGAGTCACCCAGATGCCTCATAGGTATACTTTAAGTCCACATATCTCTCATTTTATCTCAGTTGTCAAAGACTTAATACTTTCAGGTACACCTTCCTATTGTCAAGGTAGGAAGACTTGTCCAAGTTACCAAGTAAGTATTCTTCACAAAAGAAGTATGAAGGATGATAGTAATAGCTGGCATTGGTTGAAAATTACCATGTACTACACATTTATAAGAGATTGATATGTATTTACTCATCTAGGCCTCACAATTACCTCATGAGAAGGTACAACTAATATCCATAATTTGTAGATAGGGAAACTGAGGCACGACAAAGAGGATAAATCATCCACTTACACTAATTAACTGGAACCAAGCTTGAAACCTGGCAGTTTTGATTCCTGAGACTATGCTGTTAAACAGTAAACGCTACTGCCTTCATTAAGGAATTGGCTAATTTATCTTTCATACTGTAGCCACGAGTCTTTGCGTGAAATAGATTTGCATGTGAACATTAGGATATTACTACTGACAGTGTCCATTAATCATTAACATACTGTTTGGTAAAGTAATAAGATAGGCATGTAACATTTCATCTGGAGATTCAACTATCAATAAAAAAAATGTAAAGCAAATGAGAAAGTATGGTAAATGCTGAGGGACTGAGGGACAGGAAGCCTGAGTGAGGCTCAGGGGAGTTAGAGAGATCATTTAAAGGCTGAAATAAAATCATGGAAATAATGCTGTTATGTACAGAAGATGACTGGAAAGAATCAGGTATCATTACAGTGAGTTGGACACATAAGGGTGTGTGGTTTGTCCTATATGTGACACCACAACACAGGTCATTCAAATTTAGCCCTTTATATACAGTTGCCTACTTAGAATTCAAACAGGAAAATTGAAATCCTGGAGGTCTGTGAGTGGAAGAAACAAAGGGTCATCAAAAATTATTTATCATGGGACGTCTGGGTGACTCAATCTGTTGAGCGTCTGACTCTTGATTGTGGCTCAGGTCATGATCCCAAGGTCATGGGATGGAACCCCATATAAGGCTCTGTCCTGAGTGTAGAACCTGCTTAAGATTCTCTCTCTCTCTCTCTCTCTCTCTCTCTCTCTCTCTGACCCTTGCTCCTTCTCACATGTTCTCTTTCTAAATTAAAAAAAAATTAAATAGAAGTATTTATCATGTATCAGAGAGGATTGAAATGTTGTCTCATCCTATTTGCCATATATTACCTTTTCACACTGGCATCGGGAAAAATAATTTGATAGCCATGACCTGGAAAATAGGTACTGTAAAAAGTAATTGTCAATTTTTTAGTTTACTGATCTGAGCTTGGGTAGGAAGTCTGTATTCGAGTTGAGTACTTAAAATTAATGAAGTGTTTAAAAGAACATACCAAAAAAGCTGTATGCCTAAAGGTTTTCTTTTGTAATTGGTGAAAAAACTACTTCCATTTACTCCTTCTGTTTTAATGACATAAAGACGGTGACTTGTGATTCAACAATAATGTATTGTTGTAATGTAAAATGGGGAAACTCAGTTCTGTGGTTCTAGCTCCCCTTCCCAAACCTATCTAAACTCTACTTGGTTTTCAGGGTCTGGTTTAAGAACCCCTACTCTTGCATAAAGCTTTTGCTGACTAGCCCACATATATGACAAACTCCTTGCTCATAGTAAGTAATCAATTAATATATCTTGATGAATTGTATTGCCATATACATAATCAATCTATATCTGTCTGTCATCTATCTATCTATCTATCTATCTATCTATCTATCTATCCATCCTCCTAGGAATGTATGTTCCAATGGTTAAAAGTGAAAGAAGACACAGGAAGAAATAGATTAGAATTGCTGCACACCTTCACAAAAACTTTTAAAATCTCAAAGCATCAGCAAAACAAAAGATTTCTCTGAAATGATGTCATGTAATCTCTCTCAACATACTTTAAAGCAATTAAAGAATTATAAATCTTCTTAAACTGGTTTATAGCTAAAGCTTTGCCTTATCATCCCATTTATTTTTCAATTTACAATGAAATATATGTATAAGTATAAATATATTTTTATTTATTTTATTTAAATAAACTAGATAGATAACTAATAGATAGATGACAGATAGATATAAAAGAGAAAGAGACACCTGATTGTATTGGCCATATACATATCTGGTGAAGATAATGATCAATGATTAGGATTAGGTCCATATTCTTGCTGTAGAACTTCTTTGTTTTTTACCTTTTAATTCGTAACCTGAAGGATCTACATTCATTTTGTAATATGAGCTGATGGTTCAGAGTGGAGTAGAACTTTTTTCTTTTTAAAGTAATAATTCCCAAATGCCTTTGCAGCAAATAAATTTATAAATGAGTTTTATTGCCTCATTTTTATACTGTAGTAGGAAATCAGAGGTTAATATTAATGAATTCCTTGAGTGATAAAATCGTGATCCGGTTAGGTTTTTTATTAATCTTAGAAAAAGTTAAAATTAATTTAATGCTTTGTAGCTTGTAGGTAGATTGTTCTAGCACTTTTTAGAAGTTCGGTTAGTCACTGATTCCCAAAGGGCTAATAGTCCCATATCTTATATTATTAAGTGTAATGTCAGTCTAAAATAGATGCTGAGAGACATTGATGACTATTCTTGACGGAAGTAAAAGGAGGAGAATCTGGTATCTCTCCAACAAAATTTTTTAAACCAAGTTTTACAAAAGCAGAAATGAGTTCGTTTCTCAGTAGACTTATTTCCCTAGTCCTTTCATTATGCCTGTATACCTTTTTTAAGATCACGATAAAGAAATGAATAAGATTGATGAGGTATTGAATTATAAGCCCTAAAGCTACTCATGGATACAATGACCCTCTTCCCCATTTTGGAAGGTATTTCTTATTAGGATGGTTCCTTTTTTAAAAAAATATTTTTATTGTGGTAAAATACACATAAAAGTTGCCATCTTAACAGTGACGTGTACAGTCCAATAGTATTCAATATACTTGCACAGCTGTGCGTCCATCAGCACCATCCTTTTTTGTAACTCTTTTCATCTTGTAAAACTGAAACTCTGCATCCGTTAAACAAGTTCCCCTCCATCCCAAACCTGGTCATGCGCCTCCAGGGCCTCGGGTTCTACAACTATAGAATGAGAGGATAGTACCAGCTGATCTTTCTGATCTTTCTGGATCCAACTAAACTTTTTGTTACAAATAAGGATACGGAAACCACTGAGATTAAAGGCCTTACATCCCTAAGGTTACAAATCTGGAAACATAAATTATATGAATGTATAAAAAGGGGAAAAGAATATGAAAAAAAAAACTCACAAATTTTACCACTGAAATAAAAGAAGTAAAACTTTAATAGAATTGAATAATTTAATACAGCATTACACATAGAATTTAATGTAATAGCTAAAAACCACTGAGACCCTGAGAAGATAATCCATTGGTATAAAGTATTTGGCTATCTTTTTAACGTTAGTGTTGTACTTTGCTGGGAGTATGTACAATTTTCAGAAGAGCAGCCAAATTTGCTCCTGTCTCTTGAGTCAGAGTGAAACAACAAGAGCATATAAAAGTACATTTATTTCTGTAGCATAATACAGAATACATGTACGACAACACTCACACGCTAGCGTTTAAAAAATATTCTATCCCTCCTCCCAAATTTCTTGAGTTCTCATGAAAATTGAAATAATGCATGTTCTTTCTGCCTTAGAGTCATTCCTGGATCACCTTTCACCATCTATTCTCGAATTTTTAAATTATTTTTACAAAATGTCGCTCAAAATTTCCCCCTTTTCATTCCCATTGTGATCGTAGACTCTCAGGCTTAGCGCCTTAAGGCTCACTTCAGACAAGTCCCCAGTTCCATGTTTAACTTGTACACATCTCCCACACACGCCACAATGCCACAGAATCATGCTGCCCCATGTCTGGGCAAAGCAGACGTGTGGTTAATTGCAACTGGATGCCAAGGTAGCTGTCAAATGTCAATATGAAATCATGAGACTGCAAGGTGGGTCATGAAGTAATGAACTCCGGGTAACGTATGACATTAGGAAATGAGTGCACACAGTCACACTGTTAATTCGTACAAAGATGTCCTGTTTGATGAAGGTGGGGCTGGGCGCAAGATGCCTATTATAAAGCCAAGGAACAATACCTAAAATTCAAATGTGTTATGCTTTTCTATGTGCAGTGGCAAAGCACTGCTGGCCATATAAGAAATTATCTAGGTTGACACCCACATACATTGTATTGTGTTTGGTTTTGTTTGTTTTTTAGGCTTCAAGTTCTGTCTCTTATGTGCCAGGCACGGTGTTTAAGGTTTTATATGCATCATTTCCCTTTTTAATTTCAATCTTATCTTTCCTACTGGATCACAAACTCACATAGGAAAAAATTATATTATTCACGTTTATACTCCCACCCCCAACCACCCTCTGTATACATCATTTACATTGTGTGTGCTTTCCATATATATTTGCTTAATAATTAATACATAAAAGCATACGAGCACTGTGGGGAAAGGTTGAGCTACTTGTGTTCTCGTATTTTATGGGCCTCTATGTACTCACCTATTAAGTAAATCAGACCGAATGGTTTACTAAGGTCATTTCAAGTGCTACAATCTCTGAAAATACCAGCAGGTTGGCAGTTCGGAAAATTCACTTCAATAATAATTCTCAGGTAGTTGAGCTTTAGAGCCAAGAAGATATTTGGAACTCTTCTCCAACCAACTACTTCAGAATTCCTTAAACAATCTAAAACCAAACCTCACGTAGGCTGTAGAATTTGTCCTTTTGTTATTCACTCCAGGGCCTAAATTTGAAATGATGCCTTATTGGAAGATTAGTAAGTGAGTGAAAATATCTCTTCCTTTTGTCTTTTATTACAGCAAATTTAAGACATCATTGGCTATCAATAACAGATTAAATATAACCACTTTTAGGAGGCTTCAATTAAACCATCTGCAGCCACAGTTCCTCCACAAAAATTAATTAATATCTTGGTGACTATCAGGGCTGTCAATGCTGAGTTTATGATTGAGCTTTAATCATGAAGTGATTAGAAACCGTCTTTTCATTTAATATATTCCTAGACTGAATCGGATATGTAAGCTCTTACTTTCTAGATGGCTTCAAAAGAAAAGGAAATTTGTGGGCAGATAGTCATCGCAAGGCCTTTAATTACATTTTATATTATCTTTTCCCCCATGTAGCAGAACCTTTCTTTTATGAGGAGAATTCAATTTACTGTATTTGTATTCAGAACTCTTTGAGTCTTTGAGAGTGACCGCAGATGTCTGGACAGAGAAAAGGAAAGGCCATTTATAGCTTGTTCATGAGTTCTTTCTGTGTCCTCTTTTGATTTCTTAAATTACTTTCTCCTGAAAATGATATAAAATTCCTTTATTACCATCCTCAATGAGTCTAAAGTTATACCATTTATGTTGGCATAAAATAATTTCAAAGGAACTATTCAAACTTTGGTTCTCAGCCAGATTTTAACCTGTGACACTCAAGCCTACTCTAGCTCTAGCTGAATAATCATGTAAAATTCTATCATCATCATCACTTTAAAGGTATTGTTTGAAGCTTAATTACACATGACATTTTAAAAACATGGCATAGAATATAGCAGTTCTTAGAGTCAAAAAACTGTCAAGGCACTATTTAATGGACATTTTTTGTGTGATATGATTTCTACCATGGAGGAACTTACATTTTCTTTGGCAAGATAAAATTCATACATGCACCATCAAAAGTTCTTTGGATAGCTGAAAATATGATATTGGATCCCTAGAGATAGGTCTAGCCTGGAGGTAAAAAGACTTTGGACCAATCCATACTGTTCTAGAGTAGCTGAGTTTCAGAACTTTCCAAGGGAGAGAAGGTTGTAGAGAGAAAAGAACAGAGATGCAAACAGTAAGCATTGATTATGCAAAGTTTTGGGGAATATGTAAGCATTACATTTCTCTCAGAATCTTCAAAATGAAACATGCAGGCTTTCTCTTCCCACTTTATACATTATTATATCCAATTATTGTTAAGATTCTGCTCTGTGCAAGACATTTGACTGAGTGATCCATGGCCTCCCAGGAGGGGAAACAACACTTAACTTGTACTCTCCAATAATTTGGACTCAGTTAGAGATCAATGTATGAGTGCCACATAAAGATTTTGGGGTAAAAAAAAAAGTCGCTGTTAAATGAGACTTAGAGAAATGTTCGAGAATAGAGTAGATAAACACGAGACTGTATAGACTCAAAATACTGATATAGAACTGTTTTTGCCCTGAAGCCCAAAGAAGGAATATGGATTCGGATAACCTCTTTCAGCTGCCTTGCTTATATCCCCTAAACATATAGTGACCCAAATCTCTTTTTTACTGACTCACAGAAATTTTCAGATGGATAGAATTTTTTGTAAAAAACAGAAACAAAAACACCTCCATGAGTCTGGTGTCGTTCATGCTCAATGTTGCTGCTTTTAACTTACTTAAAAAATAGCAAACAAGAGTTCAGCACCTTCTGTTTGTCCAGTAATGGATTAAGTTAATTGAACAATGCAAATAGAAATAGTAAGATTCTTACAAGTAGGAGTCATGTGAATTATTTATTAGGAAACCCTTAGATATCTGAATTCTACATTGACTTATAGTACTAGTAAGTAAATGATGAGCTGTAGATTAAGCTCTCAGATAAAATCAATTGTCTATTAAGTGACTACTAATTCTCAGTACCAAGTCATTCATTTTTATTAGATAATTTATAGAACTTGATGTTTTTAGGAATTTTAGCAAAGTACTTCACAATTCCAAAATACAAGGATGACATTATGAAAGCATTAACAAACTGGGTATTAGGCATTATGTAGCAGACTTACTGTTGCTTATGTTTCAAAGACAAATTAATTAAGGCTTAGAGAGGGCCCCTAAATTGTTCCAGGTCACACAGCTAATTATTGGCAAAGCTTACAAGGAGAACCCAAATCTCTTAAACCTGAAATGAGGTTCTTTTCTGCCATGGTCTACTGCTTCTTGAAGACTGTGTGGTACATTAAATGAATGCCTTTAAAAATTTAACTACATCATACTGTCCTTGAGAATCACGTCATGCTTAATAAATCTAGAATAAACAAAGTGAATTCACATTGTTGGCTTCAATAATCAGAAAGTTAGCAGTACAAGTATGTGAATATTTTTAAGATTATGACTTCCATTCTCACTGACATAGGTAAGAGATCCTGTGTGATATGAAATACATTATATGTTATAGAATATATATATTCACAATGAGAGGAAAAGAATCATGGAATACACAAATAAGAGTATTTTTTGCAGTTTAAATTAGATGAGTGACCGGTTGACATGCCATGTGCATTTATTTATGTTAGCACTTTTATTTTTTAATTTGTTAGAGCAACTGAAGTCTGGAAGAGCTCAAAGCTGGATGATTCCTTTCTATAAATTATGTCTCTTGAAATGTACAAATGCAAGCATGAGTCACTAGCTACAGAATTCCAGCTTTAATCCATTATGTCATTTTTATAAGGAAACAAACCAGTGACCTTCATGTGGTTTTAAGGACAATGAATCTGTGAATTACAGAGTATGGGAAAGATGTGATCATAACACGAACAATCAAATGAGTTCATTGCTATGATCTAAAAGGTAAATAATAAAAATAATAATAAAGTACATTTTATAAAATGAAGTCTGTTTACTTTCTATGATTCTCCTTCCATTATTCATTTACATCTATGCCTTGCATATAGTGGATTGATGTGAAACCAAACTGAAATTTTCACATACCTTGTAAGCAAATTTTAAATAACTAACTTTCATTTAGACATGCACGGGCAGAAACAGTAACGAGAAGGAAAATGCATAGCCCAAGAATATCTGCAATGTACATTTTGTTGAGTGGTTTCAATTTTTTATTGATTCAACCTTTTATTGGAACTTTTAAACTATAGGGCTATAGAAATTGCTATTTATATTTACTATTCCATCCAGTAAATATACAGCAGAATCTCTGAGGCAGGAGGTGGTTCAGGGAAGAAGTCGTGAATACGTCTCATAAAAATGAGAGAAGGGAAAGGAACTAAATATTGAGACCCACTCTATCCTAGTCAGTGCATTTGACAAAATACATATATGTCCTCATGTAATTTTCACAGCAACCGTAATAAACAAGAAATGGAGACACAAAGAATTTAAGTCACATGCCAAACACATAGCTAATACCAGGCATCAAGCCAAGTCTCTCTTACTACAGAGGTTGCCTACACTTTTTCCATGGCACCCTGATTAGCAGCCGGAGGTTTTAAAAATATGCCAAATGCTCATGTCCAAAATGCAGTGTCACTACAACATTTACATAGTCACTGGCAGTGTTCTCAAAGAACTATATACATGGAAACAAGTCAGGAGACATCAGTCATATATAAGCTTCTATAAATCAATTATGCGTGTGTTTTCAAAGATTTCAGTCGATTTTTAAAGGTGAGGGAATTGCTATTTACTAATAAGATTCGAGATAGAAAAAGCGTGCAAAATGTTATCTAATAATAGTAATTGACAATGAAATAGGAAAATGGTAGAAATGAATCATAATATTAAAAACAAAACACCTGACACAGCTTATTTAGTTAGAGGTCTTTGTGATTAAGACCATTTGGAGTACGGTCTTTTAAATGTAAAAAAATAAAAAATAAAGTTTTGAAGATGCTGTTTAAGATTAGACGGGGAGTTTTATTGTTATTTTTTAATGTTTATTTATTTATTTTGAGAGAACATGAGCAGGAGAGGGGCAGAAAGAGAGGGAGACAGAATCCCAAGCAGGCTCTGCAGTGCCAGTGCTGGGCAGATGCAGGGCTCGAACCCATGAACTGTGAAATCGTGACCTCAGCCAAAAGCAACAGTTGGACGCTTAACCAACTGAGCCACTCAAGGTACCTGTAGAGAGCAGTTTAAATAGGTTTTAGTGTTTGT
Organism: Suricata suricatta; assembly: GCF_006229205.1. Lineage (NCBI taxonomy): Eukaryota > Metazoa > Chordata > Mammalia > Carnivora > Herpestidae > Suricata > Suricata suricatta. The sequence goes on from NC_043717.1 coordinate 78,803,739, forward strand.
GTGTTCTCATCTTATGCGGATAGTAACTTGTCCCTTGCAAGACTGTTCTAAGGATGTAATGCATAATGTATACATAGAAGCTAGCGTATGATAGACTCTCAGTAAACAAGAAAAAAAAAAGACCAGACAGATTTACCTTAAGTTCCCCCAAATCACATTTACCAGGGAAAAAAGGCAGTCAGAATAACACAGGAAACATTTTGAGTACATATGCCATGAAATTCCAATTTGCTGTTATAGCTTCATAATATAATAAATGCTTCTATTTTAATCTAGTTTCATATATGATAGTTATATTTTGTCATAATTTAAGAAGCTCAACTTTAAACACAGTATCTGCAGTTTAAATGCAAGGCATATTCGTGTCAAGTTTTAAAGCTCCCATTTTATGTCTTTCTATAGCCTTCCAGTGTTTTCTTTTGGTATACTGATAATCTATTTTGGACTGCGTTTTTCCCGTGATTTTTACAGTGAAGTTTGTCACTTCAAGTTGAGTAAATATTGTGACTAAATGGTTTTAATAAAAACAAAGCATAGCCAACATACCTACCTGTGACGAGAATATTTTAAGAACCAGGTTTCCAATACTGTTCAGAGCCAAAGCCTGTAGAGTATTGAGAACCTGTCATTAGTTTTTAACTGAAGCCTGAATTTGATAGCTTGAAAAAAACTGTAAAGAAAACCACCAGTTGTATATATGCCAGTACAAGTTAAACAAAAAGGGGGCTGCGAGGAAGATATAAACCCACACAACAAAGTACAGAAGCAACCCCTCCCCCAAAATGACCTTTAATGAATCTCAACTGTCAAGAGAGGAGTGAAAGCAAAGTTTCAAACACAAATTTTGCCCATCATAATGAAGGTATAGAGTTTCTTCTACTTAGCCCTTTATTAGATGCTTAGAGACTAGAGACGTGGCACATTCCTCACCAGAGAAGTCACTGGAATGTATGGTTTGGTGTTAAGATCAAAGATTGAAAAGACTCATCTCAAAGAGAAAAGTTTGCCTCATTCTGATTTTATATAAACACTGAATTTTGGCTGTTGCAAGATAGAGGCCAGATAAAAATTGACCTTAGAGTGTGTCTTATTCAATTAAAAAAGAGTTCATTATGCTTTAGCTGTCTGGTTATACTTGTCATACGTTTTTGGTAGTTTTTTTTTTTTAATGTTTTGCCCCAAGCTTCTGCATCACTACAAAATGTTGACACATTTTGTTTACACTTGCAGAGCTTTGGGAATTAGCGTTATTGTTACTTTTTAATTTTTATTTATATATAGCCTGAGCAGGGGAGGGGCAAAGATAGAAAGAGAGAGAGACAGAGAATCCCAAGCTGACTCCATACTGTTAGCCCAGAGGCCAAGGTAGGGCTCGAACTCAGGAACCATGAGATCATGACCTGAGCTGAAACGAAGAGTCAGTTGCTTAGCTGACTGAGCCACCTAGGCGCCCTGCATTATTATTGTTTAATTAAAACCTGGCTTTTCATGATTCTTAGATGTATATGTGTTTACACGATTTTTATGTGAAATTAATGCATTTCCCCATATATTTTTAACAATACAATCTTTCAAAGTTATTTTAAGATCCGAGTTTTCATCGATAGTACTGGATTCAATCCCAAATCTTTTTTAACAGTGTTATTGAGATATAATTCGGATACTATACAATTCAGCCAACTTAAAATATACAGTGCAGTGGTTTCTAGTACACTCACAGAGCCTTACAACCAACGGCACAATTGAGAACTTTTTCATGGTTGCTCAGCTCTGTATGTGTACGTGACTACATGTCACTCTTGACTACCTTACCTTCCCCCCAGCCCCCCAGGTCCAGCCTAGCCCCAACCAGCCAGAAATCCTTTCTTTCTCTATAGACTTGCCTATTCTGGAAACTGCTAACTCCTAACATATGTACTTGCTGGGGATGTCAGAGAGGTTCTTTTATATTAAGAGGAGTTGGCAAATAAAAGAAAATTTGTGGTTAGATTCAGGCAGTACAGTCTTGATTTATCTGGCTCAATTTTTAATTTTTTTACACTTCTGAATGTAATCAAGTTTTGTATCTGAGATTCTATCATCTTTATTTTTGTCTCCACTCCAGTGCTCTCTTGGACACCACACAGCAAGTCTAAAAGGCGGTATCATGTTAGATAAAGATGGTGGTATTAGAACATCCAATTTAAATGAATAACTGAACAGGATAAGGCCTGGGGATATGCTTTAAATACTCTATAAATAAGACTCAGGGAAAGACAGAAAAGAAAGTTTTGAACAAAAGATAAAGAAATAGAAAAGGAGAAGAGCATGCCTTGTGGTTCCATTTATAGGAACTTCTAGAATTGGTAAAAACGATGGAAAGTGATAGAAGTAAGGAAATGGTCACTTTGAGTGGGGCGTGATTACAAAGGAACAGGAAGATAGAAACATTTGCCATCTTCATTGGCATGGGGATTGCACATGTGTATTATCTTCATCAAAACTGGTCAAACTGTATACGTAAAATACGTACATTTTACTGTATGTAATTTGTACTCCATTAGAGTACATTTTGTAGAAGTCAAAGCAGTCAGCAAAGGGTAAGCATTGTGTTTGAATGGGATCAGATTTGAATCCTGAATGAAAGGTGACCTCCTTCTCTTTAAATATGAAATATCTCTGTCGTTCCAAAGACGTACATTAAGCTCCGTTGTAATGCATTCCTCCCGCTCAGGATTGAGTACTGGCATTTTAATGATGACTCTTCACCACAGTAAGAAAGGCATTTCTTTGATAGACAGTCTACTTTAAATGCTTGGTGTTTTTCCCTGTTATTTCAGCCGAGGAGAAATAAAGCAGCAAACTCATCCATTAAATCTTCGCAGGATTCTTAATACTTTTAAAGTGCAATTTTCAGTTGTAACTACTCTTTTTTAATATTCTTTCTCCGGGTAGGCTGAAAGCAAAATAACAATAATTTTTTGTAGGGAAAGTAAGATAAAGTCTGTCTTAAACAATCACAAAATTACCCTTCATACCACTTTATAAATCAGTGATAAATAGCATCAGAAGTGATAGGGCTGAACTTGCGAAATTGAAGGGTAGCGCATCCACTATTTCTGTAGGATTGTGTCGTGTTTGGATCAGTGTGTAGAGCTAGGTGGTCAGGGGTGTTTTTCTTTCCTATCTGGAGTCACTGGCCTACAAAGGAGAAAAAATTATCAAAGTCATGTGAGAATTGGATTTTTATTTTTTATTTAAAATTTTTTTATTATTTATTTATTTTTGAGAGAGAGAGAGACAGCATGAGCAGGGGAAGGTGAGAGAGAGAAGGAGACACAGAATCTGAAGCAGGCTCCAGGCTCTGAGCTAGTTGTCAGCACAGAGCCTGACGCAGGGCTCAAACCCATGAACTGGGAGATCAAGGCCTGAGCCGAAGTCAGACGCTTAACCGACTGAGCCACCCAGGTGCCCCTTTCACTTTTTATTTAAATTCAACTTAGTTAACACACAGGGTTGAAGTGGCTTCAGGAGAAGACCCAGTGATTCATCTCATATATGACACCCACTGCTCATCCCAAAAAGTGTCCTCCTGGATGCTCATCACCCATTTAACCCACCCACCCATTCATCTCCTCTCCAACATCCCTCATTTTGTTTTCTGTCTTTATGAGTCTCTTATGGTTTGGCTCCCTCTGTCTGTTTACCTTGTTTTTCCTTCCTTTCTCTTATATTCATCCATTTTGTTTCTTACATTCCACATATAAGTGAAATCACCTATCTGCCTTTCTCTGATGGACTTATTTTGCTTACCATAATAGTCTCTAATTCCATCCGTGCTGCTGCAAATGGCAAGATCGCGTTCTTTTTCATTGCTGAGTAGTATTCCATTGTATATTTATACCACATCGTCTTTATCCACTTGTCAGTCGATGGACATTTGAGTTCTTTCCATAACTTGGCTATTGTTCATAATGCTGCTGTAAAAGTAATGCGGGAATTTTAAAGATAACAGTTGAGTAAGATGGATAGAAACTTGAAATGACAGAATGCTGGTAATAAAATATATCTCATATTTATGTATAAATAACTGAAAGAAAAAGTCTGAAGAATGTATAATGCATGTAAAATATTAATGTAAAGAATGTCATCAGTGTGGGAATAGAGGCAAATCAAGTGGGATTAAAATGAGAGACAGAAATGAGTAAAAAATTATTTCCTAAGGCATTCCAAACTTTTTCAAAATTAATTAAAATTTTAGAAGTGTACGCTAAAATGTTGTAAACATCAGAAAAAATATGTTCAGTTGACAGGTGTAGAGGTAATTTTTTAAACTATATAATCAATTGTTTTTATGGAGGAGCATGAATGCTTCATTATATCCCAATTGTCCCCCAAAGCGGTGTGGAAACCCACAATAAATAAATCCTGTGTGAATAAATGGTAGAATCACAATCATAGCTCCTATCGTTCTGACTGCAATAGACACAGTTAACCACTAGGGGGCTGTAATTCCATTGGCAGCAGTTCTCTGACCACAAATGTTTTATTCCCCGCAAAGGTACTTGAGCAGTAAGGTAAAATTAAATGGGAGCTACAGCAGGTAGAATAGGTCGTTACTATGTACTGAAATGATTTCGTGCCTTCCTACAATTCTCTGTTTCATTTTTATTGTACAGACTAATAACTTGGCGATCAGCTTCTTCAGCATGCATGGACTCTCATCATGGCTCAAAAATTGTTATTAATTGTGTACTTCTGCATCTTTAAATGTGTTAGGTAGAGCCAGTTTTACATCTGTTTCCACAAAGAAATTATTTTTATTTACTATAGATCCCCTACCATTTCATGAAAATAGAGGTTTAATGTGATCATGTGTTCTCACATATTTATTTCATAAATCTTTGTATTATTTAGTGCTGTAAAACAGAGAAGAAAAGTCTAGTGCAAATTTATAATACTAAATGTATTTTCTGACATTTAGATTAAAATAGCAAAGCTTTTACCCATGTTGATTTACACTAATTTGAAGTCAGAACTACTCTTTATTTACTGTCACAAGGAATAAAAAATATAACAATTTGTTGTTATACTCCATTGTCTCTTGGATGATTAAGAGGGTAGTCACATTAAATTATTTAAATTGTAGCTTTAAATTTATTGCATTAATATTTTATACTATGCTTCAAATATGTGCCTTATATTGATATGTTTCTGAGCTAATAAATCATTTTAATGTCTTCAAATAATATGGTAATTAACATGGCTTATGTATTTCCTATAACTCTGATGGTCTTTTCATTATTTCATTTTATTTACTTGGATGAATGGAAGAATTAGTTTTGTAGGTGAGAAAAAATATTTCTTCTACCCTGTTGGGTTCTGTTTCTGAGACCTGCAAACTAAAATGATAAGTAAGAGAGTCACAGGAGAAAAAGTTTGATTTCATATACATATGAGGCCGACAAAAAAAGCAACTGGCTTGTTTAATGGTAAAGTTAAGGACTTATATACTTAACTTAGTAGGAAAAGGGAGATGTGAGGAGCAACTTCTCAGGGAAAAGCAAACAGGTTTCAGTGGGTCTTCAGGAGAACAGACAGGGGATAAGTTTGTGGTAATGTTTGTCGATACGGGTAGAGTGGTCTTTCCATCTACCACAAAGCTATACAATTCTGTGGAGAGGGGATTGATGGTAGTCTCATCTCCCAAACATTGCAGCTTTTAGTCAGATAAGGGAAGATCCGAGGAGGCTTCTTTTTCTTGCAGTATTCTTACAGCAAATTTATTTGTCCTGCAAAACTGTAGCTGGCTAATATTTGTATTCATTTTGTTGTCAAATCTCAAAAGAAACAGTGTCAACTGATACTTTGAAAATAAGTGATACTGAAATGGTGATTCTTCAAATGTCATTTCCCCTTCCATCTTCTAGTATCGTTTTTATACCTATGGGTAAAATACCATTTAATTAATCCTGGTCTGTAATTACTTCATGGGAAATAATGTTTTAACTTAATATTTGGGTCATAATTTTGCTGGTTCATGTATAATACATCACCGATATTTAATTTTCTGTTATCTGCTATACTAATGGTTGGGCTTTTAAAAATTAATTTTATATCAATGAGACCATCTTCTGGTGCCTTACGGATATCGACCTCATTACTTTTCAGTTATGCTTTGTATATGAATAGTGTACATAGTTATCCTAAGTGACATTTAACTTATAGAGTTCTCACTGCATTTTTCTAAATGTTTGTTTTCAGGGATATTGACCAATACCCATGAGCATCTATAGGCCAACCAGCGCCGTCCTTCAAAAATAATTGTAAGTATACCCATAAACACGCTACAGGACTCTCATTTTTCAGTAATATTCAACCAATATAGTTGAGGGATTCCAATTATTTTGGTAATGTAGACCTACCTTCGAACTAGAGAAAGATTTCCTCTAATGACTTACCATATCTGAAAAACATGATTTAATTGGTAAATCACATTTCAATGCAGCTTTAACAAAAACCCTCAGCCTACTTTGTTACCAAAAAATGTGTTTAATCACCACGCTGACATTCCACTAAATAAATGTCAAATAAGATCGCAGAATAAGAACAATTAGACTAGTCAAGACAAACTGTGCACTTTAATTGTTCTCCTTCAGAAACAAGCTTCTATCTGAGATTAGGCCATAGAAAATACAGCTATTCTTTTCCTGTCATAAATTTTTGAAAATATTCTTGATGGATGGACCAAAAGATTTCAGGAGGAGAATGAGGAGAGACAGAGAATTTTATTTCTCAAAAAGGGATATCAAGGGGTACTTTAGTGGCTCAGCCGGTTAAGCATCTGACTTTGGCTCAGGTCATGTCTTGTGCTTTGTGAGTTTGAGCCCCAAGTCGGGCTCTGTGCTGACAGCTCAGAGCCTGGAGCCTGCTTTGGATACTGTCTCGCTCTTTCTCTGCTCCTCCCCTGTTCACGTTCTGTTTGTCTCTCTCTCAAAAATAAATAAAAAATTTTTAAAGGGAATATCAAGTTCTAAATGCCAAAAAACACAGATCTAGAGAATGGACGACTCTGCATTCTATAGGTTTCCTAAGCTTGTTATTATAAGTTAGGCAAAATAGGTCAAAGTTAGATCCCTTATTTTAAGCTCTAGACTGCACAGGGAATCCGAAATTAAATTTCTGATTGTTCTAGAGGCGCCTGGGTGTCCGACTCTTATTGCGTCTCAGGTCATGATCTCATGGTTTGTGAAATCAAGCCTCACATCAGGGTCCAAGCTGACTCTGCAGAGCCTGAGAGCCCTCTTTCTCTCTGCCCCTACCTTGCTTGTGCTCTGTTTCTCTCAAAATGAATAAATAAACTTTAAAAAGTTAAAACAAGTTTCTGATTGTGCTCAACATCATCCACATGTATTCAATTCCACACAATGTTTTTAAAATGATAGTGTTGGAGGAAGAACTGATAATGATCCTAGAGGTTAACTTTCCTTTACAGTAAAATTTTAACAGACTCTTTCTGTATAAAATTAATATATACCCATTACATAAAAATTAAATAATACAACCTAAATTGGAAAGTGGAAGTCTATCCAAACCGGAGAGAGGTTAGGGATGGAAAAGAGTTGGAATGTCTGCTGAACACATTATGATTGATCAAAAAATAAAAGAAGAAAACTGTGATTTCACATCAAAGTAGCTGCATCAAAATGGCTGCATTAAAATGTACCATAGTCGGAACAGTCAGTATCAAGTTGTCCTGCTTTGTAATTTGATGACTCACCATTTAAGATGATGACAACGGTTATGTTTCATTTGTTTAATATGTATTGAAAACATACTCAGTGCTACATAGGCAGCTTTCCATAAAAGAAACATGAAATTCAAAAAGCACAAAACATAAAATCTTAAAGAGCCCCAGCAGCTGTCCTGAGAGTATGCAAGAAGTCATTTGTTATACTTTCGTGAAGATCCAAGTTCTCCCACAGATGTTTTCACTGCGTTGGTGAAACAGGTTAACATGGACAGGCAGGTAAGTTTACACTCTGAAGCGTCAAATGGTGTTCACTCACACAAGGCCACCTCATCTATATAAAGGCATCATAAGCCCTACAAGTTGGTAAACACCAAGGTCAGCCTTAGTAGAATGTGACATAAGCCAGTGTCATCTTCAGTGTCTCCCTTTGGGGGATATTCTGTCCTTACCATATGGTCTCTGTAATGAGGGTCCGTTGTTGTTCGCCCAGGCCTGTGCGCCCCTTTGTACACACACCTGTTGACACCTTGTTCTTATCCCGCTGTTCATTGGAAGAGAGATTTAATATACAAAGTCATCCTAGAGAGGCAATATCTAACAAGTCCTGCCCCGTCCAGAGAGGGGCACATTGTAACATTGAAAATGTGACTCCAACAAATTCTTTGATTGGCTAAACGGGAAAACATGCCCCAAATTTCATCACGTCAGTATGTAAGCTTGTTGCCTACTTCGCTTCTCCAAAAAGTTGGCATTATCAGGTCATATCAGTGACATGAAAAATAGATAACAGAACACACTTAATATGAAACATTAGAGTCTGGTTATGAATGGTAAAGATTTTTGTTATTGTCACAGAATATGCTCATTATCACTGTGTATAGAAGACTACTAAGAGTTTTATGATGATGTATATACATCCACAACTTGCTATTCTTTTTGAAATGGGGGTCCCTGGTGATTTCTGTGGCTATTTGAAGCTGTATGAGAGTCCACTGATTTTAAAAATAAAAGGCAATTGACCTGATTTGTCTCTAGCTGTCATTCAAACTTAGTAAGGCCTTCCCTAAAGCCCTACTTAATGTTACCTATATGCTACCATGATATATTTATATATAGCATACATGTATAACAGTGAAGGTAATATATATCATATACAATATATGTATGTATATACGAGACATTGTATATGATATATATGTGTATATATATACATATCTCTCTCACAATGAAGGTAATAATTCAGGAAATGTATTCAATGTCTCCCATGAAAAATGATCAGTTGGGCACCTCTACTCCCTCCTTAGCTGGATCAGGTTTGTAATATTAGTAAGTATTAAAGGTAAATATTTTTCTTCTGTAAAACCATATCGCCATTTGAAGTTTCTTCACAGAAAGTGTTCGTGTAATGAAGAAAGGAGGCACATACATTCATTCTACAATGTCATGATGGGATGTATACTTCACTTTCTTGATATCTGCATTAACACCTATACTTAAGAATTAAATTCACCCCTATACGAATGCTTATGTTTAAGACTTTTATCTTTTAAACTTTTGATTAGGTGACTTTGTGTTGCAATAAATAAATACATGTTCATTTAACAGGATTTTTTTTCACTGTAAGTTCTTTGATATATAACTGAGTATTATTCTAATGTTTTTTAGGTTACCAAATGACTTTAAGGAAAACATAAGTAGACTCTTACCCACTTACTATTACCTACATACATTTTATTGCTCTTCAACTCTTCATTTGGGTGAAGTAAATGATACATAATCAAAACTCATGAAAGGGTACAGAATTGAGTAATAAAATGTTGTGTGTTCCATGCATAGAATAGGCCTTTTATATCACCTACAGGAACCAACACGGTGTCTTGTCCATAATATGTATTTAATGATATATTCAATAATTAGTGCAATGATTACTATTGAACTAGTAATGATAAAAGAATAGCTCCTTGGTAATAGATAGTCAGGAAGGCTTTTCAGTAATGAATATATATACATATTTAAAGTGTAAGAAAACCTAAGCCTTTATAAGGTAACTCCACATTCCTCACAATTTTTACTTGTATGAATATTCCAAAAATTTAGGTAGTCTTTTATAATAAAGAATAGAACTAAAAAACATGGCTTTAACTGAGTGAAGAAATATTTATTGATTTTAGTAATCTACTTGAGCCAACTGACAACTTGAAAAACTACATACCACAGTATTTTTCACTCTGACCAGTCTGCATCAAGAGCCAACAAGGCTGGCAATGTAGTTTACAATGTGTACATTTTAAAATGCTTCAACTTTTCAAAATAAGCACAAGTCCCTTTATTTTGGAACAGTAAGTAGCTAAGCAGTTTCAAGGTAGAGTTAGTTACATGCCCATTCATGCTAGATCATAGCAGCGAAATAATTTTATATGTACGTTTTCTGGTTTCGAACACACTTTTCAAAACTGTGCTTGTACTTTTAAATTTTACATTTTCTAATCGTTCATATCTCCTGAACTATTAAGTATGGGTGTAACTATTTTTTAAATATGGGTGTAACTTAAGTAACTGCAACAAGTAAATGAATACATGTTGTAATAGAGTCTATCATGATCAAGGAGTTTATGACATAGAGAACGATAATTTTTTATTTCGCTCTTCTACAGTATTCATTAGTCGTAACTTTAGTACATATTGCTATCATTTTATAAATGGCACATATCTTTCCAAAAACACAGATACTTTAATTAAAGCAAAAATTGTTACATGTTGTATGAAATGAATATTTGCATCACATTTCTCTCACATTTTACTCTTATTTAAAAATTATTTTCCCCCTGCCAATATTAAACATATGACCCAGACAAATAACACATGGTATATGTGAGCTTGCTAACAATCACTTTCTGAAATATTCTCTCTTCATATATCTAGGTATCATTGTTCATTTAGCTGTCTCAAAACTAAGCATCTTTATTTGTATCTCTGGATACAAATAAAAACTGATACTAAACCAATACAAAGATACTAAAAAATGCAAAAATCGAATCACATATTTGTGGTATGTTCATTAAAACTATACATCAATTAAAATCAATATGTAATTAATTGCCACTTTATGGAGTATTCTCATTGACTTCATAGGGTTTTGATTATATGAGAATATACTCTCAATGTCTTGCAAGTTTCTCAGCATGATTGGCGATAACACCGTCATTTAGACGGTAGGATGAGGCAAGAATCCATCAGTCGTCCTTGAACGTCTTCCTATCCATTATATCCCATAATCAATTTCATCACCAACTCTTGGGAACTTTAGCTTCTGAATATCTTCACTCCATTTCTAGCATCCTTACACCGAGTTTGGCTTGTCCATCCCTTCTTGTCTGAGCACTGGAACAGCCTTCGAAATAATTGTCCCAGTTAACACATTTGCACTCCCAAATCTTGTTCTCCCTATTCTTACTTCTTTTAGAATAAATACCAAAATCTTTGTTATAATTTATAAGAGAACCTAATCTGACCCCCCTGGCGACCTCTTCGGTGCCATAGTTTACCATTTTCCTTCACCTCCTTCATGAATGCTTTGGCTACAACTGTCTATTTCCTTCAACACATCCTGCTTTCCCTTCTGTTGTGAATATTTCCTCGCATTTCCCACCTCTCCTAACACTCATATCACCAGTTAATTCCTATCAAGCCTTTATAGCACAGCCTAAAAGATATTTCTTCCTGCGTACTCTACCCGCCATTTTAGATCTGTGCTTAAAGATCCATATCTCCTCTACTAGATGTGAACTTGAGGAGATTACAGGCAGTATTTGCTGAATGTTGTAGTTTTTAGTATCCGGCATGGTGCTTAGCATATAATTCAGTAAATATTCAATAAGTGAATATTTACTGTTTAACTGAATGAACAAATAAGTATTAGCTGTTAAGAAGTCATTTGCGTAACGTTTTGGAAGTAGTTAATTGTGGTTGTTTAATTGCGCAGGCTATTTTTCTACTCACCCCCCCCTACTGGTAGCTGTAAATATTGCAGCCTGGTGAAAAATTGGAGAGGCCTCAGGTGCTAAGACCTTAATATAGCGTTGCAGATGTGAGCTATCAACTAACTGTGACAGCAGTAAAAGTATCACTGTGTCTTCAAATAAGATATTTACTATACAAGCCTCTGACAGTATAAATGCCCAATACCACCTCTGATTTGTCGAGCTGTCCAACAAAGGTTCTTAATAGGTTTCTCTTGCCCTATATTATTCACCAAAGGCTTCATATTCACGTTTTAAGACATCAGATAACCAAATCCTATCACTGTTATGCGTTATTAAATAAGCAAATTCAACTTTGTGACAAATGAATTCTGCATAACCTATAGAGTATTAAGAAGTATTGCTAATGGGACATGACTTTCACATTAAAAATGGAATATATATATTGAATACAGTATGAATATATCATTGCATATATAAATATATATGAATACGATTAAAATGTGATGTTACTAAAGGAATACATTGATAAATGATATGATTCTGGCTTCATGGTTTCTCCTGGCCAACTTTCTTATTCCTGCTTTAATTCCATATCGTATTTTATTTTTATTCTACTAAATTGCACTTAGTTATTATGCAGTGAACCAAATTTATCTTCTATGACATATATCTCCAAAACTTCATACATTTTAATATTCTCGTCTATTTCATCTCTTAAAATATTGACAAACAGTTTTAAGACAGTGGATGGAATCACCTGGAGATCTTGTTAAGCTGCAGATTCTGATTCAGTGGGTCTGGGAAGGAGCCAGAGAGTTTGCGTTTCTAACAAGCTCCCAGGTGACAACACTGTTGGTCCATGACGTATACTTAGAGGAGCAAGGCAAAGGAGCAGGGTCAACAAACTTCTTCTGTAAAGGGCCAGATAGTAATTATTTTTGATGCTGTGTTCCATAGAGTCTCTTGCAATGACTCAGCTTTGCTGTTGTAGCATATGCAGCAGACCATGGGCAACATGGAGACAAACGGATATGGCCGGGTTTCAATAAAACTTTATGAACACTGACATTCAAAAGGTCTACAGTTTTCACATAGTATGATATATTATTCATCTTTTTTTTTACAACCGTCTAAAAAATGTAAATGCCATTCTTAGTTTGGGGGCCATAAACAAAGACAGTCTGTGGTTTGCTGATCACCCTGCGAGGGTATAAATTGCCAGTGGATAACTTTGCCAGAGGCCAGACGTGTGTGGTGGGATAGGTTCAGAAGAGAAGATTGCTAAGACTCGAAGACCCAAGGCTTTTCTAAGAAAGAAAAGGGAGGTACAGAAAGACAGAGAAATAGGCAAGCAACAGCGTTAGTGTTCTGTAAACCAAGAACATGAGAGTGTGGCTGGAGAACAAGTTCTTCTGGACTGAGGAGGCACAACGGAAATGGGGAGTCCTTATATGCTTATTTAAATGGTTTCAATGGCGCCTGGGTGGCTCAGTCGTCTGGTTAAGCGTCTGGCTTCAGCTCAGGTCATGATCTCGCGATTCGTGGGTTCGAGCCCTACGTCAGGCTCTGTGCTGACAGCTCAGAGCCTGGAGCCTGCTTCAGATTCTGTGTCTCCCTCTCTCTCTGCCCCTCCCATGCTCATGCTCTGTCTCTTTATATATATATAATAAATATAAACATTAAAAAAATTTTTTAAATAAATACATGCTTTCAGAGTTTCATGAGGAGTGGTCTCAAGTGAGCATGTAGAAGCAAAGAATGCTATTAAGTTCCACATTTTGGATTTTTTAAAAAGTTTTTTTATTTTTTTAATGGTTTTTTTTTAATTTATTTTTGAGAGACAGAGAGGGACAGCGTGAGCAGGGGAGGGTCAGAGAGAGAGGGAGATACAGAATCCGAGGCAGGCTCCAGGCTCCGAGCTAGCTGTCAGCACAGAGCCCAAGATGGGGCTCGAACCCACAATCATGAGATCATGACCTGAGCCGAAGCCGGATGCTCAACCGACTGAGCCACCCAGGTGCCCCCACATTTTGGAGTTTTAAGAGAAGCCTGGTCCACCGAGAGGGAGAAAGGGGATGGAAACGGTTGAAGAAACCAGGAAAAGCTACATTGGAAAGGTCAGGACTCTCTGCAAGGGACAGTAGATTGTTCTCAGATGAAAGGTCTATGGAAACATTTCTATACATAATCAAGGTTTGCAAATTCATTGAGGAAAAGTGAAATGAAGATCACAAAGCCAGGCAAGGCAGGCCAGTCAAGCCATTTTGTCCATCATTACAATGCACACAGTTGACTAAAAAGGGAAGCTAAGAACTGGCAAATGAAGATTTAAAAAATGGCCTCTCCAAACGCCTTGGCGGCTGACTGACATTGCTGATGAGCTGGACACTAGGCATACCCACTGAGAGGTGAAATGAGCACATGTCTATTATCTCTCTGGAAGCTGCACTAGAGTGAGGCAGTGGAACATCACCAAACACCAGAGTCGGGAATTATGAAAGATGGAATGTTAAATATAAAATTAACTCAATCCCAAAACTTTGGAGAAAGCTCTTCCTCTAATTCTTTCTCCATTTCTCATCCCATCCCTGCAGTTGTTTTGGAGTTGTGCTTCATTGGAATGCTGGAGGTGAATTAAGATTTGCTTGGGGGCGGGAGGCGCCTGGGTGGCTGAGTCAGTTAGGTGACTAAGGTCATGATCTTATGGTTTGTGAGTTTGAACCCCGCATGGGGTTCTGCACTGACAGTGCATAGCCTATTTGGGATTCTCTCTCTCCCTCTCTCTCCACCTGTTCCCTGTTCTCTCTCTCTCTCAAATAAATAAATACACTTAAAAATGATTTGCTGGCAGCTTATTATATAGTAGGGACTTCAGGAATTTTTAAAAAGTCTTATAACCATCTAATAAATTGCAGAAATTACCATTTATTTACTTAAATTTCCTCCAAGATAAGGAATGCGTCTACCAGTAGCTGTAACTCAGTTATAACCCCCAGGGGTTAAACAAAAACAAAACAAAAAAAAAAAACCCAAAAAACAAAAAAAAAAAAAAAGGAAGGAAGACAAAGCAAGAGTTTTCACTATTCCACAATGGAGGGAAAAGCCAAAGTTTTGGTCAGAAAATTGTAGGTGACTTTCAAATACTTACTAACCATGACAAAAAAGGCAACGTATTAATGGAAGTTAGGAAGAACAGTAAAGGTAAGAAATTTTAATTATTTTTAACATTCAAAGAACCTGGGACCAGATACCCATCAAATAAGGAGAGATGTTGTATTTAATTATAATATAAATTATCATTTTTTGAACATCTACTCAATGCTAGGCAATACACTGAAAATTATTCAAATTATTCCATTTAATTTTCACATTTTAGTAAAACTGGTTGTTATTATGCAAACTTAACATATGAGTCTAAGAAAGCTTAAGTGAGTTATTAAAGTTTCCCTGAGTCTTTTGGACTTGCCCAGGAAAAACTGCTAATGTGAGGCATCTGACTGGCTCAGATCACGATCTCATAGTTTGTGGGTTCGAGCCCCGCATCGGGCTCTGTGCTGACAGCTCAGAGCCTGGAGCCTGCTTCAGATTCTGCGTCTCCCTCTCTCTCTGCCCCTCCCCCACTCATGCTCTGTCTCTCTTTCTCTCAAAAATAAACATTAAAAAAAGGGAAAACCATTAGTGTGTAAATCTGAAAATTTTAAATACATAGCACATACAAGATGCTAAACAGAAATTCATCATTGTTTTCTTGCTATTACTCTTATTTATTTGATGCCTCTAAGCCTTTTTCTACCTCAACCATAACATGAAAGTCAATATGTCAACAAGTATGTCAAAGAGATTACATGAAACAACTCACTTAAAGTTTCTAGCATATAGAAGCCACTAAGTAAATGTCAAAACTCCATAAATGTTTTCTAGAAGAATGCTCTTTATTTTTTAAATATGACCAAATAAGACAGTAAATGTTGATACTTCCAATTATTTAGCAGTATGCCCCTGGGTAATGAAGTTGACAGTTTATCTTCAGAAAATAATGTTTGACCAAAATACGTCTTAAGTATCTATGTATATAACAAAATAGTATTAGTTATAATCCTATTAAAATAGTATACTTCATTCATTTGTGCCCCAGTTCAAAAGTTGTCTTTTATTTATTTAAAAAAATTTGTTAATGTTTATTTTTGAGACAGAGAGAGACAGTGTACGAGCAGGGAAGGGGCAGAGAGAGGGAGACATAGAATCTGAAGCAGGCTCCAGGCTCTGAGCTGTCAGCACAGAGCCCAATGCAGGGCTCGAACCCATGAACCATGAGATCATGACCTGAGCTGAAGTCAGACACTGAAATGACTGAGCCACCCGGGTGTCCCCAAAAGTTGTCTTTTAATAGGTGACGCAATGTTTATTGATAGTATAAAAGTGCTGGATAAATGTGTTCAATAAATTTTGGACAAAAGAGTAAATTAATGACTCATTTCCATTATTATTTATTATTTTTATATCTTTAGATTTCTTCAATAAAATCTTCCTTTGAATTGGATATATACTTATCTGTGTAAATTCCTTTTAACAAAACACATCATGTTCCCCTGGATATAAAAATACAAAAGAATTAGTCTTTATTACACTTTATTTTTGTTAATTATATTTAAAAATTGATTTTGGTACTTGATGTGCTAACATTTAAGTACAGCACACCTTCCTTACATTGTTTGCTCGTTGGGGCTTTTCTTCAATTAATATTCATTTTGATGAGCTTTGGCACTCCACATGCTTTTAAAGGGCAAGCCAGATTTTCAGTTGACAAACAGATCTTGCTGATATTGGCTAACACTAACCTCTGATTCTAAAAGGAGAGAAGATGACCAAGTAACTCTAGTATCTGAAAGAAAACTGGAATTTCAGGGTCTCCTCTAAATTATTATATAAAAGCCAGGCTAGAAAGTACATTTTCAGAGAGGGATTCTGTGGGGAAATGTTTACCTGAGAGCCTATCATTGAAAAGATAGCTCAGGGAAAGAAAGTGATAAAGTCAAGGAGGAAAAACAAATCAAGAAAGGGAAAGAGTAGCTGGGGTCGTGGTAAGGTATAGAAGTGGCCTGGGTACTCAGCGCTAAAGACAGTTGAATTTAGAATGTCGACAGGGCAGAAAGAAGGGCACTTTGAGAAAGTGTGTTGAGAGGGGAGGGGCTTCACAAAAAGCTTGGAAACCCATTAGCATTGAATGAGTCTGAGCTGATGGGCCTGTGACCTTACTAGGTTATACTTAGTAATGGGATAAGGTGGAGTAGATGAGACGAGAGCGACATGGAGAAGATATTAAGAGGAAGATGCTGAATAAAGGGTTTTGATATTATTTATACCTGTTCTTCCAAAGAGAAACTCCTGTAAGTGCTCAGATATGCTGGTGGATCTTCCGTCTCTGTCTCACAGTTCAGACGTTTTGGTATTGGGCTCCAATGATTATACCTGTAACAAGCATGCCCTACCACCAGGTGACTACAGAATCATGTCATGCTAGGGGAGTTTTCCAGTGTTTGGGACTCTAATTAGGTGAAAGTTTTTCCAAGCCACAACTTCAAAAATCTGGTCATCCACGTAGTGTCTTATCTCCTATCTAGACAACCTTATAGAAAAAGTCAAATGAAGCTCATCACTTCTCAATATTCATAAGCTCAGGGAATGTATCTATACGTTAGATTCCCAAGGGAGGCACCAAAGCAAATGAAAGACAAGGAAGAAACATGATTTGTTTCAAGTTTCTATGCGCCCTACTTTATAATCCGTGACTTGCTCCCAGATCAGTGTCTTTTTTTTAATGTTTATTTATTTTTGAGGGCGGGGAGAAGGGGCAGAGAGAGTGAGGGAGACACAGAATCCGAAGCAGGCTTCAGGCTCTGAGCTGTCAGCACAGAATCTGATGCAGGGCTTGAACTCACAAACCGGGAGATCATGACCTGAGCGGAAGTCAGACACTTGACCGACTGAACCACCGAGGCACCCCCAGATCAATGTCTTTTAGTGTTATTGCTATCCAACATCCAACTCTGTCCTTTAAATACAATTTGTTTATTTCTCTCCCACAATTGACTGGCTGACATTCCCTGTGGCAGAGTTATAGCTGGAAGAGGTGATACACGGTTACTGAATTGTAGGAAGAGGAAAGGATAGTGAGGCTCTCTAAAGCCTTCAGGGGAAGGTCAGTGGCAATTCGGATAGTAGGAGTTGGCAGAATGCAGCTCCGTCAGCTTTTCCTTCATTATACTTTATGATATCATGCCCCAGAGAACATAAGGTTCCCAGTTTATTTTTTGAGAAAATTACATAAAGCCAAGATCATTATGTTTGACTCTTGGTATTAAAAGGTAGTGCATTAAGTTTGCATTAGAAAGAAAAATGATGTAACCTAGTTTTTAAAAAGCAAAACACTACAATTAACATATCAAAATACCCCTGTCTTGGGAAAAGAATGCTGCTTATTGCTGTAAATTATTCAGAGGTTTTCACACAATTTGCTGTAAACATTTCAGTAATAGAAGAGTCTAGAACGAGCAACTGATGATGCTACACTGGATTTCATAATTTTTCCTTCCCTTTGCATCTTTGGAGGTTATAATAAAGAATGAATATTAGATTAATATTAATAATATTAGCCAGGAATTTCAGGTGTTGGCATAGTGCTGATCCTATAATTTTCAGAGTCGTATTGGCCATGATCTCTGACCTGTCAACTTGCTCATGATCTTATTGGTGAGATGAGATTAATTAACATGAAACCAACACAAAAGCAGAATGTTACAAAGAGCTAAATAATATGTCCTACACAATAAGGATTATACAGGTACGAAGAGGGGAGAAATCAATGAAGCCTGCATTTCAGAGGGAGAGCCATTAGGAAGAGAGCTTATAACGGGGATGAATTGTATACAGAGCAGCCATCCTTATCTCTTTGATCTCATTACCCAGTCTATTTGGCTTCTTACACCCTATTCAGACATTCGCATAAGTCCCTCTGACATGGTAACTCCTCCATAAACATTAGCTGGTTGATCTATTCTTTTTTTTTTTTTTTAATTGAAGGGGCCACTGAGTGGCTCAATCTGTTGACGTTTGACTTAAGCTCAGGTCCTGATCTAGCGATTTGTGAGTCTGAGCCCCACACTGGAGTCACTGCTGTCAGCACAGAGCCCCCTTCGGATCCTCTGTCCCTCTCTGTCTACCTCTCCCTCACTTGTGCTGTCTCAAAAATAAATTTAAAAAATATTTAAATAATAAAATTGAAATATAATTAACATACAGTGTTACATTAGTTTCAGATATTCAACATAATGATTCAGCAATTCTGTACATTACTCAGTGCTCATCACAAGTGTAGTCACCATTAATTTTTTAAGAAGGATATAGTATAAGCAAGCAAGAGAGAGACATTTTGTTTTTCTGTCAGATATTTAGCTATCTTATGAAAAGTCTATCCATAGTCATTGCAGACTCATTAGATCATAATGCCAATTTCAAAGTAAAGTTTATAGATCTGCTTCTTTTAAATTCTTTTTTAATGTTTATTATATATTTTTGAGAGAGAGAGAGAGAGAGAGGCAAGAAGAGAGAGAAAAAGAGTGGAAGGGGCAGAGAGAGAGGGAGACACAACATCCGAAACAGGTTCCAGGTTCCAAGTCTTCAGCACAGAAGCAAACACAGGGTTCAAACTCAGGAACTGTGAGATCATGACGTGAGCGGAAGTCTAATGCTTAACCAACTGAGCCACTGGGGGGCCCCTAGATCTGCTTCTTTAAGAGTGCTTACCCTCATACCAGTGAAGAATGAAGGTAAATATTTGAATACCTGTTGTATTCTGAAAACAATTTTAGTTCCCTGGTCTGTAGCAATTAGTCATGACTTATAACATCAAGATTTTAAAGTCAGTAGTTAACTTTTCAGCAGAAATATTTATCTAATGCTTGGCATATCTAAAAATTTATATAAACAGTTAAGGTGTAACTTTTAGGAGCAATTTTTAAGTAGAATCTGGGGATTTTTGGTGTTTACATTTTTTTAATTTTAATGTTTATTTATTTTTGAGAGAGAGAGAGAACACAAGCTGGGAAGGAGTAGAGATAGAGGGAGACAGAGAATCCAAAGTAGGCTCAAGGCTCTGAGTTGTCAACACAGAACCTGATGGGACTTGAACCCATGAACCGTGAGATCATGACCTGAGCTGAATTCAGATTCTTAACTAAGCACCCAGACACCCCTGGTGTTTATGTCTTTATATTAAGGAATTTTTATTTGTCAGACACGCTCTTCTCAAATTTCAGCCTTCCATGAAAACAAAAGGCGTTGAATGATATATCATTGCAATTAATGTTAGGCAAGTACATAATTTTAATGGGGCATGATTAGACCTAATTAGAATAGTGGCACATCACCAAAGATAGAGATAGAATGACAGCCCTTAATAAGGTAAAACCTTGACTAAATTTCCTGTGGGTGACTTTCCTCTACTACAACACTGCATTTTGATAAGTATGCATACTGAAAGTGATATTATAATTTAGGATTAAGGCTGTTATAATCATAACTACATATAAAACAATTATTCTGAGAAACAACTCCTTTTCAAAACTGTGGAATAATAAACATGTATTTTTCTGAATGGTGAATTAAATGGACCACAACTTCATAAGCACATGGTCTTCTATAGGAAATATACACTATTAAAACCCATAATTAATAACCAGTTTGTCACATGTTATTTTCTTTCTTTTCATATTTATGTATATCAAGTTGTATGCACATTCAAGAGAGTGTCTATATTTGAATTCATTAATCAGCACTTTGTAAATAGGTAGGTCTTCATTGGAAAAGCAAAAACAAGGGACAATGCATATTTTCCCCTTCAATTTGCCATTATTCTAGAATTTTAGGCAGGAAAATATGGTCTTTTATACATCACAGATAAACCTATATATGCACTGTAAGTTTGGGAGTGCACTGTTTTTCCTACTCTTAAAGTGAGTACTGTTCATTTGAATTATTTTCTTCCTCCTCATTTTTTAAAACCTTTACCCTAGAAGAGGCTAGATATCACTGGTAGTTTTCATTCGCTGAGAAAGTACTGCGTTTTGATTCCATTCTCTTTCGAGTGTCCAGGAAAAGTTCTACACCTCAACTTTGGTAATGGGACTTCATCTGCAGGGGGATGGGCAGGCAAGAAAGAAATGAAACATTTTATAGCAATTATATTGATAAAACTTAAAAAAATTAGAAGAGCCAAGCATTTGACGGAACGTGGGTCACCTAGATGTTTTATGCATTCCTGGTGGAAGTACATATCTGTACAACTACTCGGGAGAAAAGTTGACATTGTCTTCTAAAATTGAATATACACAATGCATGTAGGATTTGTTGTTTTAATTTTTAATTGCTTAATTAATTAATTATATTAATGTCACCATGTTTGGTGAGATGATGGTGACTCACATCCCAAGGGTTATAATCCATTCTATGCACTTGAGGTCAGACTATTCTTCAAATTCCAAGACGGTCAAGCATTGCAGTGAGGATCATTTGATAAGGTAGCATCCCAGGCTAGGGCAAAACTAGAAGGGCTATAGAGAAAGACTTGTTTGGACAAGATCACTATACATTTAGAGTAGTGTATGGTTCATATCATTTCAACAATGATTTCATGAAGCAAAACAAGAAGAAAAATGTAATGATGATTATTTGACAGTGGTTGCTTGTTGGGCAGATTTTTCATCATAACCAAGAATAAACTGGGAGGCACATCAAATGCTTTTACGTTTTGCATATTTGGGAGAATGTGAGCTTCTTCCAGACTCACAAGAAAGATGTCTTTGTCACACAATTCAAGGATAATGATCTACAAGTTCTTGTCAGGAACGTTTAAGCAATTTTAATTTTTTTGATGTTTATTTTTGAGAAAGGGAGTAGGGGGAGGGGCAGAGAGAGGGGGAGACAGGATCTGAAGCGGGCTCTGTGCTGATAGCAGAGAGCCCAATGTGGGGCTCAAACCCGCAAACCGTGAGATCATGACCTGAGCTGAAATCAAGGGTCTGATGCTTTACCAACTGAGCCACTCAGGTGTCCCTAAACAAGTTTAAATAGTCATATTCAACATTTAAGCCAACATAAATAATTAGGTACAAAGCAACTTGGCTTTTGTAAAGGGAAATTATAAGACAAGTCGAAAAAACATGCAAAAGTATGAATTTTTAAAAATTCCACAAATTTGTAACCAAGTTCCTCACAAATGGTAATTTGAAAGAGAAAGGGAATCGTCTTTGGTGAGGCAGGAGATGTTTGGTGGTACCAATGGCTGTTACTTATTGAACATCTACTGATGTCAGGTACTAGACTGGACTCTGCAACAGTTATTTCTTCCAGTTCTCCCACCAGTCAAGTGTCGATAAACAAGTCATTATTGATCCCATTAACATATAATGAAACACAGGCCAAGAGGGCTTAAGTGAGTTTCTGAGGTTCCACAGCTCATGAGTGACAGAGCTGGGATTCTGAACCCAGATCTGCCTGATTCTAAACTCACATTCCCTTCCCTTAAAGCTGACCCATGTATGTTGTAGCCATACTGAGTGAATTAAGCATGGATCCTGACATGCTTCAGGTGTCGTTTCCACCCCCTCTTCCAAGCTGGTTCTTCTGCACAGGGCACAGGCTCCCAGCCCCAGCTCTACCGTCTACGAGCACTGGCAAGTAACCCATTGGGCTTCTCCCTGACCAACTGGGCATCGACCAGTGCAAGAGCAAATCCCTCCACAAAGCTGGGAGAGTCATTCTGTGGGCTACTCCTGCATGCTGGTGGGTACATATCTATGGGGTCCTGGGACCCTGGCTAAGACACGTGAGGAGGCAGAGAGACACATCAAACAGCTCAGTACCTGGTACTACTACGTCAAGCTGACTGTGTCCGTATTCCAGTCAATAGAAACTCAAAAATGTTATTGTCATTACATTGTCATCACCGATATTATGAACTGTGTAGCTCTTAGCAATTCACATGAACCCCTCTTGGACTCGGTTTCTCAGTCCATCAAATAACGTCGACAATGCTGGAAGGATCTAAGATTTCCATGGTGATGATATGAAAAGAGAAAATCATTTTACTTTCCTGGCAATTTACTCTTTAAGTGTTCGTTGGACAGGAGAGATAAGTTAATGTTTCCCTTTGATGTGATAAAAGCTAGACTGAGATTGTAAGTATCTTGCAGACATTGGTCCCTGTCCAAGCTGATGCGTTTGCCAAGAAACCTGGGCAAGCTAAGAACTTATATTCTGCTTTAATCAAACTAAACAAAGATAACTTGGGATTCCCCGGTTCGGATTGGCTGTTTTCAATGTGGCATTATTCTCCACGTTTCTACCAGCTTCCTGACACACTTACCTTCCCAGCCTCTTCATTCCCCATATATAACAGCCCATTTAAATTCGTGCTGATATAATTCCTTTTCAATTATTTCCTATAATTTAGATCTATATTCAAAATCCATACCTGGCCTCTTCTTTCCTTCCTAATGCCTTTGAATAGTCAAGTCCCCCCAGTCTCTGCCTCTACCACAGTTTGGCAATGACCACTCTCCCATTTTCTGTTACCTTATGAATGTTACCTTATAAGCCAAGTTGCAAACTCTTTGAAAGCAAAGACTCATACATCTTAGTACTCACAGAAGCACCTAGCCCAGTGCCTTGCATAAAGCAGAAGTTCAATAAATAATAACTGATGAATAAATTCATGTAAGTTATCTATGAAGTCGGTCATTCATTCTTGTAACCGGAACTGAAAAAAAGCTCTCGAAAATGGAATTCCGTAGTTTTCGAACCATACAACACGTGGCTCTGTTTTAGGTGGTAAATAAAAATACACTGAAACTCATTTAAAATCCAGAAAAGAGGGACACCTAGGGCTGACATAGTTAATAGAACCTGCAGCTCTTGATCTCTGGGTCATGGGCTCAAGACCCACATGGGGGGGGTGGAGCCTGTTTAAAAAAATAATAAACAAAATGCAGCAAAGATTAGTTTGTGACACATAAATTCATGATAAATTATTTAGCTGAAAATAATTATTTTGAAGGAAGACCTCACATTTTTTTTGCGTGTGCCGACATTATAGACGATAAACTCGCCTTCCTAGGAAATGTCGTTAGATCTCTCTGTCAGGTTTTATTATTTTCCCCTTATTATTTCAATGCAGAATAAATACCATTTGAACATCCCCGTATCCCTCTCCAGCCTCACATACATATTACACTGGTAACAAGATGTGGGAAGAGAGTCTTTTAAATAGATCTTTAAAACTTAATTTCTTAATATAGTCGAGGGGCTTGTCTTAGAGGTCCGTGTGGGTAGGTGAGAATCTGTCAACATAATGTCTGTTCTCAGCATTTTTCCTAAGGGCAATATGCTATTTCGTTTTCCCATGTAATTATTTTTACTTGTCTTTTTCTGCTTATGTACTTTAATTTCTCTTAGAACTTTGGAGATGGACAAGTGTGACTGTTTAGATTCTCTCATAATACAAAACAGTGTTTGTGATAAAGACTATGAATTATCTTTGATAAACATCTGCTTATAGTTGAATAAAGGGTTGTTTAGTACCAGAAGCGGTATTCAGTGAAAAATACAATTTATCAAAGAAATACTTCTTTCCTTGTTGTTACCCTCTTGCCAGCTTGGTGGATCTATATTGCCTATTTGTCCTTTGTTACTGTTAAGACAGCAAATTTCTCTCTGGAGCAGATGGTGTATCTGCCATTGTTCTAGTGCTTAAGATTCATTCTGCTGCAGGAAATTTTTATCATGAAACCTCTAATTTAGCAATATTAACAAATTGAAACTATGGACTATTTTTTCCAGGACATCTGGCCTTTGTTAGTAATCTGAACAAAATATATATATTATGTCATGAAAATTGTATCAAAAAATATTTGAATATTTCTAAATAATCAATGTGATTGTTGATTACTGATGGTCAGGAAATGCCATAAAATGTTAATCAGTCATTAATAGTTGTAGATGAGTTGATCATGGATTTTATTTGTTTCCTTTACCAATATCTCCATAATTTATGGCAACAGAAATTTAAAATTATAATATGTGTCCTGATACTTTTTAAATAGAGTGTTTAAATTTAAATCTATTTTTAAAGTTCACATTTTTACCTTTTTGTCCATAGCTCCTAATAACACCCCACCTCGCCTACCCCACGTAGAAAGCCATCCGAGTTCATATTTTACCTTCAGGAAAGAATCAAGGAAAATTCCATTTTTTTCAGCCTCCACCGCATTTTCAATATTTGAATGATTAAAACAAGACCAACTAAAGTCTTGCAATCAATTTTAGCTTTTCAGCTTAAAAACTGAGGCCTCAAACACATCTTCTATGGAAATATTCGTGATAACTTTTAAACAAATAACACATACAGGTAAGTAATCAGTAAATAGAATTCCACAGCTTGTCAAAAATTTTTCCGTGCTTACTGCTTTAGAAATAATTCTACTCAGTGTAACGGGGCAAATTGCTAACAGTACCCCACAGTTGGACTTTTGTACAATCACCAGTGAAATGACTTTAATTAATTGATCCCATGTGGATCAGGTCAACTATGGTTAGGATGACCATCCCAGTCCAGTGTGGCCAGGAAGGTCACAGTTTATACTTACTAAATAAATGTAAATAATACTTTCTCTGAGTCTCAGAGATGTCCCAATTTGGACAGTAAGTTAGGTGCTAATTCTTAACTCTTATGTGCCCATATAAACCTAGGAAGTTACATGCTGACACATATAAGAAACTATAAACAAATGTCCCTTCACCAAGAGGAGTGTGCAAACTTATTAATGACACAAGAAACACATGTGAAATCACTGCAAAAAATAATCCACGGATCTTTGATTTAAAATCAAAATTTGCAATGCAGGCAGGGAGCTCTGTGGGACTTCCGGCAAGAGATTCCTGGGTATGGGTAAGAGTAGTTAAGGCTCATTCACACAGTCATTCTGCTCCAGGGCCTTGCAGGCATGAGGTCACATGGACCAAGTTCTCAGGATGATAATAATTAAAGTGCACAGCCTCTCAGTCAACAGTGGAAATGACTGAATGAATTCAGAAAAGAGTACGATAGAAAAAATAACCAATAAAGACTTAGAAGTTCTGGTCTCTCGCCCTGACTCGGACATTGGCCACCGTTATGTCATCGGGTAAGTTACTTCTTCCCGTTGGCTTTGGCTCTTTCGTCTGTAGAAAGAGGGAGTAAAGCAGATTCACTGAGCAGTTACTTCTTGAGAGAGTACTTTGTGCAAGGCACTCCACTCAGGACTTTGGCAGTGATCGCTGAAGTTCCTTTCCTGCTCTAATGTCTGTGGCAATCACTTCCATCACCAGTGTTTCCAGTGACATAGGTGTAGTCAGCTTGGGGTGGTTCACTTCTTTGTCAAAGAAGAGTATGTCTTGCAGGTAAGTGAACCCAACCCCACCCAGCACATATTTGTTATGTTAAGTTGACTTGAAACTTTTCCTAGCAAGTGCCCTTTATTTCCTCCTTAGAGTGGGCCATAGTTTCATCCCCTGTGTTAATGATGCAACCCCAGAACGGCAGGAAACCCTTTGGGGAGAAGCTCGAAGGGCATATTTTTGGAGCATGAAAGCTGCCATTATGCTACACGTAAAACGGGGCTACTACCAACTGAGCCAGGGACCAGAGATCCTGTGCCCTGGTCTCCTTCATCCCCTCTCAAAGCAGAGGTCTGGATTCCTATCTCTCTATTGCCCTGATCTCAGGAAGCAGGCTCCTGTTCCCCAGGTTCCTCACCTAACAGGAGAGATCATGCTTTCTGGAGTGACGTTGTAGCAACGAAACAAGAACTCTACCCACTCAAAGGAGCTGCAATTTCTTCCATGAATCCAGCTGGTTCGAGGCTATAGGCTCACTTCCCCTAGTGGGTTTTCCTATTGCAGGGAGCTGGTCAAGTGGCCCTAAGCCATCAGAATGGATTACACATCACATTCGATAAGGCACACGGACGCCCTACTCCTTTAACTGGAGAACCTGGAGATAAATCTAATCTAAAAGGAATGTGAGGAGCAAGATAAGTTTAATTTCACTGGTCTAATATTCATTCCGCATTTTAAACTTGTGGCTGGAAAGTCATTATGCTTATCCATAAATAATTCTGGGCTTTCTTACTATAGAATATAGTAGAATAGATAGACTATAAATGAACATGTCAATCAATACTTAGCTCATATACTTTCGTCACATCATAAAATTTTTCAGGTGGCTAGGCATGAAAAGGGAAACTGAAGTCCTTTCAAGAAAGTATTCTTAGCACCTTTCATTAATTAAAAAAGAAAAGAGAATTCCAAGTGTTAAGAAATTTCTACAAGCTTTCCATATAGCCTCTTAGAAAGTTTTAAACTTACAGTATATTTCTTTTTCAGAATTACATAGTCCTGTACATTTAAATCTGTAAATGTACTGAGGCAACTATATAAAGCATTCAATAAATTAGAGACCAGAACAGCTGAAAAATAACTGAAAAGAGCTGAAAATAGAGTTGCAAGTAAATCACTGAAAATCTGTCTTCAAATATACTGCACGTGAATTTTAAATCAATCTGTTTTATTCCATCAGTCATATTAAACTATTCTACCCCCTCAATTTATAAAGCACTTAACTCGAAACCTTCAGACTAAAAGGAGGGGATAGAAACAGGAAAGTGAAAATCATATGGAATCAATTGATGATGCACTGAAATATCCACTTGCACATATTGCTAAGTGTACTTTTGAAATAAAGGCCAAATCTGAACGTAGATTGCTTCTTTTGAAAGGGCGCTCAATTATTTCAGGGTGTAGAAGCCAACACAATTCAAACCTCTACTCATTTTCTGGGATGATTGTGTGTGTGTGTGTGTGTGTGTGTGTGTGTGTGTTCACACACGCGCATGTGTGCCGTGCGGGTTTAATCATTGTTCTGGCAAGATGAGAGCGTGATCCAAATTCTAGGCCTTATTCCAAAACTTCTAGAGATTGGAGACACCTTACAAGGTGTTGCAGGGGGCCAAGCATAAGATAAAAGAAGGCAAATGAAGCCGCTAACTCACAGTGCTATCCAGAGCGGGTAACCAGCCAGAGAAAACACAAAAACCCAGGTTTAGAGCAAGGCAATCTTGTTTTGAAAAAGGCATTTGAGAGGCTTTATTTTTTTGCATTTGAACAAAGTGGGGACTGGCTACTGGAGAGTGTATGTAAGAACAAAAAAAGAAAAAGAAGGCTGCATTGAGACCAATAGGGTTATGGCTATTCTGTTTCTTCCAGATGAGATACGAAAATTTTCTGGGATGGAAAGAATAGTAAGAAGATAGCTCTGTACCCCTGGTGTTTCAGGACAATTCGCTGGGCTCTATAAAGAAGTTATATTTTACTTTGTCTTGTAATGTAAGAAGAAATGAATGATTAAATGGAATGTTTCACCTATTCTCCTAAACAAACCTATCTCTAGAATTTCAGACACAGGGAGTGCCTTCTCAGATGAGCTAATGTGAACCCGCTCATTCCATGAACTATTTATTGAAAGGCAGTTGAGAGGGTGCAGCAGAGTAACCCGAGAGTTCCACACAGTGTAGAAATTCATAATCTAAGGATAAAGACTGTCGATTTTAACACTTTAAAATAGGGATTTAACGGCACAGTTGTTATCTGGTTTTGAAATGCAGAAGCATGAGATGTTATATTCTTGGGGCCTTTAGGTTAGTAAACGTATAGATCAAACATGTTGTAAACGGAATCCTTGTACGTCTTTAAAAGTGATCATTTGTAATATATGTTTGACCATTATGTAGTACTATCTTATTACATTATGTAATATGTCAGCTGTTTCAATCATATTCTGAGGGAAGAATGAATATCCTTACTGATCTTTAATATTTCTGGTTTTGCTTTTACTTGAGCAACTCCATAAATGAATACTTATTTGGTATATTACCTTTATTTGGAAAAGAAAAATGCATGGATTCTCTTGTTACAAAAGTACTTCTATAAATATTTTGATCAAATTTCTACTGATTTCTATTAATGTGAGAAAACAAGGTGAAACAAACATCTTAAATGCCATTTGTTGATGATTAGATTGCAAATGTTATATTCCATTCACACGTTCTCTGAGGAATTTCATTTTTAAAGGAAACCACGATCACAATATGGACATGTCCGTTAGGGGACTCCCAGCCTTTTTCAGAAGGTCATATTCTGCCACAGGATAAAGATTCCTGCTTTGTTCAAGTAACGTTTTCACTCTAAAATCTAGGAGACAGGTGCTCACTTGTCCTCCTCCATGCTTAGAAGATACAGGGAGGAGGCCATAGTGGCAACTGTCACCATGATTGATTTCATTGGGATAGAAGATTGACCACCTGACTGTAATGAATGCACAGAGGACTGAATCACACTGTTACGCTGAAACTCTTCAAGGCAAAACAAAGCAGTGAGGTTTCAAGTTTAAAGGCTGTGAAATGCAAGCTACTTTTCTCACATCGTCTCTTCTAAACACCACCATGTTTAAGCCATGTGCTGTACACAGCTCACCATGTTGCGATGATGGATGTAAATGCACCCTGATGAAAATAGTGATAGTGACTGAGATTCTCTATTTTCATTTTGTATTGAACCTTGTCTAAATGCCACTGGTATAATTATAAGTAGATGAGCAGAGTTGTATATGATCAGCCTATTTTACCATCTTCCTGTCCTTGAAGTGTGTTACAGGTTCAGCTCAAGCCAGGATAAAGACTGTTTTCTAGAACTCCATGGCACGCAAAAGTGAAATGTGAAGTGACTGTGGTGGAGCGTAATAGTAAAATGATAGTGACTATAAAGGAAATGTAATTATAAATAAAACATAAGTTTATCACTAATCTCTTCACTCCACAAATATTTACATAGCAGCTAATATGTGCAAGGTATTTTCCATGCGTACTCTTAATGAAAATCATCTGGGTAACCTAGTAATGGAGGTAGTATCATCTTCAATTGACCGTTGATAACGCATCCCTAGACCATGGAAAGTAGGCTTGGAAGTCATTACTCTCTACCTTTCTGCCTAAGTGTATTTTACACCTGTTGTGAATGAAAAGGTGAAACACAGGTATTTTTAGGAGTGATTACTGAGCAGGAATAATCAAGGGAAGTTTCTTACATGACATGGACTCCTGGCTGGAGTGAGGTGCACAGATGGGCCATTAGGAAGTGGAACATTAAAGACTTTGTCAAGTGTGTCTTGTCATTTGCAGGACTGCAGGTACAATTTCATCTACATTTGGGTATTATGACTCTCCAAACACTCTAATCTCATTCTGCGTTTCCAGGCTATGCCAGGTCACAAATGAAGCTTGAGAACAAATGTGTAACAGCTGCAGGTTGGGTAACAAATTATGCACATTTTAAAGATGATTGAATTTGATATTCAGTGCAGTCACACAAACAGCTATTGAAGCCTTAATGGGATACCGGTCTCCATGCTAAATGCATTGGAGTCAAAAGCATAGTCTCGGCATTCAAGCACTTTGCAGTCTGGGGGCCTCCTGACCCTTTTTCAAATGTACAACTCTTTGTGGGGTGCCTGGGTGGCTCAGTCAGTTAAGAGTCTGACTTCGGCTCAGGTCATGATCTCAGGGCTCCTGAGTTTGAGTCTCGCATCTGTGCTAACAGCCCAGAGCCTGGAGACTGCTTCAGATTCTGTGTCCCTGTCTCTCTCTCTCTCTCTCTCTCTCTCTCTCTCTCTCTCTCTCTCTCTCTCTCTGCCCCTCCCCCACTCACACCCTGTCTCCTTCAGAAATAAGTAAGCATTAAATTTTTTTTAAATGCACAACTCCTCTACGTCGTGCATTTGAGTTACATCATCTTTGGTTTTGGTTTTCCCACGTTTCCTCTTGATTCTTAAACTCAAAAGATTAAGTGTTCTTTGGTAGTAGATTTTCTAATGGAGCAGGATCTACCTGAGTACATTGGCATATAAAATTTAGAAATGGACTAAAATATTTTCACTCAACATAAAACTATGTTCTATTGTTGCTGAGTCCTTATATTTAGGAACATGAAATGAGGGCCCTTTGATGTGGAGACCTTGATTAGCGTATTCTCATTTAAAGGTGAAGAACCAATTCTGTGGAATGCTGAGAGTGATTTTCTGACTAGCCCCTATACTGAAGGGATTTTTCCTCAATTGATTAGCTTCGGAAATTTAAAAAAAAAATCATTCTCATTCCAGACTTGGCTGGATGCAAGTGGCCATCCATATAAGCTCAACAAGGGAAACGTTAATTTTCTTTCCATAATTACATTCAACATTTTCCTTTTTTTCCCCCTCAATAAAATTCAAATTGCTCTCAAGAGCAAGGAAGTATGACTATATTTCCCAGAAGATGGTAATGAAGAAAGGTCATTGAGAAAGGAAATTATGCCATTCCATCAGGATATGGTCCTCATTCAGGCGATGATAAAATAAACTGTGTTAATTTCTCTACATCTTTGGAAATATCCAGTCTGCATTTTCACAGTTTAGTTCTCATTTCTGTACCTTATATGAAAAAACGATGCAATTAAAACAGAGAAGAGGAAGTTTCTATATTCTTTAAAATTTTTTAATGTTTACTTATTTTTGAGAGAGAGAGAGAACAGGGGAGAGGCAGAGAGACAGGGAGACAGGGAGACACAGGCTCCAGACTCTGAGCTTGACAAATGCACAGAGCCCCATGCAGAGCTCGAACTCACAAACTGATCTGAGCCAAAGTTGTACGCTTAACCAACTGAGCCACCCAGGCACCCCAGGAGTTGTTATACTATAACTGAGGTGTTTTTCAGGGTTTTGTTTGTTTTTAGTAATACTGTGTTATCTATATGAAAACTTTTTAAAAACCTAAGCAAATGTCTTATTTTGAAATTCTTAAGGGAATATAAAACTTAGTATTTTATGCACAACAAGGGTAGATGCCATTCAGAATAATGGATGGGACATATATTTTATGTATATTTTTGTATATATTCTATATATTGACTTCTGTTTTTATTTGTTGTTACTTGGTTTTTGTGTTGTGTGTAGGATTATAGTACCAGAACAATAACATTTTTCTAGCTGCCGAGTTTCCTTACGAAAGTGTATGGTATTGTAATATAGGGTATTGGGCCATATTAGTTTTATGCATTTAAAGAAAAGCCAATTCCAACCACCTAAACAAATATGGCAGATGTAGCAGCTCATATATTCAATCTCTGAGGTTATATCAGTCTCCATTGGTGCAAGCTGTGGTTAGTGCATTGTTGCTAGGACAAGACGGGTCTTCTTCTTTTTCTGAAAGCAGGAGATGAAATTCCTATGTGAAAATGTACTCCCTCACCAAGATACCTCTTACTTTCCATCCTTCTGCTCGATAGGCAAGCTGCAGCGAGTGGTACATGCACAAGATTTCCCTTCAGGGCTTTCTGACTCCCTTTTAAATGAGGTATCCTGTATTTATTTTCACAGTACGGAGTTCTAGTGGTACTTAGAAAGCGTCAGAAGCCCTCTCTTCCCCATTTCTACATTTCTTATTTCAGCTTTGTCATCATTCCCTTACGTGTCAAGAAGTGTGGCTATTATCTCTAGACACCCGTTCTTATAGATGATCATCCAAGGGCACTGTGAATGCTTCCCCTTAATTTCCACCTTGGAAAAATTGTGAAGGACTATAATGGAGTTATTTGTATCAAATTATGGTCCTAGGATCATTACCGTGACCAACAGGCTAAGATCTATCGTAGACCCAGACTCATAAAGGACTCCCCTTCTGGTTGGGGGAGGGAACTTCAACAGAACCATAAAAGGAGGGGAAAGAAGAGTTCCCCAGGGGGTTCCTGGCTGACTCAGTAGGTAGACCATGTAACTCTTGACCTTGGGCTTTTGAATCTGAACCCCACATTAGGCATGGAGCTTACTTAAAAAAATAAAAATGTGGAGCCTGAGTGGCTCAGTCAGTTGAGCATCCGACTTCAGTTCAGGTCATGATCTCATGGTACATGGGTTTGAGCCCATGTGCTGACAGCTAGCTCAGAGCCTGGAGCCTGCTTCCGATTCTGTGTATCCCTTTCTCTCTGACCCTCCCCCCTCATGCTCTGTCTCTCTATCTCTAAAAATTGAATAAATGTTAAAAAATTTTAAATAAATAACAAGCAAAAATAAAAGAGAAGAACTCTCCAAAAGAAAGAAGACACTGGTAAAAAAAAAATGGTAGGTGAAAATACTGGAAAGACAAAACAACTGAAGGTCTGCTGTATTATCCAATAACAAAATCATATATATACCTATATGTGTATACATGTATATCTACATACACACATATGTACTTACATACATACATATATATATCTCTTTTTAGATTATCAGCATATTTTTACAGTCACATTCATGTAGACTCTATTTACTTCTGTTTATATATATATTTTTAAATTGAGGTATAATTGCAAATTAGTTTTTTTCTAGAAAGACTTCTTGCATTGTTCATGAATTTTCAGTTTATTACTGACACACATTTGCTTTTTTGTTAACAGTTTTCGCTCACAACAATGATTTTATAATTGACTCCCAACTTTTGCATATTGGTGTTATTGATGAGTAAATCAGGAAAAATTCAATAATGAAATCCACAAAACAGAACCCATTTTCTAAGAAAATAATTAGAAACTAAAAGACATGGGGTGTCTGGGTGGCTCAGTTGGTTAAGCCTCTGACTCTTGATTTCAGCTCAGGTCATGATCTCATGGTTTGTGGGTTTGATCCCTGTGTCAGGCTCTGTGCTGACAGTGCTGAGCCTACTTGGGATTCTCTCTCTCTCTCTCTCTCTCTGTCTCTCTCTCTCTCTCAAAAATAAATAAATAAACATTAAAAAAACTAGAAGACATGATTTTCTTTTTAAAAAAGGACAATGTCATGATTAATGAAGTAGATGGGATGTTTGTGATAACATTTCTTCTGCTTCCTTTCTCATTCATAGTTCTCTTCTATGTAAATGAGGTTTCTGGATAGAGATGTTGCAGTTTACAGAGCATCTAAAAAATACCTCTTTCAGTTAGAAGCTAGACTACTGATTTATGTCTTAGAAATGGATGGAGTAATATTGATTACTTTGTGGTCTCTATTTTCTCTTTAATGTATGAGCTGGTGTTTTTATGCACACTTCTCACTGCCACAATGCCTTGTTGACCTTCATATACTATTCATTAACATCTTGATTTAAAAAAACTTTTTAACATTTATTCACTTCTGAGAGACAGAGCATGAGCAGGGGAGGGGCAGAGAGAGGGAGCCACAGAATCCAAAGCAGGCTCCAGGCTGTCAGCACAGAGCCCTACACAGGGCTCAGACTCACAAACCACAGGATCATGCCCTGTCTGAAGTCGGACACTTAACTGATTGAGCCACTCAGGCACCCCAACATCTCAATTTTTTTAATGAAAATACGAACCATAGATAAATTGGATGATTGAACCTAGTTAGTACAAGATAAGTACAGGGTAAGAGCCTTTGAGCTTTGAGTTCCTATCCTCTCTGCAAAACCAAAATAAATCAGATTTAACAGAATAATGCTCTCAGTGTGAAAGAACTTTGTAAGAAATTATGAAAGCACAAGTTAATTAGAATACACAGCTACTTACTTGGGCTGACAGTTATTAATGACATGCTCTGGCTGGCTCAATTTCAGGCAATTTGTTGCTACACAAAACAAAAAAAGTTCTCCTTACATTTTAGTCTTGCAAAAAAAATCCCTCAAAGCACAGAGAAATAATTGTTCAATAAAGTATAAAGGTAGCGGATTTTAGATTTAAATTTTTGGGCCAGTGTTTTTGGAGGCTTATTCCCTTTGCTATAAATTTCAAACTTCAATTAGGGTTAGTGAAATTGGTTGGGAGGTTGTGTGTCTGCCTACGTGAATAGGTGATTGTTCAAATATCAGTGCAGCTCGTGAAGATACATGTGAGTTTGCCTTGTTTTTGGCAATAGATACATTTCTAAAAAGTTTATAAAACCCAGCTTTTCCCAAGTGAGTCATATTTTTTTAAGTTCAATGAAACTGTTTAAAGAACCTCACAAGCCCTTCTGGATTCACAATGGGAAGATTACTAGAAGTACTGCATTGTTCCCTTTTAATTTTTCCCACCTCACACTTTAATCAGATTAGCATATTATTCTTGTGAATTAGATATGTCATTCCTATTTAATGGTTTATTAAGTTGGCATGTCACCTCTTTATGGGATCTGAAGGTTTTGGTACTTGAGCCTCTGTTGATAAGAGTTGCATGCGTCTGCTAATAAAATAAGTACTGCTAGAAGCTTTGAGGTAATTATTTTCTCAGGATTGAGAGTATTAAAAATTGGTGGCAACATACTGTGGAAATAAATGAAAAGTGAGCGTACACTAAAGAAGGTCTTAGTTCTCAATGCTGAGTTTCTTAATTGTACTTAGTCCATAGTTGTGATGCAAGGCATCAGGATATGGGCTAGATACACAAGGAAGAAATCAGTCATCAGAAAATGGTGGCTTGAGGGTGCCTGGATGGCTCAGTTGATTCAGCGTCTGACTCTTGATTTAGGCTCAGGTCATGATCTTATGGTTCATGAGATCGAGCCCCATGTCGGGCTCCACACTAATAGCGCAAAGGCTGCAAGGGATTCTCTCTCTCTGTCTCTCTCTCTCTCTCTCTCTCTCTCTCTCTCTCTCTCTGTCCCTCACGCTCTTTCTATCTCTCTCTCAAAATAAATAACTAAGGTTGAAAAAGAAAGAAAGATAACAAAATAGAGGCTCAAATAATCCCTAAAGTGTATTCAGGAAAGAACCTGAATACAGCAATTTTCAAAAAGGGACTAGGAGTAACTGAATAGGAAATGCATATGAAAAATGGCGCACACACAAAGGGATAAGAAAAGGCAGTGCATCCTCTCCTGTTCTAGTGACAATAGTCCCTGTTCTATTGACCCCTGAGAAGAAGGAAGGGAGTATATGGAAGCTCGGAAGAAACAGAGGAAAAGAAATACAAATACTTGGTGGTAAGAGGAATGGAAAATAGGAAAGAAAATAGATACATTATAGCTCACGTAGGGAAACAAGCTGCCTCAGTTAGAAGCTGAATGGAAAGCATAAAGGGCAAAGTCAAAGGGAGAGCTAAAGAGAGTTCTAGGGGAATCTTGAAGAACTAATTCAAATCACACAACCAAAGTAACACAGTTGAAAGCACATACATAAACTATGTGTAGTATAAAAATACAAAAGATCAGATCATAAAAACGCAAAAAAGTATGGTTGAGTTATGCAAGTGCAGGGCAATAAATCAGATTTTATAGCAAAGAAAACATTTTTATGGAAAGGAACAGAATATGGACCACTTCTGAATGACCTATATCAGTCACTAGATATAGTTACCAAAACAAACGTGGAGGAGTTATTAAAAAGATAGGAAATCTGGGGGGTGCCTGGGCAGCTCAGTCGGTTAAGCATCCAACTCTTGATTTTGGCTCAGGTCATGATCCCAAGGTCATGGGATGGAGCCCTGCAGCGAGCTTGGCCCTGGGTGTGGAGCCTGCTTAAGATTCTATCTCTCCCTCTCTGTTTGCCCCTCCCCGACTCATTCTCTCTCTTTCTCTTCTCCCCTCAAAAAATGATGGGAAATCTAGAAGGAGTGATGGATTATTATGGATGCAAGAGAAAACAGAAAAAGGGGAAAAGGTTTGTGAATATTGTGCACCACAAAAGATGAGATTGTCTCTTTTCTACAGACAAAAGTCATAAGGATTTTTTATTTTTTTTTTAGTGTTTATTTATTTTTGAGAGAGAGAGACTGAGCATGAGTAGGGGAGGGCCAGAGAGAGAGGGAGATGCAGAATCTGAAACAGGCTCCAGTCTCCAGTCAGCACAGAGTCCGATGGGGGGCTTGAACTCATGAACCATGAGATCATGACCTGAGCCGAAGTCGGAGGCCCAACTGACTGAGTCATCTAGGTGCCCCAGTCATAAGGATTTTTATAACTGTTAAAAAAGAATTCTAGGAAACATAAAAGAATTGATGTATGTCGTTTATGTTTTCAGATTAACTGCAGTTCATCTTCAAATCATTAAGGAAGTGTTAAAAAACAAAACTGCATAAATTTGAAGATCAAACTGGGTTTAACTCAAAAATTCATGAATTGGACAGCATTCCATTCAGCAAATAGAAAGGAACTCAGGGGAGCTTTACAAAATGAAAGGCTTTTGTAGGCAGAAGTGGGCAGGAAAAGGCACTTTCCAAAAAAGGTTGGATTGTTTCAGGCAAAGTCACCTTCATTTGGGCATGGAGGGGGTCTATGGGAGATTACTTCAGTAGTGCTGACCAGGAAATTCCCCAGATTGATTGGTTAAAGGTTACATTCCTGAGAGAAGCTGAAACTTCAATGAGGTTAGGTATTATGTCTCAGTTTAGTGACATGGGCTTAGCCTAAGTGACTCCATTTAGACCCATTGTCTCCTTTTTAACAATCCATAGTGCCAAATACACATTCAAGCACCTAGGGAGTATTTTATTTTCACTTATCAAATTCAGGTTTTTGTCACTACCATTTAAATACGATGCTAAAATTAATAACAGTAGGGAGCACATGTCATCATTGTCTATCGACCAGCAGCACAAATGATAGTTTTTATTCTCGAAGATTATTTTTATTCTTTCAAGTTTTTATTTAAACTCAAGTTAGGTAACATATACTGTAATATTGGCTTCAGTGATTCATCACTTACATATAACACCCAGTGTTCACCCCAACAAGTGGCAACCTTAATGCCCATCACCTATTTAGTCCATCACCTGCCCCACCTCCCCTCCAGCAAACCTGTTGGTTCTCTATCATTAAGATATGGTTTGCCTCCCTCTCTGTTTTTAATCTTATTTTATTTTTCCTTCCCTTCCTCTATGTTCATCTGTTGTGTTGCTTAAATTCCACATAGGAGTGAAATCATATGGTATTTGGCTTTCTCTGACTGATGTATTTCTCTTAGCATAATACCCTCCAGTTCCTTCCATCCATGTTGTTGCAAACGGCAAGATTTCATTCTTTTTGATGGCTGAGTAATATATTATTTTCACTGCACACACACACACACACACACATACATATATATGCTGCAATTGACGATTAATTATTTTTGATAATTCCTGATACAATATGATACAGCAGTATTTCTTCTACTATAGAAAACGCAATCAGTATTTATCTTACTGTTAATTACATTTTGCTCTGAAAGAATGTTTTATTTTTTGTAGGTGGGGCCCAGGGGGTAGTTTGGGGGGAAGGGTATGGGGGAGGAGGGCATCAGCAAGGCTTTGTCCTGTAGCTGTAGAAACCTGAGTAAAGCAAAAAGTCGTCTTTAGTCCTTCTTCTTTGTGTTTTAAAGAATATCCATACAATATCATCATTCAGTCATTTTCTCACTGAATGGCAGGTGAAAAGTAGGAAATATGATTTTATCCACCTGTAGAGTGGCTCTGTAATTTTTCAGGAGTTCCTATGAAATGGAGATAGCACAAGCCTGATATAGCCTATTTCGGCAGATCTGGAGAATGAGGACAAAATGGATGGCGTAGATCTCTAAGTTAACTATATTTAATGTCAGTCATTACTCTGCTGCAAAGTATCATATAAACAACTAATGAAATGCTTACTAAACAGGTATGAAAGTCCAATTTGCAGATTATTTACAAGGTAGAAGCGACCCCAGGTGGTACTCAGGTGGCTGTATTGCGAGCACTGAGAAATCACTGGATAACTGTGAGGGTTGGTTTTTTAGTTCATTGTGACACATCATTCCATGCTTACAACCATTCAGTGACTCCGTATCTCAACTCCTTACCATGATTTACAATGCCTTAAGGATAGAGTTCCAGGCCTTTCTCTCTAGCCCCTTATACTACTCATTTTCTATTCCCCAGTCACAGTGGCTCACACCCACCTTAAGCCATTTGCACTTGGCATTCTCTCTGAACATTATTCTCCTAGAATCTCAAATGACTAATGCTTCTCTTTCAAGTCTGAGATTATGGGTCACTGCTTGTAACAGTTCTTCCCAGACCACTCTACCCAAACTAATCATCCTGACTGCGCATGCTTGTCTGTAATATTTTCTTACAGAATTACTACTGTATAAAGTTATCTTATTTGTTTAGTTCCTGACTTTTTCCCCGGGCCCACATTATAAACTCCATGGTTGCCAGGACCTCATCTGTCTTCTTCACAACTGTATCCCATGCAATCAGATTGCATGTTTATTCAAATAGGAATGATAATCAAATAGACCTCAGCCAGCTAACAATCAATTAAATCTTAGGTCTAGTTCAGGGTGGTGGCATTGGATAATGATGTAGGAACCCTTGAAAAGATTTCAGAGAACAGACACAAAAATGATAAAAGACTTAGAAAACAAGACCTATTGAGGTTTTTTTGGGGTGACAGTGAGGTTGGTAGGGTCCAGAGCTGATGACCAAGAAGGAATTCTTATAGATGTCTTTGGTGCAAAAAAGGTGCTTTTATTGAAGCACAGGGACAGGACCCATGGGCAGGAGGAGCTGCCCTGGGACCAAGAGGAGAGACACTGGTTATATAATGTGGAGCTGGAGGAGTTAAAGTCCAGGGGACGTTTCCAGTGAGATTTTCATATGCTAAAGAAGACTCCCAGGATACTGGAGGCCTAGCTATTGTCAACCTCGGGATGTTTTTTCCTATAGCAGAGCATTAGCATTAAGGCAGAAAGGAATTCCTGGAGGAACGTTTTGCTCCAACCTCCACCTGCCTCAAGTAATTGTCAATGGACTGCAGGTTATAAGGAAATAGAGTTCTATCTGCCTTTTCCTTCTGCCTTTGTTCCCCACTATGGAGAGGTGATGGAGTCTCACTTAAGTTAATCCTTTGTTTCCCCTCTTTCCTTTGTTCTTGGGCAGCCAGGAGTGCCCTAGGCATATGACACATGTCCTACCAGGGGTGGGGGTGGGTGGTTGCAGCCTGTCAGCTTGCCTTCTACTCCCTCATCCCTATGCTGAGGAGAAAACGATGGTATGAGTTGCAATATCACTACTCTAGAGTAAGAATCCATTATTGTTGCTTGTTTTTTATAGTGTATTTACACAGCACTTTTGCATGTATAAGCTCCCTTAACCTTTTAGGTAATAAATATGTAAATTTGTTATTATTATCCCTGTATTGTAGAAACTTTGGTATGGAGTATTTAACTGACTTGTCCAAAGTCACATAATTATAGGTCACAATTCACAATTTCCTTTTTTTCCTAATGTTTGCTTAATTTTTATGTTGAGAGAGAGGGAGAGAAAGCATGATCTAGGGAGGGGCAGAGAGAGAGAGAGAGAGGGAGGATTTGAAGCAGGCTCTGCGCTGAGAGTGGTGAGCCCAATGCGGGGCTGGAACTCATGAACCGTGCATAATTCACATTTTCTTAGTTTTGCGTCCAATATTTCTTGTCCACGAGATCTCCTCTGCTTTACTCTCCAGAGCAATGAATTTAATTTTGGTGTAACAAACAACGGCATTTTCTTATTAGGGTTTATCAGTTCTGATGAGCATTGTCCCACCTTGTCCCCAGACATCTTTAGAATTCCTTCGGGAGATACTCACCTGTGTGGTATGGTTTGGAAGCCAGGAGAGGGTCTGGCTAGAGGGTAGAGATGACTTAAGTGTGGTCTCTTCAAGGTCTAAGATTCTATAGTCTTTTGGCCAAGTTTTCAACTTTGAAAATGAATCCTTTCAAATTTCTTTTACATTTAAAATTGGACCAAATGCTCCTGCCTTTTGAGCTTTGTATCACAAGTGGACTTGGCTCTAGGATGTGCTCATTGCATGGGCTGTGTATATTTTTCTTCAATACCCAGAGCGTGCAGTGTGAACATAATAGAGATTGAAAGACATTAAGGATGGTAAAATACAGATTCTTAAAGAGTGAGTAATCTTGTGCTTCACATAGTTTTGTTAAACTGTTTATTTTAAGCTTTTTGGGTTTTGTTTTTGTTTTTTTGTTTTTTTTGGGCTTTTTGTGTGTGCGTGTTGTTGTTTTATCTAAGTCTGCTTCTGAACTGTAGGTTCCACAACCTGGATCCCAAATTCATATCTGGAATCACCATGTTATTCCTCTTTTATTTAGATTGAAAATTCATTAAACCTTCACATGGATGGTCAAAGCTAGCTTGCAGTAACAGAAGTACTCTTTTAATAGGACTATAAAGATACATTTGTTAGAACATAAGTATTATGATTTTGAATCATTTTATTAAAATCACTTTTGCTGACACTTCAGATGCTCTCTATCTACAATTGGTCATTGAAATCTCCAACAGCTTACCCCATGATAATATTGGTCAATGGGTCATCTTGTGTCCAGCTAATGAGATATGTCCTTAACCCACTTATTTAGAATTTTCAAAAATTCTCAATATTTTTACAGGGAGCATGTCATCTATTCCTTCAATAATTATAAATGGATCATATGTCCTTCAGTTGAAATGGGAAAAATTGTTTTTGAGTATTAGAGTAAATTACTTTGATTTGAAAGCTGTGTGATCTTGGCTCTAAGATTTCAAATATAAATTATGTGTGCTCCAGCCATGGCTATATTCCTTATAATTTGAAAATTGTTTCATTATTATTATTTTGGCCTTTCCTTGCTTATATTAGAAACCAAAGCTGAACTTAGACATTTAGAATTACTTACTAAGAGACCTAATTCAAATATAAATTTAAAAATGTTATAGGCCAATGAAAAATAACAATAGTGCATTTATTTGAGTGAACCTATAAATAGAAGAGAGATGAGAAACAGGTTTATAGGGAAAGAGGAATTTTAATAAGTGCTGACTAGAAATATTGGGACATTTTCTGTAATATTATCAAACTGAAAAAGATGGTGTAATAGTTTCTTTTTTAATATCAGAATATATTCGACACATTGTGTTTCTTCATGCCTGGCATATAGCAGGTCTTCAATAAGTATTTGTTGAAAGAATAAAAGAACCAACAAGTCTTATTTGAGCACCTGTTATGTGGAGGATAAAAAACTACGACCCAGACAGAGCTTCCAATCTAATATGGGAGAGAAGAAATATAAGGCGGACACACAAATGATCACCATATAAGAAAGTGTGTGATAAAAATAAACACCTCCTAAGAAGTCAGAAGGAGGCCAGACCATTTCCCATCTGGGAAGGTTTTAGGGGACTTGAGCTTTGGAATTGGTAAAAATTAAGAGAGCAAAATTATTTCTTGTAGAAATTTAAGAAAATAGATAAAAATTCCTAAATCAATAGCTATTATAAGACATTTAATCAATTAAAAACAACCAATGTTGGATTATCAAGAAACTTTTTATGATCATGTATTGTTAAAAATTCCATTTACCTTTTACAGTAATAGAATATGACATCGCCTTGGTTCTTGCAAGCTCTGTCTCTTAGCTTTTTTTCCTCCTTAATACATTACATACATCAATTCTAGTGTAGTGTATCCAAAATAGTTTAGTAATTACTCTGTCGATCCTTTATTTCTTTAAGTTAAACTTCTAGCCTGAGTTATTAGAAATTAATTTAGCATTAGTTGTTTCTAGTATGAAAACATAACTATTGTACTTCTTGAGGAGAGTAAAGACTTAAATTACTTTTTAGTTTCCTCTTAAGTCAAATTTGTGAGAAGTAGCTGGTATTGAGAGGTGTTAGGACTAAAGCAAGGTGCTTGCCCCCGCCCAGGAGACGTATGCCTATCATATGAATGATATGAAGATCCCTTTGATTCTAAACTGGTTTGCTGGTCCCTTTCATGCATATTGCTCCTAACCCACTTTCCCATTTATCAGATAGAATCATAAATGTATAGATGTTCATCATTCGATATCCAAACACTAACGCACGGACTCGAATGGCATCCATATAAATACTTGTTGAATAAATTAGTAACCATCTGCTCTGGAAAAGTCAATCCATTTAAATATAGCAATCTAAGAAACACTGTATAAGAGCATGAGTGTGTGACTCCTGATTATATACAGTGCGTACTCAGATAAAATGCACATGGCTTTTTATTTTATTAACTCTTGAAATATGTCTACTCCAATTACTCTACCTAGCTCCACCTAAGAGGACAGAAGACTTAGGGCCTAACTGCTGCACCACACCCTTCCAACACTTATTAGCTGTGTAACCCTGAGCCAGGGAATTAACTTTCCTTAACTTGGGGAGCCTGGGAGCCTTGGTTAAGCATCTGAATTCAGCTCAGGTCATGATCTCATGGTTTGCGGGTTCGAGTTCCATCTCGGGCTCTGTGCTAACAGCTCAGAGTCTGGAGATTCCTTCGGATTCCATGTCTCCCTCTCTGCTCATTCTGCCCCTTCCCCACTCATTCTCTGTTTCTTGCTCTCTCAAAAATACACATTAAAAGAAAAAGGTGTTTTAAAAAACATTCCTTAGCTTCAGGTTTTCTCATTATAAAATGTGACTCATAATATCTATCTGAAGACAGCGCATTGAATGAGAAAATCTATTGATTTAATTTATCGTAGTTGAAAATGTGAATATAATTTTTAAAAATTTACGTGGAAAAATGCATGTGGAGTTTTTTGCTGTTT
Organism: Suricata suricatta; assembly: GCF_006229205.1. Taxonomy (NCBI): domain Eukaryota; kingdom Metazoa; phylum Chordata; class Mammalia; order Carnivora; family Herpestidae; genus Suricata; species Suricata suricatta. Next base: position 78,847,160 of record NC_043717.1, read on the forward strand.
GCTTATCAATTGAAACTACTAAGTAACTATAACTAATTGTACATGAAATTCCAAAATCGGCTAAATTGAAAAAAACATATATATTTATTAAGAGAGCTCATGACACCTACGTAGTACTGCTGATTAATACTATCATTTAGAGGTATGTAATTCATGAAATTTCTAAACACAAATTAAGATTAAAAGCTTTTTAATATGTGATTGTATCTCTAGATGTTACTGACATAACTTGAAGGATTAAAAGTTAGAGAATTATTATTTAAAATTTGTTTTAATGTGTATTTAGTTTTTTTTTAATA
>NC_043717.1:79197764-79199251 GCF_006229205.1 Suricata suricatta
CCCCTTCCCTACACAAATTAAGTGCTTGGTCCAGGAAGGGTGGGGTGAGGGAAAGCCTTTTAAGCCATCGTAGAGAAATGAAAAAGTGCAGGTCATAGCCAATGGCCCGTGCCTGCAGCAACTCTTATGAAGAAGGTACCAGTAACCACCTTGATGATCTTTATAAACCTCTGGATTCTAGGCTCATGCTCTTGAACACAATATTGAGCTGACATTCGGTGTCCATAGGCCGGAGATCACCTCTGGCTTCCTTGGGTGCACAGGGTGGCACCAGCACCCCAAAAAATAAAAACTAAAGCATTCCCCCAGGATGAACCCTGGGGGACACAAAAGGCACAGGATGCCAAATACCACATATGAGATCTGGAAAATGACACCCACCTCCCCACACAGATGCTCTTTAATATGCAGTAGTAACAGCGAGGGCAAGCAGTTGGGTTTGGAGCGTTAAAAAATGCCTCTGGTATCTTGTGTATTTCCCCCCCCCCCGATGCTTGCCATGTATTTTGCACCCCCCCAATCTGACACACACTCTATTTCTTTGTTTTACCTCTTATCAATTCTCATTGACCAACGTTGTTCTACTTTCACACAAAAGCAATTTTTTTTCTACTACTTTTCTTCTTTCCTTTTCCACATTCCAATATTCTCCAGTATAGTCTGATCAAAACACAGGCTCCAGCGACCCTGATAGATTCAGGCGAAGAAAGACAGGCCACACAAAGTGTAAACACTTTGTGGTCCCAGGCCAAAAGGTGTGGTGGAGAACATTGTTTGAGGAAAGACCTCCCGGGGCTGTGGGTATGATGGCTAGACCTGTCTATTCTTTCCCTCTTGAGAGGAAACTCAAATCATAATGGCTGCCGAGTATGTCCTATGCAATTGGAAAGGCCACTTTTGGCCAGCAAAGGTTTTGTCCAGACCTGGGATCTCACCAAAATATAAGAAGAAAAGGGCACCTTCTCTAGAAGTTCAAATACTCTCAGTTGTTAAAAATTTAAAGTGAAAAGCAGAGACATAAAGATCCTAAATGACTCTCAAATTGAACCCATTACCTCATTGGTAGAGGCCCAGCCAAAGGCCAGTGTCCCGCCAGGACAGAAAGTGGCCTGCAGAAACGCTCTTAAACTGGCACTGGAGATCCTGAATGAGAGAGCAAATTGGGGCTCAGAGGGAGCATCAGATGGTCGAGACACCACTACACCTGCTCAAAGGGGACCACAAAAGCGATCTCATAAAAAGTACCAGAACTCCAAAGAAAACTTACTGAAGAGTCTTCGGAACAGCAAAAACCTTAAATCACTGCTGGTGTGCTCACAGAGTAAGGACACCCCAGATGGTGGCCAATCCCAGGTGCACACAACCATCACTTGTGCACCAGGGGAAAGGCCGCCAGGTCCTCGCGAAGCTGCATAGTGTGCTTAAACTTGCCATCACTTTCAGAAGATGATCATAAGACAGGAGGCAAAGGAAAGAGGGATACCTCA
>NC_043717.1:79199751-79201133 GCF_006229205.1 Suricata suricatta
TTTTTTTTTTTCCTTTAGAAAGAGCAACGTAACCTTCTATAATTGTACTTTCTAGCCTTGGGGACTGGTACTAATACAGAGTCACTGAAGCCAACTTAAACGCAAATCATCTTTATTGCTAGAATTTTGTTGACAACGTTAAGAAGAGAAAGGCACCATTACTGCCGAATGCCCGTACATTTCCTGCATATAACTTCGGAATTGCTGCTATTCACATAACTGTTTAGGTCTCACTCGGGTTTACACGGAAAGAGGGCCAAGCACTTAAACAAGCCAGCGGGTAACAAGATATAACCATTTAAACTAGAATTGTTAAATCACAATGGTTTGATGTGGCTAACATTTATAACTGTATCATGTTACTTAGTTCAAGTCCTTTCTTCAAATGCCATCATAATAACAGAGAATAAAGAGAGTTTCAAACAACTGCCACCTCTTCCTGCTGCTATTAAATGAGAGGGGCGCCTGGGTGGCTCAGTCGGCTGAGCCTCCGAGTTCAGCTAAGGTTATGATATCACGTTCCTGGGTTTCAGTCCCAAGTTGGGCTCTGGGCTGACAGCTCAGAGCCTGGCGCCTGCTCCCTGGATTCTGTGTCTCACTCTCTCTCTGCCCCTTCTTGCTCTTGCTCTGTCTCTGTCTCAAAAATAAATAAAACATTAAAAAAAATAAATGAAAGGAGAGAATACACATGTTTAACATTATATAAGGATTATACATATGACAGCAAATAGACTATTTCAATGTTTAAATTAATCTTTAGCTTTCACGTTGAAATATTATACTACTTACATGTTTCATCAGAAAGTGTTTTTGTATCCTGGCCATTTTTTTCCGAAGTTCACTCTGCTCACCAGTCACAACACGTTCCTGACTCTCCTCTAAGTCTTCCATACGCTAAAACAAAAAGCCAGTCCCGTTGCAAACCACGATTTCTCATCTTATGTTCGAAACATGCCAACATTAGATTTCAAAAGTACTACGTGTTTACTATTCCAATGATGGCTGTTACCTATTCCAAGTTAAAAAAGAAAAACTTCTAAATGTGCACAAAACACATGTGCACAAAAACATTTGCAAAGAGAAATTTTATCATCAGATTCAGGTGAAATATTATTATTTTAGGAGACACAACTCTGGTACACTTTGCTCAAAACAATGGGTCAATAAATGGTTATGGTCAAGATCAAAATGGACCCAAGAATAGACAAAGACCGGGGAGTCCATATCAATAAATGCTATAATTTTGAAATCCAGTAGTAAGCTTTCTAACACCAGGTAATAACACATTTATTATCAATAATAGTCAATGGAACATGATTTCCTTGGTGGGACTACAATGGTCTGCGATGTGACCTCTTCAAAGTTATGAAGAACGCAACTTA
>NC_043717.1:79201233-79210339 GCF_006229205.1 Suricata suricatta
CTCCTGTTTTTCTGTATGTTTAAAATTTTAATTATGGCCACCAGAGCCCACTCTTCTATTTGTTTTATGGATGTCCGTATTTTTAAAGTAAGCCCAAACCTACTCTCTTCCTAACTTCTAACTTAGTTCTCTTGTGTAGGAAGAAGGCCGTCCTCCACCATGAGTGAATATATGAAACAAGGGACAGTTTACTCCTTAACTGTTGCATTTTTTGTGAAGGATTTTCTCCTTAAGCGAAAACATTAAGTCTTAAGTACTATTTCAAAATTCTCTTTTTCAAGGTTTTATTTAAATTCCAGTTAGTTAACAGGGAACATAATATTAGTTTCAGGTGTAGAATTTAGTGATTCAGCACTTCCATGCAACCATCTGTGCTCATCACACAAGTGCCCTCCTTAATCCCCATCACCGATTCAACCCATCCCCGTACCCACCTCCCCTCTGGTAACCATCAGTTTGTTCTCTGTAGTTAGAAGTCTATTTCTTGGTTTTCCTCTCTTCCCCACCCCCATGTGCGTTTGTTTTGTTTCTTAAATTCAACACATGAGTGAAATCACATGATCTTTTTCTGACTGACTTATTTCACTTAGCATAATACTCTCTAGCTCCATCCACGTTGTTCCAAATGGTAAGATTTCACTCTTTCATATGGCTGAGAAATAGTGCAGTGTGTGTGTGTGCGCATGTGCTGGGGCTTCCTATGTACTGACTGGGATTTCATCAAAATAAAAAGTTCTGCACAGCAAAGGAAACAATCAACAAAACCAAAAGGCAACCTATGTAATGGGAGAAGATCTTTGCAAATGATATATCTGATAAAGCGTTGATATCCAAACTATATAAACAACTTATCAAACCCAACAAGCAAAGAAACCAAATAATCCATTTAAGGGAACTCACCAAACTCCACACCCAAAAAATGAATAATATAGTAAAGAAATGGGCAGAGGACATGAATAGACACTTCTCCAAAGAGGACATCCAAATGGCCTACAGGCACATGAAATGATGCTCAGCGTCACTCATCATCAGGGAAACACAAATCAAAACCACACTGAGATACCTCCTCACGCCAGTCAGAGTGGCTAAAATGAACAAATCAAGAGTCTATAAATGCTGGCGAGGATGTGGAGAAACGGGAACCCTCCTACACTGTTGGTGGGAATGTAAACTGGTACAACTGCTCTGGGAAACAGTGTGGAGGTTCCTCAAAAAACTATCCATAGAGCTCCCTTATGACCCAGCAATACCACTTCTAGGGATTTACCCAAGGGATACAGAAGTGCTGATGCATAGGAGCACATGTACTCCAATGTTCATAGCAGCACTTTCTACAATAGCCAAATATTGAAAGAGCCTAATGTCCTTCAACTGATGAATGGATAAAGAAATGTGGTTTATAGAAACAATAGAATACTACTCAGCAATGAGAATGAAATCTGGCCCTTTGTAGCAACGTGGATGGAACTGGAAGGTATGGTACGCTGAGTGAAATAAGTTAGTCAGAGAAGGATAGATATTGTATGTTTTCACTCATATGTGGATCTTGAGACACTTAACAAATGATCATGGGGGAAGGAAAGGGGAAAAAATAGTTACAGAGAGGGAAAGAGGAAAACCATAAGAAACTCTTAAATACAGAGAACAAACTGAGGGTGGATGGGGGTTGGGGGAGAGGGGGAAATGGGAGGAGCACTGGTGTGCTTTTGGGGATTTTGGGAAATCTACCCCTCAAACCAAGAGCACACTTCACACACTGTGTGTGAGCCAGTTTGACAATAAATTATATTAAAAACTCAAATTTATATTTCCCCAACCACAACACATTTTTAAAAACATAAAAAATATGGGGCACTGGGTGGCTTGGTCAGTTGAGCATCCAGCTTCAGCTCAGGTCATGATCCCATGGTTCATGGGTTTGAGCCCTGCATCAGGCTCTGCACCAGCAGTGCAGAACATGCTTGGGATTCTTTCTCCCTCTCTATGTCCTCCCCCTCTCACATTCTCTCTCTCAAAATAAATAAAGACACTGTTAAAAAAGCCTGATAAATATAAGGCATTTTAAACATAACTACAGTACGAAGTCAAGTAATATTTCTGCTCTGATACTGCCATCACTCTTTGGTAGCAAGCAAGTAAACCCCTTTGCAATCTGGTAACTTGATTACATCACATGCAAACTATACCACAACTGGTTAATATTTTTGAATACATTATGTCACTTCAATTGCTTGTAGAATGCACTATTTTAATGAAAGGATGTGAACAAAACACAACTTCTTTGATGGTTCACCAAGCTTCCCAAGTTAAAACAAATCGTAGACACATGCCTGCTCATCGTCTATTTAATCACAACTTAATCTTCTTGAATAATAAGCTGTTGAATACATCAAGAGAAAAACTCACCTTTTTAATCAAATAACAAAAACTATTAGTAACTACCCTGTTTCTACTTTTCTTACCATGATTATATTTTCATTCATTGCGTTCAGTGACAGCACCAGTGCCACTGGAAGCTCAGAGCTATTTCTCCTGACATTATAGACCCATATTTTACAGATTCCAGAATTTTCTCTACAAGAAAACTGATTCCACCAGTTACAGTTCATTTTATTAACTACTTTAAGTTTGAAGTGGGTACACTATAAAACTTTGTGCTTACAATTTAAAACACTCAAGGAAGATCTATCATCATAATTATTTAAATCATTGAAAATCCCAATTCTCAGAGACATTTTATGTCAAAATTCTCAGTTATAATTTAGGCATTATGGAAACAAAGAATAATTCATCCCATTTCTAAATATTCTTTCTCCAAGATTACACCACCAATTTTTGAAATACCTCCTCAGAATTCCAGCCTCTACCCCCTCTTCTCTCCCACTCTCCCTCTTTTCATTCTCCATCCCTCCCAAAAATGCTCTCTTTAAAACACAATTGGTCTCTTTTTGACGAATACTCAGCTCTCTATACTCACACAATTAAGAAGTTAGTAACCACGCAAGAATTTTACAGAATTTAATGAAAAATTTTTGACCCGTCAATATACAGAGTGGATCCAAATTATCTAGGTATCGTTCCCAAGATTTACTATTTTTTCACAGCCCACATTGCAATACTATCTTGAAATCGTAATGAGTGGGAATTGCATCATTTCTAGCATTTCTAAGTAACTTGATGTAGTCTTAGAATATTTTGATAGATCACATATTGATTGAACAAATACTATGGAAATAACTTTCAAAACAGTATATGAAAGTAGGGAAATGGGGGTGGAGTAGGAGAACCCTGGGCTCATCTGATCCCATGAGTACAACTAGATAAGTATCAAATCATCCTAAATACCTCAGAAGTTGACCTGAAGACTAACAGAACAAACTCCACAACTAAAGGGAGAGAAGAGGCCATGTGGAAGAAAACAGGAACTACAGACATGCGGTTTAAGGGAGAGACGGATCGAAGGTGCTACTGAAGGGAGGGAGCTGTGGATGCAGACAAGGGACAGAATGAGAGAAGCACACAGGAGAACACACAAGGAGAATGTTTTCCCAAAGCCACTGGCTTGGAAAAGGAGAGACTGCATTTCGTGAGTTTTGCAACAGGCTTAAAGCCTGTACTTTTCTAGGTCTGCAGTCTTGGCTCGGATAAAGACCAGAGGGCACTTCATTGGTCCTGGAACTAAGTAGAAAAACAACTTGGGGACAGAGAGTGTGGAAACAGCCATCTTAATGCCTGGGGCACACAGCAGGGAAATTATTGCTCTTCTCAAAGCCCATCCCTGGGAGGCAGTGTTCACAGTCAGCTCTCTGGGAACAAAGGAACTGGCCAGTGACATTTCCCTCCACCACCCTTCAGTATAAACACAGAGCCACCTGCAGGAAGCTGCACAGAGCCCATGCTCGTTATTTATACCAAGCACCATGGCCCTGTGCTCTGACCTGACTGCGTTTCTCAGTCGACGTTGCCTCAGTCTCAGCCAGATGAGCCCTTCCCCTAGAAGACCAGCAGAAACCCCTATCCACACCACATCTGCTGACCCGAGAGTGCTGCAGGCATTGATTCCGTTCTGACGGAAGTGGTGTCAAGTCTCATTTCACAAGCAGACCAGAGTACACCTAGTTCAAACTCGCCACATGTAGGCCAGGGGACAAACACTGCCCACACCAGGCAAAGAAGAGGCTCTGCAGACAACTGGCCTGAAGGATAGAGCACAAACAACCAACAGCAGAACACATGCAGGGCACACTGGAGACCTCCCTAAAGCACCAGACCCTGGATGCTACATGACCTCATCCTTATAAGGCCACTACTCTCAGGAGCAGGAGACATAACTGGCTTTTCTAACACAGAGAAGACAGCGACTTAGACAAAATGCCAAGATGGAGGAATTGATCCCAAATGAACGAACAAGAGAAGGCCACAACCAGAGATTGAAGCAAAACAGATACATGTAACATGCCTGATGGAGAATTTAAAGCAACTATCATAAGGATACTCAGTGGGTTTGAGAAAAGAATAAAATACATCAGTGAGACCCTTACCACAGAGATAAAAGAGGTAAAAAAGAATCGACCAGATAAAGAATGCAATAAACAAGATTGGAAACAGGCATCATCCAATGAGCAGCAGGCTGGAAGAAACAGAGGAACAAAGTAGTAATGCAGAAGACAAAATAGTGGAAAATAATGACACTGAACCAAAGAGAGAAATAACAATTAGGCCACACGAAAACACACCTAGGGAACTCAGTGACTCCATCAAACATAGTAACAGTTGCATTATAGGAGTCTCAAAGTAAGAGAGAAAAAAGGGTAGAAAATTTATCTGAAGACCTAATGAATGAAAACTTCCCAAATATGGGCAAGGAAGCAGACATACAGACCCAGGAGGCACAGAGAACTCCCATCAAAATCAACTAAAGCAGGCCAACATCATGACATATTGCAAGCAAATTTGCAAAATATCATGATAAAGAAAAACATCTTAAAAGAGCAAAACAAAAAAGGTCCTCAAATTACAAGGAAAGACCCATAAGGTTAGCAAGAGATTTCCTAACAGAAACTTGGCAAGCCAGAAGGGAGGGGCATGATATATTCCAAGTGCTGAATAGGAAAAATCTGTAGCCAAGAATACTCTATCCAGCAAGGTTATCATTAGGAATAGGAGAGAGAAAGCATTTCCCAGACAAACAAAAATTAAAGAAGTTTGTGACCCCTGAACCAGCCCTACAAGAAATATTAAAGGAGACTCTTTGAGTGCAAAGGAGAGACCAACAGTGACAGACAAGAAAGTGTCTGAGAAAATCTCCAGAAACAATGACAAAACAAGTAATAAAATGGCAATATATACATATCTATCAATAATAACTTTGAAGATAAATGGACTAAACATTCCAATCAAAAGACATAGGGTGCCAGAATGGATTAAAAAAAAAACAAGCGCTATCTATCTGTGGCCTACAAGAGACTCATTTTAGATCTAAAGACACCTGCAGATTGAAACTAAGGGGATTGAGAAATATTTATCATGCAAAGGAATGTCAAAAGAAAGCTGGAGTAGCAATACTTATATCAGACATTTTAAACATTGCTTTAAAAAGACTGTAACAAAAAGACAAATATGGGCATTATCATACTAAAAGGGACAATCCAACAAGAAGATCTATCAAGTATATTTATACACCTAACATGAGAGAACCCAAATATATAAAACAATAATATTCAAACAAAAAAGGAACTAGCTGATAATAATACAATAACAGTGGGGGACTTTAACATTCCATTATAGCAACGGACAAATCATCTAAACAGAAATCAACAAGGAAACAATGGCTTTGAATGACACACTGGACCGGATGGACTTATATATACTCAGAACATTCCATTCTAAAACAGCAGAATGCACATTCTTTTCAAGAACACGTGAAACATTCTCCAGAACAGACCACATATTAGTTCACAAATCAGATCTCAATAAACACAAAAAGATTGACAACATATCATGCATCTTTTTTGACCACAACACTATGAAACTGGAAGTCAGCTACAAGAAAAAATTTGGAAAGACCACAAACATATTGAGGTTAAACAACATGTTACTAAACAATGAACGGGTTGATTGGCAAATCATAGAAGACATTAAAGAACATATGGAAACAAATGACAATGAAAATACACCAGTCTAAAGCCTTTGGGATGCAGCAAAAGTGGTCCTGAGAGAGAAGAATATACCAGCAATATACGTCTACCTTAGGAAGCAAGAAAAATCTAAAATAACCACTCTAACCTTACATCTAAAGGATCTAGAAAAATAACAACAAATGTAGCCTAAATCCAATAGAAGGAAAGAAATAATAAAGATTAAAACAGATATAAATGATATACAAACTCAAAACAAAACAAAAGAACAAATCAGTGAAACCAGGAGCTGATGTTTTGAAAAACATAATTAAATTGAGAAACTTCTAGTCAGACTTATCAAAAAGAAAAGAGAAAGGACCCGAATAAATAAAGTCACAAATAAGGAAAGAGGAATCACAACCAGCTCCACAGAAATGCAGACAATTATAAGAGAATATTCTGAAAAACTATATGCCAACAAATTAGACAACCAAGAGGAAATGAATAAAGTCCAAGAAACACACAAACTACAAACATTGAAACAGGAAGAAATAAAAAAAGAACAGACCAATAACCAGCAAAGAAATGGAATCAGTAATCAAAAAAACTCCCAAAAACAAAAGTCCAGGGCCAGAAGGCTTCACAGGCGAATTCTAACAAACATTTAGAGAAGAGTTAAGACCTCTTTTTCTCAAACTATTCCAAACAATAGAAAAAGGAACACTTCCAAATTCTATGAGTCTAGGGACTCTGATACCGTAACCAGAAAATGACACTACAAAAAAAAGACAACTACAGGCCAGTATCCTGGATGAACATGGATGCAAAAAACTCTTAATAAAAGGATACTAAAGCTAATCCAACAATACATTAAAAAAATCATTCACCATGAAGAAGTGGGATTTATTCCTGGGTTGCCAGGCTGGGTCCATACTTACAAATCAATCAATGTGATACACCACATTAATAAAAGAAAAGAAAAGAACCATATGACCCTTTAAATAGATGCAGAAAAAGCATTTGACAAAGTACAACATCCCTTTATGATAAAAACATTCAACAAAGTAGGGTTAGAGGGAACATACCGCAATATAATAAAGGCCATATATGAAAACCCCACAGGTAATATCATTGTCACTGGGGAACAAGTGAGAGCTTTTCCTTTATGGTCAGGAACAAGACAGGGATGTCCACTCTCCCCACTATTTAAGTTAGTACTGGAAGTTCTAGCCACAGCAATCAGATAACAAAAATAAAATAAAATAAAATAAAATAAAAGGCATCCACATCAGCAAGGAAGAATTAAACCTTTCACTCACTATATGCAGAGAATATGATACTATATATAGAAAACAGGAAGTATTCCACCAAAAACCTGCTAGAACTGATTAATGAAATCAGTAAGGTCACAGGAAACAAAATCCATGTGCAGAAATCTGTTGCATTTCTATATATCAATAATGAAGCAGCAAAAGAGAAATTAAGGGATCAATCCCATTTACATTTGCACCATCAACCGTAAGATACCAAGGCATAAACCTAACTAAAGAGGTGAAAGAACTGTACTCTGAAAACTATGAAACACTGATGAAAGAAATTGACGATGACTCAAAGAAATGGAGAGACATTCTGTGCACATGGATTGGAAGAACAAATATTGTTAAAATGTCTATGCTACCGAAAGTAATAATGCAATATCCGTGAAAATACCAATAGCATTTTTCACAGAACTGGGATAAAAAATTTCAAACTTTGTATGAAACCACGAAAGACTCCAAAGAGTCAAGGCAATCTTGAAAAAGGAAAGCAAAGACTTCCAGTTATATAACAAAACTGTCTGACTGTGGTCAAAACAGTATGGTACTGGCACAGAAATAGACACATAGATCAATGGAACAGAATAGAAATCCCAGAAATGAACCCCAAATTATATAGTCATTAATTCACTGACAAAGCAGGAAAGAATATCCTATGGGGGGAAAAAAGTCTCTTCAACAAACGGTGTTGAGAAAACTGGACAGCAACATGCAAAAGAATGAATTTGGACTACATTCTAACACCATATACAAAAATAAATTGAAAATGGATTAAAGATCTAAATGGGAGACCTGAAACCATAAAAACCCTAGAGGAGAACACAGGCAGTAACCTCTTTGACATTGGCAGTAGCAGCTTCTTGGTAGATATGTCTTCTGTGGCAAGGGAAACAAAAGCAAGAATAAATGATTGGGAGTTCATCAAGATAAAAAGCTTCTACACAGTGAAGTAAACAATCAGCAAAATTAAAAGGCAACCTTCAGAATCGGAGAAGATATTTGCAATGATCTATCCAATAAGGATTAGTATCCAAACTATATTTAAAAAACCAATTGGTGGGGTACCTGGGTGGCTTAGTTGGTTAGGCATCTGACATCAGCTCGGGTCATGATCTTGCAGTTCATGAGTTCGAGCCCAGCGTCAGGCTCTGTGATGATAGTTCAGAGCCTGGGAGCCTGCTTCAGATTCTGTCTTTCTGTCTCTCTCAAAAATAAATAATTACTAAAAAAAAAATAAAGAAAAAAAAACTGGGGCACCTGTCTGGATCAGTCGGAAGAGTATGTGACTCTTGATTTCAGGGTCATGATTTCAAGACCCATGTTGGATAGAGAGATTACTTTAAAAAATAAACAAACAAACAACAAACCAAACAAACATTAAAAAGAGAGATTCAGAAAAACAGAACATTCCTTTTAAAAAAACAAAATATATAAAGAACTTATAAAGTTCAACACCCAAAAAACGAATAATCCAATTAAAAATGGGCAGAAGACATGTATAGACATTCTCTATGGAAGACATCCAAATGGTCAACAGACACATGAACATCACTGATCATCAGGAAAATACAAACCCAAACTGCAATGAGATATCACCTCACACCTGTCTGTCAGAAAGGCTAAAATCAACAACACAAGAAACAACAGATGTTGGCGAGGATGTGGCGAAAG
>NC_043717.1:79210439-79212405 GCF_006229205.1 Suricata suricatta
CTGTCAGAAAGGCTAAAATCAACAACACAAGAAACAACAGATGTTGGCGAGGATGTGGCGAAAGTAGAAACCTCTTCCACCACTGGTGCAGATTCTCACTGGTGCAGCCAGTGTGGAAAACAGTATGGAGGTTCCTCAAAATGTTAAAAACAGAACTACCCTATGATCTAGCAATTGCACTAGTAGGGGTTTATCCAAAGAATACAAAACTCAAAATTCAAAGGGATACATGCACTCTGATAGTTCTAGCAACATTATCTACAATAGCTAAAATATGGAAAGAGCCCAAATGTCTGTAAGATATGGGATATATACAATGGAGAACTACATAGCCATGAAAAGAGTGAAATCTTGCTGTTTGCAGCAACATGGGTGGAGCTAGGGAGTTTTATGTTAAGCAAAATATGTCAAGGACAAATACCATATAATTTCATTTATGTGGAATTTAAGAAACAAAACATATGAGGAATGAGAAAAAGAGAGAGAGTCAAACCAGGAAACAGTCTCCTACCTGCGGGGAGCTGTCTGAACTCACCGGTAGGGTGAAAATTCCTGGTGAGGGTAAGGCAAGTTTGCAAGGTCTCTTGCCCCCGGACAGCTCCCAAACCTACCCTCTCGAAATTTCCATTTCTGCTTGGGCACCAAACCATGGAGTACTTTATTGACTGGTGTCGGGAGCGGCCTGTCCCCCTGCCCTGTCCCTGAGGCATGATTGCACCTGCTCAGGGAAAAGATGAGTTGCTGGGAGTCACACCAGCCTTGCTGGATGGCACAGTCACAGCGAGGAAATGGCAGACGTTTGCACAGCTGCTGCCATGAAGCGAAGCAGGTATCTCCTTCTATTATTGGCTCATATTGGGAATGGGACCGCCTTTATTGATTAGGCCTCACAATGTTCCAAATCAGACTGACATTCCCCATACAGTGACCCCATAAGTGAAAGCATATTCCTGCCCCTGCATAAGGGATTTTAGGTCAGAGCACTGCAGATGTTTGCCAAAAGGCTCTTCTAATGAGCCTTGCAGACCTTAAGAACAGAAGAATTATGACTCTGGCCCGGAGAAGAAGAGCCTAACTTAGAGATAAGACACAGACAAGGACCGGACATAAGTTGCTACATATACCTTTGCTAATTGGAGTCACAAATATCCTCCCTTGTACTGACTTCAGTTATGAGGATGGATAAAAAATTAGAAACCCAGGTCCAAGGTCAACACACACAGGGTCCCCATTATGCTTACATCAAAGGAAGGGCTTTCTCTAGTAACTTGTTAAGAAGCATTCTTTCTCCTATGGTTAGTGAGCTAGATAAAATACTCCCAGCCTATCTATATACAAGTTAACCCATGTTTCAGTTTTAGCATTACTAACTTAAATAATATGTATATTATACTGGTTTTTACTAAAAACATTCCGTTATTCTCTTGGTTATAAAATTTACTTAACCTTAGTGTAAGTGCATTACATAACTCGGTTATAACTTGTTAATTAAAAACAAAGTCATGTTTATTGGCCAAAATCCAACCCATACACAATAAGATAGGTTTGTTGCTTTCTTAATCTCGGGGACTGAAGCCAAAAATAAGTTGAGATGGTTCTACAAAAATACTTCTGTAAAACTTGATTCTGTACACCTTTAATTATTAAAGCACCTTGTCACTAAGAATTAGAAACTGTAAACAGTTTCTATTTTCTGATGTCATGTTATTGCTTGACCAATAAAAAACACACCAAAGCAGACTGAGCAGAGATGCTTGCCTGGTGATCAAGAAAGAAACTTGAGGCTCTCTCATTACTCTCTCACGCCAACACTGTCCAACCTTTCAGGGACCCGTGGACCTGCTGGAGCTGGACTCCGGCACCTGACTATAGAGAACAGACTGAAGGGTACCAGAGGGGAGGTGGGTTATGAAATAGGTGATGGATTAAAAACTCCACTTTCTATGATGAGCACAGAGTATTGTGC
>NC_043717.1:79212505-79244057 GCF_006229205.1 Suricata suricatta
AGAAATCCAGCACTGGAACGACGAACGGAAATTTGCCATGCTCAGTGAAGAGGGAGCGGAGGTTCAGGAAGTCATTGAATTTGGTTATCTGAGCAAATTCTTTAAACTGATTTACTCATGACTCAAATTTGCATCGAGCTCCTACTAGATGCTAGGTACTGTGTTACCTAAAGACAAAGTAATGAACAAGACATATTAAAATCCGTGATCTAAGGAATGTTAAAGTGGTATGGGGCCTCTTGCAATAATGTGGATGGAACTAAAGGGCATTATGCTAAGCGAAATTATCCAGTCAGAGAAAGACAAATATCATATGACTTCACTCAAATGTGGAATTCAAGATACAAAATAGATGAACATAAGGGAAGGGAAGCAGAAATAATGTAAAAACAGAGAGGGACAAAACATAACAGAATCTTAAAAACAAAGAACAAACAGAGGGTTGCTGGAGAGGTCGTGGATGGGGGGATGGGCTGAATGGGTAAGGGGCATTAAAGAAAACCCTTGTAGGATGAGCACTGGGTGTTATACATAGGGGATGAATCACTGGAATCTAGTCCTGAAATCATTATTGCATTATATGCTAACTAACTTGAATGTAAATTAAAAAATAAAAACAAATAAATAAGAAAAGTTTAATCACTGTATCATACACCTGCAACTATTGTAACAATGTGTCAATTACTCAAATTAAAATGGTTTTTAAACCTTTTTAATATTGACTTATTTTTGAGAGAGAGAGACATGATGATCACGGGAGGGTCAGAGAGTGAGGGAGACACAGAAATCTGAAGCACGCTCCAGGTTCCGAGCTGTCAGAACCCACAATTTATAAGATCACGGTCTGAGCCAAATTCGGACACTTAACTGACTAAGCCACCCAAGCACCCCTAAAATAATTTTTAATTAATAAATGAAATTTCTTTTTAAATGTCTTATTTATTTTTGAGAGAGAGAGAGACAGAGTGTGAGTGGGTCAGGGGCATAGACAGAGGGAGACACAGAGTCCGAAGCAGGCTCCAGGCTCCGAGCTGTCAGCACAGAGCTTAACATGAGGCTCAAACCCACGAACTGTGAGATCATGACCTGAACTGAAGTCAAGGCTTAACCAACTGAGCCACCTAGATTACCCATAAATAAATGAAATTTCAATTTGGTTTATCAAAAAAAGTGACTAGTCTTACCAATGATTTGAATATGAAAAATAAATTAAAAATAAAAGATGACACCAGTTTCGTATCATGCGCACCTGAATGGATACTATTAATCTTTATTCCTATGAGTATGAATGTGTTTGAGGCCAGAGTACAGAATCAATAGTTCTTTTTTTTAGTGTTTCTTTATTTATTTTGAGAGAGAGAGAGTGCGTGTGGAAGGGGCAGAGAGAATCTCAACCAGGCTTTGCGTGATTAGTGCAGAGCCCAACGCTGGGCTCAAACTAATGAACCGTGAGATCATGACCTGAGTCAAAGATGAACGCTTAACTCACTGATCCACCCAGGAACCTGTAAAATCGATAGTTCTTTATTGGCTATTTTAGGATTGAGATGTCTGATATACTACAATATGATGTTAAGAGGCAACCGGATACATTTGTCTGAAACTCAGTAAACAGTTGCGTTAAAGATAAATGTTCTAAGTCTACAGAATAGTGTGGTTCTCAACTCGTGCTGCAAATGAGAATAATCTCAGGCAGATCATGAGCAGGGGAGGGGCAGAGAGAGAGGGAGACACAGAATCAGAAGCAGGCTCCAGGCACTGAGCTGTCAGCACAGAGCCTGGCGCAGGGCTTCGAATCCACAGACTGTGAGATCATGACCTGAGCCGAAGTCTGATGCTCAACCAACTGAGCCACCCAGGCACCTATGGCACTGGCAGTTTTTAAGTGCTCCCTAGGTGATTCTATATTGTAGCTATGGCTGAGAAGCATTGACAAAGTTAGAAATGGAGGAATTCTCCAAAAGAGAAAGAGTAAACAGAGAAGGCACAGGAATGAGACCTAAAGAGCAAAAGCTTTCAAAATTGGGATTTATGAGCCATCTGTATCATAATCTTTGGTGTCACTGGCCAAAGATAAGTTCTTGGGTTTAATCCAGAGCTCTAAAATTAGAACTTCTGAGAATGCCCAAGAATCTGCGTTTTAACAAGCTTTCAAAGTGATTTTTAATGTATACTAAAGTTTGAGAACCACTCATTTAGAAGTAGGGGAAGAATAGCCAAGAGAATGGGGAGGCAAACTGGGAGAATACAGCGTCCTAGAGATATAAGAGGGCAATGTTGCAAGGAGGGAGAGGCCAGTGATGATGAATGCTGGTGAGAGGTCAAAAGAGATGATGAGAATAAAGACCATATCTGGAAACACTGAGATAATGGTGATTTTAGCAAGAACAATAATCGTCAGCTAAGTGGGGAAATAGGGAAGAACAGAGGGGACAGAAGGAGGCATGCGAGGTGAGGAAGCGGAGACAGCTTTAAGGAGTTTTCTAAGAGATGTGGTTTTACAGGCAAGTAGAAAAAGCAGCCAACTGCTGGAAGTACTGTGGGGGTTTTGTGATTGTTTTCAAATAGCATGTGTTTTCATGTTGATGGTAACAAGGTGGAGACAAGAAAATGAACTAACAACAAGAAAGGGGAAGGGTGGTGAGGGTCATGGAGGGCGGCACTTGTGGGGAAGAGCACTGGGTGTTATATGGAAACCAACTTGGCAATAAACTTAATAAAAATAAATAAATAAATAAATAAATAAAGGCAAAGTACAGTGTTGTTGTTTTTTCTTCAGAGAATAAGTGGCCTTTGATTAAATGGAAAGATACATCTTCTATTGTAAGAGTCCTGAATAACCCAACAGTTGTAAGGGTAGTTAAAGTTGCGAGTGGAAAGATTAGGGAGTTCCCAACTGATCATTTCTACTTACTAAATGAAATGTAAAGCAAACTCACCAACTAAGAAAACGTGGGGATGAATCTAAAGACCTGAAAAATTTATAATTTGTATAAATTACCTCTAGTCGGACCACTGAGAAAGCATTCCACCTCAAAATGAAATGTTTAATTAGGTAGGAATCATATTAAAGTTACTTTGTTGCTAAGGAGATAATTAGTACCTTCTGGTTTAAAGCAACCTCTTCTGCATTCGAGTGGAAACCTGGAATTTCGACTGAGCAACTGTTAGATTTGTAAATAGATGATACTCACTCATAAAGGAAGTGTGGTACCTACCTATAGGTAATCCTGTGGCCAAGCAATATATGGCTTCCATCTGAATTAGGATATAATTTTCACAACAAACTATCTTTGGCCATCTGCACATTTAATATCCAAATGGAGGAAACCTACGTCACATAAGAGCTATGCTGGGCAATCTACACAATTCCCATTTCATCTACTCTAGGTAGTAGCCATATAGACAGGTTACGTTAGCACAAAGTTCCATAGCTAGTACCGCAATTTGTGATGAAAAGGTCTGTCTTACAAAGGGTATGCTCTGTGCACAATACACAACAGAGATTATTACACTTATGGTACTGTGAATGCAGCATTGAAGGGTCTCCAAAGCCTAGGTAAACAGTGATCCTCGTGCACAAATATATTCCTTATCTGACAGGAGACTGAGACCTAAGTGGTTTTTTTTTTTAACGTTTTTATTCATTTTTTGAATGACAGAGAGAGACTGTGAGCAGAGAAAGGGCAGAGAGAGGGAGACACAGAAACCGAAGCAAGCTCCAGGCTCTGAGCTATCAGCCCAGAGCCCAACGCGGGGCTCGAACCTACGAACCGTGAGATCATGACCTGACCCGGAGTGGGATGCTTAACCGACTGAGCCACACAGGAGCCCAGAGACCTAAGTTTTTAATAAAACTGTAGTAATTACCTTGAGTCTGGTTCTTCTGCTTAATTATTCTCTACTCCAACCTATTATATGACCCATGTTCTTTTATCGACCTGATATAGAGGGTTTTTAATTGATTACCTTTATTGCAAACCATCAGAGTGAGGTATACATCAAATAGTACGCCATAAGCTCTGAAAGTATTTAAATTTAAGAGTCATAGAAGATGTACGGGCACCTCGATGGCTCGGTTGATTAAGCCTCCGACTTCGGCTCAGGTCCTGATCCCACTGAAGTTCGTGAATTCGAGCCCCGTTTCAGGCTCTATGCTGTCAACTCAGAGCCTGGAGCCTGCTTCAGATTCTGTGTCTCTCTGCCCTTTCCCTGCTCCCACTCTGCCTGTCTCTGTCTCTTCAAAACAAATAATAAAAAACATTAACAAATTTCAAGAATCATAGAAGACTTACAAAGCAGAACTCTTAACCAAGACACTCTATTGGAAGAGTGCCATGACTGTGCGCATGAATGAATCACAGTCTTACTCACCAGCGCACAGCTGGCCCCCAGAACACAATGCCTGGCACACAATCCATACTGAGTAACTCCTCAATGATTCACAACTCAAGTGCTGGGACATGTCATGGTGCCTAACATGTATTATTTCAAGGTTTTCATTAAATTTCTCCATATAAGAAAAATAATTAAAATGCAAATATATATGAGCTAATATACTGTTTAGATATACACAGAAGACAGATATATGCATATGCCACAGAGCAAATATAGCTTAAAATACATAAATAAGCAAGTGAAAGATGCATAACAATCCCTTAGGAGGAACACAGAACTTGATTTCCAAGAGGTGATGTGGTAGAATAAACATTTTTTGATGTTGGACAGACTTACACTCCTCGACTTCCACCTATGATATGGGTAAATTTGGGCATATTTCTTAACCTCTGGACTAGTTTTCCTCATCTATAAAACTAAAATAATTACAGTATCCATCTCACTGGGTTACTCTGAGGATTACGTCAGATAATACTTGAAAAGATACAGTATAATGCTATGCACATAGTAAGAATTCAATAAATATTAGATCTTATTTTTTAATAGTTCCACATCATCCCTTTATCAACAAGACCTTATTTTATTAGGTCTGGCTGAAAAACACTTAGGTCTGGGCCACAAAGCAAAACAAGATTACTTCTGGTGTTCCCTTCTACTTTTTTATATTTATTTATTATTGAGAGACAGAGAGAGACAGAGCAGGAACGGGGTAGGGGCAGAGAGAGGAGACACAGAATGCGAAGCAAGCTCCAGGCTCTGAGCAAGCTGTCTGCACAGAACCTGATGTGGGGGGGAGGGGGGGCGCGAACCCATGAACCATGAGATCATGACCTGAGCTGAAGTCAGTCGCTCAACTGGCTGAGGGGTTCCTCAGGTGTTCCCTTCTTTCACTACTGTAGACTAACCAGGCTGAAAAGTACAGAAGCAACGTCAAGAGCCAACTTGGTTTATGCAAAGATGTAGGAGAAAGAAAAATGCTTCCGTTTGTATTTATCAGCATCAACTGTGTTCCTGATAGAGAAAACAATTTGGAAATATCAGATAGTTCAAGAGAATGAAAGAGCAATTAAAGAATCAGGTTCCTACTGACAAAAATCTTACCAATATAATTTTCATATAATATAAAAAACACCTAGAAACAAGTACAGAAAATAATGAAATTTCTCCTTGCACTATATTGTCTGTTAAAAAAATACGTTTGATTAAGATTTCCATAGGACAAAATCTTAAAAAAGTCAAACCATAAACATAAAAGCATTACATTTAAACTAACATAAAATATTCTAAAACTTTATTCTGAGAAAGATTTAAAAAATGACTGCTTTAGAAATAAGCTATTTCAGAAATATATGTAATTTTATGTAATATATTGTTTTATGTATAAAATTTTAAAATCTGTAAACGAATATGTTTCCTCCATGCAAATATAATATACAATTATTCAACTAAATAGGATTATTTTTCAGAGAAACATGATTGTTGGGACCAGCCAGCAGAAATGAATTTCCAATGACAAATGTAGTGCTGGGAAGTACACTTTAAAAATTACCTTGCAGGGCACTTGTGGCTCAGTGGGTTAAGCGTTTGACTTCAGCTCAGGTCATGATCACACAGTTCATGAGTTCAAGCCCCACATCAGGCTTCACACTGACAGTGCAGAGCCTGCTTGGGATTCTTGCTCTCTGCCCCTCGCCACCCTCCTATGCTCTCTCTCTTAAAGTAAATAAACTTTTAAAAAAATTCACTTGTGGGGCGCCTGGGTGGCTCAATTGATTAAGCTTCTTACTTCAGCTCAGGTCCTGATCTCACTGCTTGTGGGTTTGAGCCCCGCATCGGGCTCTGTGCTGCAGCTCAGAGCCTGAAGCCTGCTTCAAATTGTTTCTACCTCTCTCTGCCCTCCCCCACTTGTGCTCGGTCATTTTCTGTCTCTTAAAAATGAATAAATGTTAAAAAGAAATTTTTTTTAAAAATTTACTTGCAAAATAGGAGCATGAAGAATGATAATTTCAACAGCAAAATTTAATGTTATAAACATAGATTAAGTATTTATTTTGATGCAACAGCCAAACAGCAACAGACTTACTTTGTAAAGCTCCGAACAAAAAGACCATGTCTTCATCATCTCCATACCACTAGTGTCGACAACACCAACACCAGGTTTCTTTAATTATTGAAGTAGAACTGACCCAAAATGTTATGTTAGTTTCAGGTGTATAACCTATCGATTCTTCAATTCCGTACAGTACTCAATGTTCACCACGAGAAGTGTCCGTTCCATCTATCACCATACAATGTTATTAGAATATTACGGACTATATTCTTTATGTTGTACTTGTTATCCTTGTGACATTTTTATTTGATAATTGGAAGTTTGCCATGCTTAAACCCTTTTATCTATTTCACCCATCCCCACATCCACCTCCGCCCCGGCAGCCACCAGTTTGTTCTCTGTACTTAAGAGTTTGGTTTTTGTTTGTTTGTGTGTATTTCACATAGAAGGGAAATCATGTCTGACTTACTTCACTTAGCACAATACCCTCAAGGTCCATCCAGGTTGTCACAAAAGACAAGGTCCCATTTTTTTTATGCAGCAGACTAATCTTATATCACACACACACACACACACACACACACACACACACACACACGCTTCTTTATCCAATTCATCTATCAATGGACATGTAGGTTGCTTCCATATCTTGACTACTGTAAATAACGCTGCAGTAACCATAGACATACACATAACTTTGCAAATTAGCATTTTTGTTTTCTTTGGGTAAATACTCAGAAGTAGAATGACTGGATCATATGGTATTGCTATTTTTCATTTTCTGAGGAACCTGCACTGTTTTCCAGTGGCTCCATCAATTTACATTCTCACCAAGAGTGCATGAGGGTTCCCTTTCCTCCATATCCTTATCAACACTTGATATTTTTCTGTTTGATTCTAGCCATTCTGACTGATTAGAAGTGATGTCTCGTTATGGTTTTAATTTGCATTTCCCTGATGATGAGTGATGTCAAGCAACTTTCATGTGTCTGTTGGCTATCAGTATGTCTTTGGAAAAATACCTGTTTAGGTTCTCTACTCATGTTAATGGTCCAACTTTTCATTTAATCTAGTTAGCTAACATGGAATACCAGTTTTGGGAGTAGAATTTAGTGATTTATCACTTACATAGAACATCCAGTGTTCATCCCAACAAGGTGCCCTCCTTAATGCCCTTCACCCATTTAGCCCATCCTCTACCCACCTCCGTTCCAGCAACCCTTAGCTTGTTTTCTAGTTAGGAGTCTCTCTTATGGTTTGCTTCCATCTCTCTCTCTCTCTTTTTTTAATTTCCCCTAAGTTCATCTGTTTGTTTCCTAAATTCCACATATGAGTGAAATCATATGGTATGTGTTCTTCCCTGACTGACTTACTTCACTTAGAATACACTGTAGCTCCATCTACATCACTGCAAATGGCAAGATTTCATTCTTTTTGATGGCTGAGTAATATTCCATTATATATTGTATACCGCCTATTTTTTTTTTAATTTTTAAAAAGTGTTTTATTTCTTTTTGAGAGAAAGAGAGAGACAGCGTGAGCAGGGGAGGGGCAGAGAGAGAGGGAGACACAGAATCTGAAGCAGGCTCCAGGCTCTGAGCTAGCTGTCAGCACAGAGCCCGACATAAGGCTCAAACCCACAAATTGCGAGATCATGATCTGAGCCGAAGCTGGACACTCAACCCACTGAGCCATCCAGGTGCCCCTGTATACCACTTCTTTATCCATTCATCAGTCAATGAACTTTTGGGCTCTTTCCGTACTTTAGCTATTTGGTTGAGAATGCTGCTATAAACATTGGGGTGTATGTGCCCCTTCAAATCAGCATTTTAATATCCTTTGCATAAATCCCTAGTCGTGCACTTACTGGGTTGTAGGGTAGTTCTATTTTTGACTTTTTGAGGGATCGCCAAACTGTTTTCCAGAGTGGCTGCACCAGCTTGCATTCACACCAACAGTGCAAGAGGGTTCCCCTTTATCTGAATCCTTGCCAATATCTGTTGTTTTCTGTGTTAATTTTAGCCCTTCTGACAGGTGTGGTGGTATCTCATTATAGTTTTTTAGTTTATTTATTTTGAGAGAAAGAGAGAGAGAGAGCATAGGGGGTGGAGAGAGAGAGGGAATCCCAAGCATGCTCTGTGCTGTCAGCTCACAGCCCAACATGGGGCCTGATCTCACAAACCGATACCAAGAGTGCGACACTTAGCCAACTGTGCCACCGAGGTGCCCTTCATTGTAGATTTGATTTGTATTTCCCTGATGATGAGTGATGTTGAACATCTTTTCATGTATCTGTTAGCCATATGGATGTTTTCTTTGGAAAAATGTCTATGCATGTCTTCTGCCCATTTCTTAATGGGGTTATTTATATTTTGGGTGTCGAGTTTGACTTTGATAAGTTCTTAAAATATTTTTTAATATTTATTTTTGAGAGAGAGACAGAGACAGAGCACAAGTGGGGAAGGGCAGAGAGAGAGGGAGACACAGAATCTGAAGCAGAATCAAGGCTCTGTGTTGTCAGCACAGAGGCCCCACTCATGGGCCATGAGACCATGACCTGAGTTGAAACTTGATGCTTAACCGACTGATCTACCCAGGTGCCCCAACTTTGATAAGTTCTTTATAGATTTTGCAGGAGGAAAGAATATCCAATAGAAACAAGACAGTCTCTTCAACAAATGGTGTTGGGAAAACTGGACAGCAACATGCAAAAGGATGAAACTGGACCGCTTCCTTATGCCAGACACAAAAATAAATTCAAAATGGATGAAAGAAAAAAAATGGATAAAAGACCTAAATGTGAGACAGGAAACTGAAAGTCCTAGAGGAGAACACAGGGAGCAATCCTTTGACATTGGTCATAGCAACTCCTTAACTAGCCATATCTCCTGGAGGCAAGGGAAACAAAAGCAAAAATGAACTACTGGGACCTCATCAAGTTAAAAAGCTTCTGCACAGCGAAGGAAACAATCAACAAAACTAAAAGGCAACCACTGGAATGAGAGGATATTTGCAAATGATATATCTGATAAAGGGTTAATATCAATAATCTATAAAAATACATCAATCTCTGCACATTCTTTAATTGGATTATTCGGGGCTTTTTAAGTGTTGAGTTGTGTAAGTTCTTCACCGATTTTGGATATTAACCCCTTATTGGACATATCATTTGTAAATCTCTTCTCAGTAGGTTGCTTTTTGGTTTTATGATTTCCTTCACTGTACAAAAGCCTTTTATTTTGAGTGTTGCCACAATAGTTTATTTTTGCTTTCATTTTCCTTGCCTAAGGAGACCTATCTATAAATACGTTGCTAAGGCCGATGTCCAAGAAATGGTCTATTTTTTCATTTCAGTGTTTTATAGAGTTTTAGGTCTAACACATTTAGGTCTTTAACACATTTTGAGTCTCCTTTTGTGTTTGGTATAAGAAAGTGATCCATTTTTATTCTTCTACATGTTGGGGTCCAGTTTTCCCAGCACCATTTGTTGAAGATACTGTCCTTTATCCATTGTACTTTCTGGTCACTTTTATCATAGATTAATTAACCATACAGGTATGGGTTTATTTGGGGGCTCTCTACCTTATAATTCTGGGCCTCAGCTTCCTCAAAAATGCAAGAGTAGCAGTACACAAATTCTAAAAGCTTTTATGGCATTTAATTTTTTGTGATTATTTCTAAGAGTGTATCATGAGTTAGGCTTTATCTTATTCCATACACCTGGAAATTTTGGTGGTACACAATAACAAGAAATTATACGAGTACTTTGTATATTGGTACACTTGCACATTTGGTATATTTGTACATCTTGTTAAACATGTGTATTTTAGGGGTGCCTGGGTGGCTCAGTCAGTTAAGGTTGTGACTTCGGCTCAGGTCATGATCTCACTATTCGTGGGTTCAAGCCCCGCGTTGGGCTCTGTGCTGACACCTCAGAGCCTGGAGCCTTCTTCAGATTCTGTGTCTCCCTCTCTCTCTGACCCTCCCCTGCTCGCACTGTCTCTCTCTATCTCTCAAAAATAAATTAAAAAAATCAATTTTTTTAATGTTTTATAAATATTGTTTCTTCACTAGTAAGCATGCTTATATGCAATTAAATATTATTTATAATTTAGGTTACACCATAACACTAATTTCTACTAATACTAAATTAATCTTAAATTTTAAAGATTATTGAGAAATAAACTTAAGTAAAAATATATAAATTTCATTATTTATAATTCAATGATAAAAAAGCACCTAGTTTGATGTTTCACATGATTCTGCTCTCCCTTCTTTAAATTTAATTATTAACCTTCCCATATTTTCATCAGAGTAAATGAGTCATCTTGCCACAGAAGACATTCAGCTGCCCTTAGTAATTCAGGGTAACTTGTATTTTAATTAGATTTTTAATGGACAATTTACCACGTGCTTTGGAAGGCATTAAAATAAGTGAAATGTCCAAATATTTTTGGTTAATGTAATTTACTTTACCATAAAAAAGGGTATGAAATAGGGGTGCCTGCGTGGCTCAGTCGGTTATGCCACCAAATCTTGATCTCGGCTCAGGTCACGATCTCACGGTTTTGAGATCAAGCCCCACGTTGGGCTCTGCACTGACAACATGGAACCTGCCTGGGATTCTTTCTCCCTCCCTCTCTCTCCCTCTCTCCCTTTCATGCTCTCTCTCTCTCTCTCTCTCTCTCTCTCTCTCTCAAAATAAATAAACACTAAAAAAAGGAATGAAATAAATAAGTATCATTTCCTATTTGTTTAGAAGGGACATAATCTGTAACTGAAAGTGATAACTCTGATTAAAAAATCATAAATTGGGGTGCCTTGGTGGCTCAGTCAGTTAAGCTTCCAACTTTAGCTCAGGTTATGAACACGCAGTTCGTGGGTTCAAGCCCTGCTTCAGGCTCTGTTCTGACAGCTCAATGCCTGGAGCCTGGTTCAGATTCTGTGTCTCCCACTCTCTCTGTGCCTCCCCCTCTTGTGCTCTGTCTCTCTCTCTCTCAAAAATAAATATTTTGAAAAATCATAAACATTTAAAATTAAGTATATATTTGTATCTGGCCCAAATTTTGTATTCATCATGGTAGCCTGAAAGAGTAAGTATTCTTTGAACTTGAAACTGAAAGAAGAGTTTCTGCCTAGCAAGAGGAGAATGAATTAACATCAACACCATGAAAAATAAGTGTAGTTTTCTAAGCATTCCAAAAGAGGAACATGTTTGCACTGATATTTGCTACTTGAACATTATATTAACTTGTTTGGGTTTTATAAATATCTTATTATCCATGTGACTAATTTACTTTAAAATTACATGGTCATGTGTGCTTAAAATAGATTTTAAAAGAAAATAAAAATAGTATTAATCAGAGCATAAAGCACATCTCTTATGGAAGTTTATTTATTTATTTATTTTGAGAGAGACAGAGACAGAGGGAGAGAGAGAATCCCAAGCAGGCTCTGCACTGTCAGCACAGGGCCCGCCGCGGAGCTCCATCTCATGTATTGAGAGACCATGACGTGAGCCAAGATCAAGAGTTGGAGGCTTAACCCACTGAGCCATCAGGCACCCAAAGCACATCTTTTAAAACCACAAAAGAGGGGGAAAGGGTTGGGGGAATGGGTTAAATAGGCAATGGGGAGTGCACTTAGGAGGGCACTTGCGATGAGTACCAGCTGACGTATGGGAAGTGTTGAAACCCCATCTGTACGCCTGACACTAATATAACACTGTATGTTAACTACCTGGAATGAATATAAAACTTTAAAAAGTAATTAAGTAAAGCCATAAAAGAAAATCCAAAAGTCCTTCGTAAAGTAGAACACATTTCAGGACAGAGACCTATTAAAAATGCTAAGTACCTGTTACCGAGACCTTGAATCATCACTTAAAATATTGAACTACTATTGTATAATAAACTGATATTGATATAAAGCTTGAACAACCATAAGGCCTTATTACTAAAACTGGTCACTCAACCAGCAGGATCAGCATCACTTGGGAGCTTGTTAGAAATGGAGAATCTCAAAGCCCCCACCCCTGAACTGTTGAACCAATGGGTATTTGGTTAATAAGGTCACTAGGTGATCCACAGGCATATTAAAGTTTAGGTATCACTGTCCTATATAGTATAAATAAATTATACAGCATTACTTATTTCTCTGCATTAGAAGTTACTGAGATATCTGAACAAAGTGCTAGAAAATTCAATTTGCCATCTTAAAAATCTATTTCTGTTGATATATTTACATATGTACATACCTAATAAATTTCTTGCTTTATTTAGGTAGACCCTTGATGAATATTAATGGCATACAGTAAAAATTATTAACTTTCCCTAATCTTAAAGTGGCAGGGTAATAAATATGATGTATTTGAAAGTCAAAGAAAAGAGTTTACAATAGTTTCTTCAAAAAATTTTTTAAAAGATCACATTTTAAAGCAACTTCTCTTTTCACAAAGTGTGGTAACTTTCAAATGATTCAATCAGCAACTTCCCATCCTAAACTACTGATGTCAGAATTCTCGTAACTTGGAAAAACTCTGAATTTCCAATGCAGTAAGACTCTCCTTGGCTAAAAAAGCCAAAGCCTTAACACACACACACACACACACACACACACACACACACACACACACACACACTGTGGAAAATCTGAGCTATTTAAACACCGTAAGCACAGGAATTTTTTTCATGTTTTAACATGCTGCCTTACAGAACAGAAGATACTTAGGCATTTCGAAATTAATTTAATATACATTAATGTAGCAAAGGGCACTCTGGATGCTGACACAGGTTCCTGAGAACCTTAGAATCACTCTATGTATAACATCAATACTTACTAAAGCAAATAAAAACAATTCAAAGTTCTGTGATAAACCTAGGATACTTTTTTTTAACAACTTATGCCAAGTATTTACTTCTTGAGTACTTCTTTAAATCTCAGACTTGAGGGTAACTATAAAACAGGGGCAATATGATCTTTAGTAATATTTACCTGAATAACTTTCCAGTATTAAGATAAATAATAATTATGAATAAGTGACAGTCATTTTAATGAAATAGGTGGAATTTTTAAAAACTGGAATTACTTGAAATATTTTTTTATCAGACTGCTTAAGGGGATAATTCAATCATATACCTCACACTAAATTCTACAATATAAACAATCACCTATCCTATCTTTTATTTTATGTAACGGTTTATTTGACATTTATGTATATAAAGAGTCTAACTTCTATAAAGGTGATTTATTTTGTGAAGGTATCTTAGGAAATTATTTCTCTAAGAAAAACATTATCTACTGCAAATAACATGATGGAAAGAGAATCTGGACTCTTAAACAACTTATGTGGAATATCCACCTGAGGTCTACTTTTCCACAGTAGAGAATATAAACACAAGCTATCAAAAAGATGGACGCTGTGATGTTGAGAAGAAGTAAAGAGAGAGAAAAGAAATCTCAGACTTTAATTTTTTCATTCAACTTTATCCACAGTTTGCATCGGTAATATACATTTAGTGTTCCATTTATTTTTAAATGCATCAGAAAATCAATTATGATAGATCTGTGACCAATACAAAGATTTCTGGATTCTTCAAAAAAGTCACTTAGAAAACTTGATAAACTAGCATTCTGTAAAGATCATTATTAAACAAATGGCAATGCATTTTTACTCCTTATTTCAATTCTAACATATCCAACATCACTTCTTTCTTGTGCCATACAGTAATAAAATTTAGCAGAAGTAGCTATCTACTACATTTGTTAGGGCCTAATAAAATATTTGTTTGCTCTATTTAACCCCTTCAAATCACAAATCCAATTCAAATAATTATAATCATTCTTCATTCAATAAGTGATGAAGTAAATGTAAAATAACCATAAAAACTATTTAGAATAAAATTTACACTTACTTTGAAAACTACGAAAAGAGATACATCAGAGCCTTGATCAAATGTGTCCTCGGGGACTATGCTGAGAACCTGACTCAGAGGCGGTACTGTCTTTTGGCGCAGAGCAGCCAGACTGACATGAGGTGACCCTCAGATGGATGGACCCATCTTACAAGGAATTTCGCTTTCCAGTTGAGAACGCCGTAAGGAAGGTTCTGCTGTATTTTCCCTTTAAAGTAAGTGAAATGCAATAAGGAAATGGCCTATAATTTCACTAATATTTCAATGAGAAACAGGAAAATACTTGTAAAATAATGACATCTAGATTGATCACGAAGAGGAATCCTACAGCATGGTAACTATGAAAGCAGTATGAATCACTGCTGTGGCTCTGAATGGTCACTTCATTTGACACCGTCAAATGTGCACAATAAAACTAACAACTTAAGATATTTATTTGCCATTTCTTACCTTTATTACCCAAGTTTTCAGTAGGGAGATTGATTATGCCAATGAAGTTTTTTTTAGATCCAACTGAAAAATAGTAGCTAATTAGCTCAAATATTTAAAGTAATAAATTACTAATCTTTATTTTTAAACCTTATAGTGATAAGAAGCTTTAATTTGTTAAAAGCTCCAATTTCACACTCGGGAAATGTAAAGAACACATGTGTATTCTAATGCCAAAATGTAATTATATGGCTTCCTGCCAACTGATCAATAAAAGTAGAGTTGTTTCTAAACCAACCCTTACTATACCGTTTGGCACACTAGTTTTTACCTTTTATATATACCCTTTGAAATACCCAGGCCAACACTTTTAATGAGTTGCATCCATATTAAGAGGTAACAAGTGCAAATAATCACATATTTAAGATATGGTACTTGCTTGGCTACTACAAAAGTAATTATACTAAGGTTCTTCTAGAGCAAACTGAGTTGTTACAGTAATGTTTTTGAAAAATTCCTGCACTACTACCAACATAAATTTACCCATCTCCGAATTAAACAAGGACTTTAGGTGACATAGCATACTTATGACAATATTTATAGAATGGTCTGTGTTTAATTCAACATCATGTTAATTGAGGATCATAAGATTTACAGGATCCACAAATGGCCAGATTTCATTAAAAAAAAAAAACCTATTCTTCAACTGCTGCTCTGTGAATCTGAATAAAACTAATGGTAACCGCAGCATGCTGACTCAAAGTCCAGACATAAATTCCAACTTCGGCAGTTTTATCACCATGTCCTTGATAATCAGTACTTTGCTACTTCTCAAAAACCTTACTGCTTTGTGTAACATTTTCAATACAGAAATAAAATACTCTTCAAATAATACATTTTAAAAGATGATTAAGTTTTGCAAAATTAAATAGCATAAATTAAGCATATTAACATTGGGTTTTTTTTTTGACAACATGACATAACCAATTTAAGGAAAACTGCAATGGACTAAATAAAAAACCACAAATGCCACAATGTGAGGCACATTTAAATCCTCACATATAACTGACCTTCCAAAATCTACTAAAATACTTTAAAGTTCCATTGATTCCATTAATACAAAAAAGAAGTTGCAAAAATGCTTAAGACTATGTAAGAGTCGTCAGTTACACAGGCACTTCACATGTAAACAGTCTACAGTACAACTGAAAATATTTTGGCACCCACCTATAATACTAAAAGAATTTAATATAAAGCCAGAGTTCTGCATTTTCTACTCATTTTTTTTGTCTAGAAAACTAAGACCAAAGATTGAAGAAACTGTGTATAAACTAGAAGTAGAAGTGTATTAAATAACTCAAATATAGAATAGTTGTAAATCGGTAAAAAAATGATTACCTCATCCAGGTGTTTACTAGTATGCTCTGATATAAAAAATTAAACCTAATGTGATTAGTAAGTTGAAACCACATCTTAAATTTAGTATCAATCTGGTTTTTGAAAAATAATCAAGGTTATCAACTGACTCCGTAAAAAGAGATTTTGAATTTATCAAAAACTCTTACTAAGTTAATCCAGCTTTCCCCCCAAAAGAAGTTTGGGCAATTCAAACTTTAATTTTGATGTTTTTACGTCATTTTTTTAAACCTATGGATTGACCTAATAAAATTATTAATTTTGATTAGACATTCTTATCATGAATTTGAGATATTTCAAATCACTTCAAACAAATGAAACTAAACACTTATAATTTTGAGATGTTACATCAAGCGGTAGAAAGCTGAGATGCCTTGGTTGTAGGTAATTCAAGAAGAGCCTGCACTGTGACACCGACTTTCACAAGACCTCTCTCTTCCAGAATATGATGAGGCAAACAGAGTCTTTCCTGAAAAACAAAATAAATGCTATCAGAATGTTTGTTTTTTAATAGCACAGTAAAGCCTAAAAAAGTCAGAACTGGATTTTTAAAACATGTGTCCTGTAAAACTTCCAAGTGAGAAGTACATAATTGTAATTCATTTCTAAACTTTTTATTCTCTTGAGGTGTAACTGACATTTAACATTATATTAATTTCAAGTGTAAAATAAAATGATTTGAAATTTGTATACAATACAAAATGAGCATCACAGTAAGTCTAGATAACATCCGTCATCATACAAGAAGTTAACTTTTAGGATTTACTCTCTTGGCAACTATACGTATATTCTACAATATGACTGACTATCATCACTATGCAGTACATTACATCCCCAGGACTTATTTATTTTATAACTGGAAGTCTGTACCTCTTGAGCCCCCATCACCTGATTTCGCCTACTCCCCAAGTCCCCTCTTGCAAATAGCATTCTCTTCTCTGTATCTATAATGTACATTTTGTGTTGTTTGTTCACTTGGGGTTTTTTAGAGTCTATATGTTAAGTGAAAACATACAGGATTTGTCTTTCTCTGTCTAACTTATTGTGCTTAGCATAATTCCCTCAAAGTCCACCTAAGTCGCAATGGCAAGATGTCATTCTGTTTTATGGCTGAGTAGTATTCTACTGTATGAATACCACATCTGTATCCATTCATCCACCAATGGACACTTAGGTTGCTTCCATATCCTGGCTATTGTAAATAATGCCCCAATGAACATAGGGGTGCATATATCCCTTTGAATTGGTACTTCTGTTTTCTTTGGATAAACACTCAGAAGTTGAAAACCCTCGATGAGAAAGTAGGAAACAACCTCCTTGACCTCAACCGCAGCAATTTCCTACTTGACACATCCCCAAAGGCAAGGGAAATGAAAGCAAAACTGAACTCTTGTGACCTCATCAAGATAAAAAGCTTCTCACTGCAAAGGAAACAATCAAGAAAACTAATAGGCAACTGACAGAATGGGAAAAGATAGTTGCAAATGACATATCAGATAAAGGGCTACTATCCAAAATCTACAAGGAACTCACCAAACTTCACACCCAAAAAACAAATAACCCAGTGAAGAAATGGGCAGAAGACATAAACAGACACTTCTCCAAAGAGGACATCCAGATGGCCTACAGGCACATGAAACGATGTTCAGGGTCACTCATCATCAGGGAAATACAAATCAAAACCACGCTGAGATGCCACCTCACACTGGTCAGAGTTACTAAAATGAACAAATCAAGAGAAAATAGATGCTGGCAAGGATGTGGAGAAACAGGCACCCTCCTACACTGTTGGTGGGAATGTAAACTGGTGCAGCCATTCTGGAAAACAGTGTGGAGGTTCCTCAAAAAACTATCTATAGAACTCCCTTGTGACCCAGCAATAGTACGGCTAGGGATTTACCCAAGGGATACAGAAGTGCTGATGCATAGGAGCACATGTACCCCAATGTTCATAGCAGCAATGTCAACAATAGCCAAATCATGGAAAGAGCCTAAATGTCCATCACCTGATGAGTGGATCAAGAAGATGTGGTATATATATATACAATGGAGTATTACATGGCAACGAGAAAGAATGAAATCTGGCCATTTGTAGAAAAGTGGATGGACCTCGAGGGTGTCATGCTAAGCGAAATAAGTCAGGCAGAGAAGGATAGAAACCATATGTTTGCACTCCTAGGTCTAACAGGAGGGAGGGGAAGCCAGAAAGAGGGTTGGGGAGAGAGAAAGATGCAAAACTTGAGAGACTATTGAATACTGAAAACAAACTGAGGGTTGAAGGGGGAGGGGGAGGGGGAAAAGAGGTGGTAGTGATGGAGGAGGGCACTTGTGGGGAAGAGCCCTGGATGTTGTATGGAAACCAATTTGACAATAAACTATTTTTAAAAGAAACACTCAGAAGTAGAAATGCTGGATCATATTTCTATTTTTAATTTTTGAGAATACTGCAAACCATTTTCCATGGTGGCTACACCAATTTATATCCCCATCAACTGGACACAACGGTTCCCTTTTTTCCACATCTTCATCAACATTTTGTCTTTTTGATAATAGCCATTCTAACAGCTGTGAAGTGGTATCTCATTGTATAATTTCTAATTCTAAAATGGCTGTTTCAGTAGACTTTTATGGTGTCGGATTCTATTTTACAGGCTGTGTTTTGATCTGAGGTTGACCTGATCCACATAAATAAGCAAATACTTTTTTTTTAATTTTATGATTTTTATTTTTGAGAGACAGTGCGAGAAGGGGAGGGTCAGAGAGAGAGGGAGACGCAGAATCCGAAGCAGGCTCCAGGCTCTGAGCTAGCTGTCAGCACAGAGCCTGATGCGGGGCTCCAACCCACAAACCATGAGATCATGCATGATCTGAGCCGAAGCCGGACGCTTAACTGACTGAGCCACCCAGGCGCCTCAAGCAAATATTTTAAAGTGAGGCAGTCATGCTAGATGTGTCCTAAGCTCTTGTGCTAGAGTAGACAGAACACGAAATTTCCAGCCAGGAAATCTAAGAGCCATGAAATATGAAGTACTAAAGGTACTAAAAAATACCGTGAGACTCAGTTTCTTCAACCTGAAGACAGGACGGTGTGAGAAACAAACTGAAGAATCTGGAGGTGGTAGTGCTTTGTGAACTCTTTAGTCCTGGACAAAATTGGCCTCTCTTTTTCATTCTACCAGTTCTAAGGTGCATTGGTCTGTAATATGTGAAGTGATTCAGTACTTTTTTTTTTTGTCTTAAGGTTACTTCCCTCCAGCTTCTGGTGATCTTTGTTGCTTCTTAGTTCAGTGGTCTAGAACCTCCTAATTAGGAACTGCCTCCTCTTGTAAGCACATCCCGTCTCAGTTGATCTTCAGGCAACTTTGCATTAGGTTTCATTAGCCTTCACCGATCCTCTTCTAACTTCTTTTTTTCTTTCTTTTCTGCAAGTAATCTCTACTCCCAATGTGGGGCTCAAACTCACCACCCCAAGATCAAGAGTCACATGCTCTACCAACTCAGCCAACCAGGCTTTCCCTCTTCTAGCATTCTTCATGTTTTCAAGAGTTCTCCCGTAACTCTCTTTCCTTTTATACTATATCTCCTCTTTGGTATTTTCAAAGCCTTATCAAAATTGTAAGGGCTAACTAAATAAATCTGGTAGCTATTTCTGAAGAAACAATGCAATCCACTGCTTCAGATGGGACCACATTCCTCTCAAGAAAGTAAGCTAGTAATGGATAGTGTGGGTGGCAAACAGACCATCGATAGGACTCATCTGGTCAATAACTATATACTTGGTTAGCATGGTATCTTACATATCTAGAAACGTTACATTTTTCCCCGTAAATCCACTGTTTCTTCAAACAAGGGAAACCTTGGCAAGACCGGGCTCCTAGTCCCAAATAGTAGTCACTATA
Organism: Suricata suricatta; assembly: GCF_006229205.1. Classification (NCBI taxonomy): domain Eukaryota; kingdom Metazoa; phylum Chordata; class Mammalia; order Carnivora; family Herpestidae; genus Suricata; species Suricata suricatta. The sequence goes on from NC_043717.1 coordinate 79,232,611, forward strand.
TCCTCCACCCTGATTACTTTCAAATCTTTATTTCCTGCCATGATCTACTGACTCGACTGAACTCCAGATACAAATATGAACTTGATACAGCCAAATGGATGTCCAATCGACATATCGAAATCAATCTGTCCACAACAGAATTACATCATCAGTATAATTAATAAATTATATTCTTTACCTGCATCAGTAGTTTACTATTCAATCTCCCTCAACATAAACCTCGGGATCCTAATAGTCTTTTCGTTCCTCCTTATTCCCATAAACCATTCACTAAACACTACTGGTAATATCCATTTATCAGAAGCAGTCTCAAAAACTATCTTCTTATCTATATTTTCACACCAACCTTTGTTGCCTTCCCAATGTTTTGTCTGTTTATTCAAATGATCAATGAAATGTTAGGAAAAAAAAGGTTTCAAATCAAGGACTTCAGCTTCCACTTTAGAAACTGGAGAAAGAACAAACATATTAAGCCAATGGCAAGGAGAAAGAAAGAACAAATGAAGTTGAGAGAGGAAAGCAATAAAATAAAAACCAGAAAATAATTTTAAAAAATCAGTGACACCAAATGTTAGTTCACTGAGAAAACCAGAAAATAATTTTAAAAAATCAGTGAAACCAAATGTTAGTTCACTGAGAAAATTTTTTTAAATTCATAATCCTCTATCTAGGTTAGTCATGAAGAAAGAAAGAAAATACACAAATTACCTACATCAGGAATAAGAGAGGTAACATCAGAAGAGATACTACAAATACTAAGTTGATAATAAGGGGACATTATAAACAATTTTATAATAATAAATTTGACAAACTAGATGAAACAGACAAATTCTTTGACAGATAGTATACCAAAAGCTCATGCAAGAAGAAATAGAAAACCAGAATAGCCCTGTATCCATTAAAGAAATTAAAATTGTAGTTCAAGTCCTTCCCACAAAGAAAACACTTGGCCCAGATGGGTTCATTAAAGAATCTGACCAAATATTTTAAAAGCAAATAAAGCAATTCTACACAAAATCTTCACAGAAAGTAAGGAGCAGGGAATAGCTCCTAACCTAGTTTATAAGGTCAATATTACCATGACACTAAAGCCAGGCAAAGATATTAAAAAGAAAAGAAAACTAAAGACCAATATCTCCATAAACATAGATGTAAAAAGTCTAAAGCAAACTTTTGCAACCTGAGTTCAACAATATCACAACAACAAAATCTATGATGACCAAGAGGGTTTATCCCAGATATCCAGGCTTGAGTTGAAGTCTGAAAATTAACCACCATAAGTCACAGTACTATGAAAGAAAAAGGATGTTATCATCTCAGTAGTTGTAGAAAAGGCTTTTGACAAAATTCAATATCCATTCCTGATAAGAACTCTCAGCAAACTAGGAATAGAAAGGAATCTTCTTAACGTGATACAAGTTCATCTATAAAGAAAAACAACAGTTAACATTTGCAAAGCATAAAGTCCTTTTATCAGGAATACAGAAAAAAAACACCCACAACTCAATAATAAAAAAAATTGAATAATCCAATTAATAAATGGACACAGGATTTGAAAAGACACTTCTCCAAAGAATATATACAAATAGTCAATAAGCACATGAAAACGTGTCCCACATCACTGGCCATTAGGGAAATGCTAATTAAAACCACAATGGCTGTGGGTGCCTAGTTGACTGTCAACTTCTCCCAGAGGGCGAGGACCCCCAATCCAGCTGCACACCTGGGGATCTGGATGTCCAGAAACAGTCCGGGGTAGCAAATGCGTCAGATCCACATTGAAGCTCTGGGTGGAAGGTTGGCGAATGGGGACCATCCAGCCTTTATACCCCAGGCTCCCCCACCGAACCCAGACCCCAATCCTGCCTGAGGCCTTGGCAGGACTGGAGCTGACCAGGAGCAGAGTTGCCGCAGGGGAGGTGACATCAGTGACAAGAAACAAAAAGCAGCAGTTGTGAACGTCTCCCAAGCACAGTAAATGATGTGACTTTCCCTGGCTCCTCTGAGACTCTCTGCCTGCTCCCTCCTCTCCCCTGCCTTCAATTGTGTCCTTGGGGCCTAGGTACAGAATGGAGAAAGCTGAAACAAGTGTTCCCAAAAACTGTGTTCATGAGTGTTCACAGCAGCCTTATTCATAATAAACAATGAGCGGAAACAACCCAAATGTCCATCAACTTATGAACTGTAAACAAAATGTGGCATATATGTTGGTTAGTTAGGTATCAGCCAGGAGGAACAAAGCGGTGCTGGCCACACCCTCAGAGACACCTCCAAAGGTTAACAGCCACACCTTCAGAGCCACCTCCAAGGACTAACAGAACAGGAGAGGCCTAGCCACAGAGTTGGCTCGAAAGGTATGAAGGGACTTCTAAGAAGTGAGCAAGAGCACTAAAGGTTACCTTGTGCTATCCCCTGTAACCTTAGATTACCTTAAAGGCACAGCAAAGCCCCTTAAAAGCCCTTGAATATGCAGTACAATGAATAACAACAATGATAACAGAGTGCATCACGGGTAGGCACAATGCGCAGAAGCCAAAATGTTATAAAATCAGCCGCCGACAATCCACAATGCCAATCAAAGCCAAATTTATACGTAAACAAAGAAGGCTTACAAGGCTGTAGCTAGAGCTTCTCAGGTCCCTTGCCATTCTTACTCCGGCAGTGGCCTGCTTTCCCTCTTGAGAGGGGACTGTACCTATCTACTCGATAAATTCTATCTCCCCATTCTGGTCTTGGGTCTCTAATTCACTGGTGCACCCACGATAAGAACCTAATGACTCAGTAACCTAGACATGACATAAAATAATCAGCCATAAAAATAAAGTACCACTTTACGCAACAACATGGATAAACCTTGAAAACATTTTACCAAATGCAAAAAGCAGACACAAAAGATCCCATATTATAGCACTTTATTTACATGTAGTGTCCAGGATAGGCAAATCCACAGAAACAGAATGGGGTGCGGGGGCTGGGGCTGGGGAGTACGGCCAGGGAGACTGCTAATGGGTACACGAGGATGATAAAAATATTCTAGGGGAGGAGCTACGATGGGAGAGTACTAGGAGGGCCCCAGGCTTCCCTCGCCACGGGAACATAGCTAGATAAACATCAAATCATTCTGAATCCCTAAAATATCCATCTGAGCATCTGAAGATGGATAGAACAAATGGTACAACTAAAGGGACAGAACGTAGGAAGTACGGAGCCATAGTTTGGGGAAGAAAAGGATCTCAAGTGCTGCAGAGGGGAAGGAGCCCTGCTTGTGGAGAAAGGAGACAGACAAAAGAGAGGACAGCGTAAGGAAAACACTTCTCCAAAGCCATTGACTGGGAAAAGGAGAGAGGCTGGTTGTCCTGAGTTCCTGCACCCAGTGGGGCTCAGACTGGAGGGCTGGAGGTCTGCGGCACAGCTCGCAGAGAGCCCGAGAGTGCTGTAGTGCTCCTGGAAAAAGAGGCAGGCAGGTAACCTGGGGGCAGACTTGTGACGTGTGATCGCCTGAGATGTACTGGCAGAAGCAGTCCTCCGTTTCTGGAGTGCATGGGAGAGAAGTGGAATTTCCTCTCCGGGGACAAAGGAGCCAGAGAATGCCATTTCCCACCCCCACCCCTCAGCACAGCACAGAGACACCCGCGGAGGGCAGCGAACCTGGACACTGGGTCATTAGTGCACTTTGCCCCAAAACCGCATACTCTTGCACTCTGCTGTGACAGCCCTCCTGGGTGAAACCTCCATCAATCGCAGTGCAGTGAGAGCCTCCCTGGGAAGACCAGCATAGCACCCCCCCCCCTCGCCCCCACCCCCGCCCCCGCCACATCCGGTCCCTAAACTTCGGAGTTTTAAACTCAGTGGGCCTGGCTGGGATAGAGTCCAAAGTGTACTGCACTGCTCCAGGCAGGCAAACAACCCAGACATACTGTGAAAACAGCGATCTGAAAACCACCTAGGACCCATAAGGGGAAATCTTCAGCTCCTGTGGGAGAGGCTTCCCTGACAGCAGTGAGCACAAACTCCCCTCTGGGGACAAAGGAGCTGGCTGGGGCCATTTCCCTCTCCCGTCCCGCAACACAGATGATTTCCAGTAAACAGCACAGTGCCAACAGCGGCTGCCGAACCCACTCACGCCAAGCACCGCCACCCTGCCTCGTACTGGTACTGCTTTTCTCAGGCAAACATCCCTGAGAACCGGTGTGGCAGGCTCCTCCCCTGGAAGACCAGCACAAAACCCTGAACAAACCACATCTACTGACCATAAAGTTCTGTAAGGCTTTAGCTCTAGCGGAAATAGCATCAGGTCTCTGTTAACAAGCAGACCAAAGCACACCTAGTTAGCACTCGCCACGCTCTGGCCAAGGTCCCAACACTCCCTGTTGCCGCAAGGAGAAACTGTACACAGGACTAACCTAAGGGACAGAGCAGAGTCCTAACACAGCAGCAGACTGCATGCAGCATACACCAGAGACACGTCCTGATGCGTCAGGCCCTGGATATTATATGCTTCTTCATAAAGCCATTAATCTCAGAAGCAGGAAACGTAACAGGCCTTCCTAACACAGAAAAGAAGACAGAAACCTAGACAAAATGCCAAGACAAAGGAATTCATCCCAAAAGAAAGAACAACAGAAAGTCATGGCTAGGAATCTAATCAAAACAGATGTAAGTAATACGCCTGATCCAGAATTTAAAACAACAACCATAAGGATACTAGCAGAGCTTGAGAAAAGCATAGAAGACATCATGGAGACACTTACCACAGAGATAAAAGAGCTTAAAACTAATAAGGCCAAAATGAAAAGTGAAATAACCAAGATTCGAAACCAACTGGTTGTAATGACCACAAGGATGGAAGAAGCAGAGAAACAAACAGTATATAAAATTACAGAAATAATGAACCTGGTCAAGAGAAGGAAAAAAAATCTTGGACCATGGATATAGACTTAGGGAACTCGGTAGCTTGATGAAATGCAGTAGCATTCGTATCATAAAAGTCTCAGAAGAAGAGAGAGAAAAGGAGACAGAAGGTTTATTTGAGGAAATTATAGGTTCCCTAATCTGGGGAAGGAAACAGACTTCAAAATCTAGGAGGCACAGAAAGCTCCCATCAAAATCAATAGAAGCAGACCAACACCAAAATACATAAATAATTTGCAAAATACAGAGATAAGGAAAAAAATCTTAAAAGCAGCAGACAAAAGCAGTCCCTAACTTACAAGGGATGACAAATAATGTTAGCAGCAGACCTCTCTACAGAAACTTGGCAGGCTGGAAGGGAGTGGAATGATATATTCAATGTGCTGAATGGGAAAAATCTGCAGCCAAGAATACTCTATCGAGCAAGGCAAGCAAGCAGAAAAGAAAGAAAAATGAAGAGTTTCCTAGACAAACAAGAACTAAGAATTTGTGACCACTAAACCAGCCCTGCAAGAAAAATTATAGGGGACTCTTTGAGTGGGAAAGAAAGACCAAAAGCAACAAAGATTAGAAAGGAACAGAGAAAATCTCCATAAACAATGACAAAACAAGGAATAAAATGGCACTAAATTCCTATCTACCATTACTGTGAATGTAAATGGGCAAAATGCTCCACTCAAAAGACATAGGATGTCAGAATGAATAAAAAACAAGAGGCATCTAGGGGTGCCTGGGTGGCTTAGTCAGTTTTTGTCCAACTGTGGCTCATGTGATGATCTCACAGTTTGTGGGTTCAAGCCCTGTGCTGGGCTCTGTGATGACAGCTCAGAGCCTGGAGCTTGCTTCAGATTCTGTGTCTCTTTCTCTTTCTACCCCTCCCCCACTCGTGTGCAGTTTCTCTCTCTCAAAAATAAATGAAACATTAAGAGAAAAAGACTGATCTATATGCTACCTACAAGAGACTCATTTTGGACTACAGACACCTGCAGATTGAAAGTGAGGGGAGGGAAAAACATTCGCCATGCAAAGGGACATCAAAAACAAAAAAGCCAAAGTAGCAATACTAATATCTGACAAATTAGATTTTAAACCAAAGATTGTAACAAGAGATGAAGAAGGGTACTATATCATAATAAAGGAGTCTATCCAACAAGATCTAATAATTGTAAATATTTATGTCTCCAACTTGGACCCCCAAATATATAAAAAAATTAGTAACAGACAGAAAAGAACTCATTGATAATAATACAAGAATGGCAGGGGACTTTAAAATCCCACTCACATCAATGCACAGATCTAAACAGAAAGTCAATAAGGAACAATGCCTTTGAATGACACCAGATAGACTTAACAGATATATTCAGAACATTTTATCCAAAAGCAGCAGAATAGACATGCCTCTCAAGTGCACACAGGACATTCTCCAGGACAGATCATGTATCACTTCACAAATCAGGGCTCACACCATGCATATTTTCAGATCACAGCACTGTGAAACTTGAAGTGAACCACAAGAAAAGCTTTGGAAAGGCCACAAATACATGGGAGGATAAAGAACATCATTCTAAAGAATGAATAAGTCAACCAGGAAATTAAATAAGAAATTAGAAAAAACACATAGAAACAAATGAAAATGAACAAGATGTGCCAAAAGATTTGGGATCCAGCAAAAGCAAAACTGGACATTAAAGGGAGGTATACAGAAATTCAGGGCTATCTCAAGAAGCAAGAAAAATCTCAAATACACAGCCTAACCTTACACATAAAGGAGCTAGAAAAAGAACAACATATGTAGCCTAAAGTGAGTAGATGGGAAATAATAAATATCAGAGCAGAAATAAATGGTATAGAAACCAACAAAAAAAACACACAGTAGAACAGATCAAAGATGCCAGGAGCTGGTTCTTTGAAAAAATTAATAAAGTTGATAAACCTCTACGTGGACTTATCAAAAAGAAAAGAGAAAGGACCCAAATAAATAAAATCATGATTGAGTGGGGAGAAATCACACCAACACCACAAAAATACAAATGATAATAAGAGAAAATTATAAAAAATTATATGTCAACAAACTGGACAATCTGGAATACAATCTGGAATAGATTCCTAGAAATATATCAACTGCCAAAACTGAAACATGAAGACAGAGAAAACTTGAACAGACTGAAAATAGCCAGCAAAGAAATTGAATCAGCAATGGAAGCTCTCCCAACAAAGAAACTCTAGGACCAGATGGCTTCAGAGGAGAATCCTAACAAACATTTAAAGAAGAGTTAATACCTATTCTTCTCAAACTATTTCAAAAACTAGAAGTGGAAGGAAAACCTACAACTTCATTGTACGGGGACAGTATTACCTTGATTCCAAAACCAGACAAAGACCCACTAAAAAGAGAACTACAGGCCAATATCCCTGATGAATATGGATGCAGAAGTTCTCAACAAAATACCAGCAAGTCGAACCCAACAGTTCATTAAAATAATCATTCTCCATGATCACGTAGGATTTCTTCCTGGGTGGCAAAGGTCGGTCAATATCCACAAATCAGTCAATGTGAAACACCACATTCATAAAGGAAAGGATAAGAACAACACGATCCTCTCCACAGATGCAAAAAAGCATTTGATGAGCGACAGCATCCATTCATGATAAAACCCTCCAGAAAGTAGGGATACAGGGAATATACCTCAACATCATAACGGCCATAAATGAAAAACCCACGGCTAATATCATCCTGACTGGGGAAAAACTGAGAGCTTTCCCTCTACAGTCAGGAATAAATCAAGAATGTCCACTCTCACCACTGTTATTTAACCTTGTGCTAGAAGTCCTAGCCTCAGCAATCAGACAACAAAAAGAAATAAAAGGCATCCGAATCGGCAAAGAAGAAGTCAAACTTCCACTATTTGCATATTACATGATACTCTATGTAGAAAACCCAAGAGACTCTACCAAAAAAAAAAAATGCTAGAATTGATAGACAAACTCAGTGAAGTTGCCGGATATAATACCAACATACAGAAATCTGTTGCATTTCTATACACAAATAATGAAGCAGCAGAAAGAGAAATGAAGGAATGAATCAGTCTCATTTACAATTCCACCAAACCCAAGAGACACTTAGGAATAAACAAATCAAAGAGGTAAAAGATCTGTATTCCAAAAACTATAAAACACTGATGAAAGAAACTAAAGACGCCACAAAGAAATGGAAAAACATTCCATGGATATTCTTTCCTTCTTTGTCAAAGAAAGCTTGACTATATAGTTGTGGATTTGTTTCTGGGTTTTCGATTCTGTTCCACTGACCTATCTGTCTGTTTTTGTGCCAGTATCAAGTACTGTATTGATCGCTACAGGTCTGTAATACAGCTTGGATTCTAGATTTGTGACGCCGCCAGCTTTGGCTATTCGGGGTCTTTTGTGGTTCCATACAAAACCAACAGCACGATTTCTAAACATGATAAATTTGACTTCAAAAAATATAAAGCCTCTGCTGGGTGGCTCATTTGGTTGAGTGTCTGACTCGACTTTGGCTCAGGTCGTGATCTATGGTTTTTGAGTTCAAGCCCTGTATTGAGCTCTGTGCTGTCAGCACAGAGCCTGCTTGAGATCCTCTCTCTGTCCCTCTCTCTCTGCCCTTCCCCTGCAGGCTCTCTATCAAGACAAATAAATAAACTTAAAAAGAAGATACTATAATGAGAATGAAAAAACAAGACAAAGAGTTGTGATACAATATTTATCACATATCTGATAAATAACTTTGTTCATAATTTATAGGGAAATCTTAAACCCAGTGACAAGGAAACAGCTCAATTAAAAAAAAAAAGACAAAAGAGGGGTGCCTGGGTGGCTCAGCTGAGTAAGCGTCTGACTCTTGATGCCAGCCCAAGTCTTGATCTCCCGGTCCCTGGAATGAAGCCCCACGTCAGGCTCAGTCACTGATAGTGCAGAGCCTGCTTGGGATTCTCTCTCTTCCTCTCTCTCTCTGCCCCTCTCCCATGCATACATGCATGCTTTCTATATAAATAAATAAACTTTGAAAAAAGAGACTAAAAAAATAGAAGATTAGAATATAACATCTCATGGGGCGCCTGGGTGGTTCAGTCGGTTAAGCGTCCGGCTTCAGCTCAAGTCATGATCTCATGGTTTGTGGGTTTGAGCCCCGCATCGGGCTCTGTGCTGACAGCTAGCTCAGAGCCTGGAGCCTGCTTCAGATCCTGTGTCTCCCTCCCCTGCTCGCACTCTCTCTGTCTCTCAAAAATAAATAAAAAACGTAAAAAAAAAGAATATAACATTTCATAAAAGAAGCCATATCAATGGCACATAAACCCTTGAAAAGATGATCAGTATCATTAGTCTTCAGGGAAGTGCAAATTAAAACCACATTGACAAATGAGTACATACCTATCAGAATGGGAAAATTTAAGAAAAAACACCATCTTAAATGCTATTGAGGATACAGAGGAACTAGAACTCTCATACGCTGCTGATAGGAATATAAAACAGTACAACTACTTTGGGAAAGAGTTTTTTACTTTCTTGTAAGGTTAAGTACACACCTACCATATGTTCCATTCATGTTACTCCTTTAATTTGGGATATCTACCCCAAAATAAAGAATGTATGTATATCCAAAGACTTGTGTATAAATGTTCATAGCAGTCTTATTTGCCTAAGTGGTCACTAAAACTGGAAATAATCCAAATGACCATCCATCAACAAGTCAATGGACCAACTAATTGTGGTTCACAATGAAATACTACTCAGCAATAAAAAGGAATGACCTATTTATATATGCAACATCATTGATGAGTTTTAAAACAATTATACTGAGTGAAAAAAGCCAGAAAAATCATACATATTCTATCATTCCATTTATATACAACTCTAGATAGAAAATGCCAACTATAATAAAAGATAGCAGATTAGGGGTTGCCTAGGGGAAAAAGGATTGCCAATGGACACAAGGAAAGTTCTGGGGATAATGAACATGTTCATTATTTTCACTACAGTGATGATTTCATGGTGTATCCATGCCAAAACTTAACGAATTGTATACCTTATCTATATGCACTTTACTGTATGTCAATTATACCTCAAAACAACTATTGAAAATACAAAAATCTCTTGGGGTGCCTAGGTGGCTCAGTCGCTTAAGCATCTGACTTCAGCTCACGTCATGATCTCACGGTTCGTGAGTTAGAGCCCCACATTGGGTGAGCTTGAGCCCCACTTCAGGTGAGTCCCACTTCTCTCTCTCTCTCCCTCCTCTCTCTCTCCCCCTCTCTTCTCTCCTCTCTCTCTCTCTCTCTGACCCTCGTGAGAGTCTCTCTCCCTTTCTCTGCCCCTAGCTCATTTGTGCCCTCTCTCTCAAAACAAAAAACAAAAAAATATATTAAGATGAAATAAAAACAGTAAATGAAGAAATGGACTCTATATTGCCATTTCTAAGTCAAGGAAAAGCAAGAAGCTAACGATAAAACTCTTCCCCCAATGCCAGTAGCTGTAAAGTTTTGAAAATGCTCCTTCCATAGTCCATCTTGGGGTAGCATAGGTGGGTTACTAGTCCTTTCCTAAAACAAGCTAGAAAGAGAATATTAGACTATGCTAAGTAGAATAGTTTTTGTAAAACCTTCCTAATTGTTGTTCCTTGCCTACTGTACCAAGAAGGATCTGGAATATGTTGCAGTGACTTTTCTTTCATAGAACAGAACAGAAATAGGGGGTATCCAAGCTTGAGGAGATGTGCTAAAGTTAGACCACCTGGGTTCATAGCTTGGCTCCACTCTTACTAAAGATGTGACCTTGGACAACTCCTCTAACCTCCCTGTGCCTTAGTTTACTCATCTGTAAAATGTGCTTTCATTCAATTAATGTTTATTGAGAATGACTCCTCAAAAACTCTTAAAAATGATAAAACAGAAATATGCATATAATGTACTCATAACTAGAAAACAAAACTTCCTAATTTCTGTTTTCTCAGTAAGAGATTAAGAGTACAAAAAAGAACTAACATAAAAATGTTTAAGAATTAAACTTTTAAACACCATGTCAAGCATAAAGATGTAAGTACAGAACAGCAGCACGTAGTTTCGAAATTACAGGGTAATTCAACTGATTCTATCTACATGGAAAAAGCCTAAATGCCCATCACCTGATGAGTGGATCAAGAAGATGTGGTATATATACACACAATGGAGTACTACATGGCAATGAGAGGGAATGAAATCTGGCCATTTGTACGAAAGTGGATGGACCTTGAGAGTGTCATGCTAAGCGAAATAAGTCAGGCAGAGAAGGACAGATACCATATGTTCACACTCATAGGTCTAACGAAATTTTCAGAATGATCTAGCTTCAAGAAAAGCAAGCAGTTAGTAGTGCTTAAGAAAAATTGATTCAGTATCTAATGGATAGTTGATACCTGTCACAACACAGCATTTTATATACTGTTAAGTGAAACTGCAATACAATCTAAGTTTATTTTGGGAGTGTTTGCTGTATCATTGGATTTAATGAAATGTTTAGAGGTG
>NC_043717.1:79244157-79269144 GCF_006229205.1 Suricata suricatta
AGTAATAAATTGTATCATTTATCTTGAATGTATCATAGATAAGCTGCTATATAAAAATTGCCACTTCAGATAGCTGTGAAATTAGGTGATTAACTAGTTGTTAGATAATCTTCTAATTTCTGTATAAGTCTAATTACATGAAATAGAAGTCGGTGGTTTGATTTTTTACTTTGCTTTTCTGTTTGGAGTGTCATTGTAACTACTGTGTTGTAAATGACAGATAATAATTGCATATGTTAAAAAAATAAATTGTGTTACATCAAAAAAATAAAATAAAATAAATAAAAATTTAAAAAAAAAAGTGAAGTCCCCCCCCAAAAAATTATATTTATTCACTTGGGGAAAGAGAATAAGGTGGAAGGACACAGGTAAAAAGAGCTATATGAGCACAAGTCAATATATCAATGTATTGAATCAACACAGTGTCCACCAAGCTTACAGAATGTTATGGGTCAATTATTATATCTCAATAAAAAGTATTAACAATAAAAGGATGTTGGGCAATTTGACAATAAATTATATTTTAAAAATAAAATAAAATATAAGTTAATAAATAAAATAAAACTATTTTGTGATCTGCTACAACACCATGTCCTCTCAACAGCTGACCATCCTGAGGTGGGGCCTATAATGTTTTCTAAAAAAGTAATATTTTAATTATTTGTTTTCACTGTACATTTAAAATACTATGTTAACTGTTAACTTTATAGTACTGCAGTCATCACCTAAAACATAAGACAAATCCTACAAATTTCAGACAATGTTTGTCCTGTGAGAAATTATCATAAAATATTACTAATATTTTGAGTTTGACATTCTAAAGGGTTTAAAAGATTTTTTTTACATTTGTTCATTTTTGAGAGACAGAGCATGAGGGTGGGAGACGGAGACACAGAATCCGAAGCAAGCTCCAGGCTCTGAGCTGTCAGTACGGAGACTAACATGGGGCTTTTCATTTTAATGTTTTGTTTATTTTTGAGAGAGAGAAAGAGAGAGAGAGAGAGAGAGAGAGAGAGAGCAAGGGAGGGTCAAAGACAGAAGGAGACACAGAATACGAAGAAGGCTCCAGGCTCTGAGCTGTCAGCACAGAGCCCGACGCTGGGCTCGAACCCACAAACCACAAGATCATGACCTGAGCCGAAGTCAGACACTTAACCGACTGAGCCACCCAGGCGCCCCAACATTCTAAATAAAGTTTAAAACGCTGTTTATACTGAATGCAAATCTTCTGATGAGAGTCTACCCATGGATTCACAAAGCAGTCCAAATGTCTTTCAGCAGGAGAAATGAAAGCAGCAATGGCATCACAATCAACTTTTAATACGGCCACTAAGTTATGTTTCTTCAATGATATGTATAATTACTGCATTTTTCCATGTATGCAGCTATTTTATAAATGACTTTCAAAGTAGCCTTGAAACATTCATTAGACAGCTGCTACAGTTAAAGCTGGAACTCAGTAAAAGGTACCAAGCAAAGGTATTCATTTTCATGTCCAGAAAGCCTTATTTGTTCATATTGTGAAGAGGAACACCAGTATGCACATAATAAATTAACAGATGAATGATCATTTTGTTAGAAAAAGAACAGTTACCTGTGAGACACCCAACTTTTTACAGGCGTCAAGAAAATTTTCTACATTTCTTCGACATTTTGCCATGCTCAGTTTAGGCTGTGAAGCAAGGGAAAAAAAGGAATTTTTCAGGCATATTTATACAAAAATTTATCAAAACTAAAAATGACATTTATTGAGGTCTATTATTTAAAGATGGTTTCGAGAAGCTCTATCTGCCTTTAGGTAACTAACAAATGGCACTTACCACTGCTGGTGATGGCACGTGAATACTAGCTACAGAGCGTGGCCTTATATGATTGGCTAAATGGCAAAGAACAACCCCATCCATCAGTGCAGCTCCAATGTCATCAGGCAAAATGACTTTTAACCTGGATTCGAGATTCTATAAAGAAATGGATATAGATCAGATATTCTGTCTAAATATAAATGCTACATATTTGTATTACAAACCATGATGTAATCCAACATTTTAAAAAGCTTTGCAAATAAAATGCATCTAGCTTGCTAATTTTCCAAGCGAAACCCATTTCTGCAAAGCAGATCCATAAGGGCAATGTGGCTTACGTTGCGAAGTTGTCGTATTTGCTCTCGTTCTTCCCGGAGATGCTCCATCTTTCTTCTCATTGTAAATCCTGGATCTGCTGCCCCATACTCCTGACGAGATGAGCGGCTAAAAGCTATAAAAACAGAAATTTCCTAGCTTATCACAAGGCTAACAGGAAGAAACAACCAGCAGAGGGAAAAGAGGCATGATAAAAAAAAAAAAGAATCTGTACAAAACTATATAAAACACTATTACTCATCAATACATTCTAAATATTTTGATAGAATATCACTGAAATCTATTTATTTGCATAACTGAAAGCAACAGGGAAGACAAGTGTAATGATTTCTACCACCTACACATGTTCTTACTTAAACAGACGTTATTTAATACTTATGATCCAGGTTAAAAATTATTATTGAACATACATCAGCCGTTATTATCTTTAAAGAAAAAGGAAATGATCTTGAAGGTCAATACAGTTATTCAGGAATAAAAACTATAATTCAATACCTTGCCAAGTAACATGGATCCATTTTCTTTTGGGCTTGCCAAATGCGAAAAGATCCCTTTTTAAAACCACAATATAATGGAGTGCTAGAATTTCAAACAGTGTTTGGTCTGCTGGCAGAGTGGTCATTCTAATAGCAGTCACAGCAGAGTAGAAATAAGACTGCAGTATATCTAAGGCAAAAAGCTGAGGTTTCAGGAGCTTGAAGGTAAAGAGGAAGAAAGAAATGGGAGATGGGAATTGGAAAGACAAATAAGGTTAAGAGAAAATTAATTTTAGGAGAGGGGAAAGAATCTATGTGTACTTAAAACTACGGAATCAATCCCATTTAATCAGGAAAACTCTAGTTTCATATATAACCAATAAATTTATTTGCAGAATATATATTTACCTGATCTAGGCTTCAAGCCAAAAGGACCATGTGAAAAACCATCAGTTCTATCATACTCCTAAAAAAAAAAAGAAAAAGAAAGAAAAGAAATAAAACCACTTTTCTTTCAAAATAACCAAGGCAGTTATTCGTATCCATTTCCATTTTAGAAGTATTTGGTTTTTTCCGTGATTAGTGGAGCACAGGAAGATAAATTGCATGTCAATTCAAATTGATACATTTCACTTTTAAAAGATCTACAAATATTTGTTAATTAGTCTGACTATATGAGCTTTTAAATACTTCTCCCTCATAGTATAAGGAAAATTAAAAACTATTGAATTATATGAAATAGGTATTATTTTTTGAATGAAAAACCAGATTAAAGCCTCCAAATAAAATGAAGTAAGCGTCAATGAAAAACTAAGTGAAATTAGCAACATTTACTGAGTATCTAATACGGACTTAACATTTAATAGATAATCTGAGGCAAATCTACACATTCACAGTAATAGCGAGCGATAGGTGATACCAACAGATGACAAGTGTTCATCTTTTCTATTCCAATGCACACTGTTTCAATGGGCTTTTCACACAATGGTGTGCTATGGAAAGAACTGTGGTATATTTTCAAAGTCTGAGCTTGGAGTTAAAAGGCTTAGCAAAACATTTAATTTCTCTGTGACTATTTTTTCATATTTAAAATTGACTGTTTGCTATGAAGATTGAGATAACAGAAAGAAAGCAGTCTGGGGGTGCCTAGGTGGCTCAGTTGACTGATCATCTGACTTCGGCTCAGGTCATGATCTCGAGGTTCGTGAGTTCAAGGCCCACGTCAGGCTCTGTGCTGACAGCTCAGAGCCTGGAGCCTGCTTCGGATTCTGTGTCTCCCTCTCTCTCTGCCCCTTCCCTGCTCCTGCTCTGCCTCTCTCTGTCTCTCAATAATAAATAAACATTTAAAATTTTTGAAAAATAAAATAAAAAATAAAACACTGTAAATTGTATAGTGATAAGAAAATTCTAGCAGTATATTACTTAATATTTGCAACAATTGTGAAGCAGCCAGAGTCTAGGCTTTAGTCACTTCTCTACCATTTATTGGCTGAGGTCTTTGGGAAAGGTTACTGATCTCCTCAGCTATAAAATCATGAGAATAATACCCAGTTCATGGGGCTGTTCTAGGTTCAAGTGCACAGGCAAGCACTCGGTTAAAAGTATAGTACTCTAACTAAGGGGTGCCTGGCTGGCTCAGTCAGTGGAGCATGTGACTCTTGATCTCAGGGTCATGAGTTCAAGTCCCCTGTTGTACATGGAGCCTACTTGAAATTAAAAAAAATGAAAATAAAAAAAAATAGTATAATACTATACTAATTGTTTTTACCATTTTGTTTCACAGATGAAATGGAAGTAATCAGAATTTTGGTGATTCTCTGAATGTTCTGCTGATTAATATGTTACATGCAGTTCAAGTTGAATGTTAACTGTGCCACCAAAACATGTGCTCATCACCCTACCCATCCACAAGCCTCACAAACTGTCTTCATTATGATGGTTAAAGTCTTATGAATTCCCCGAAGTTTCATTTACCCAAATGCAAGCAAAAGGTATTAGAAAAGCAATATAGTTTATCTGAGAAAATTGGCACTAATATTCTCTCCCCATGAGCATAGATCATAAAATCATAAAGCAACCGGGCAACTAGTCACATAGGCTGACATTTATTATAACTGAAAGGAAAAAAAAAAGGATTAACAAAAGCATGTTACCACAGACTAATTTTAGGATATCCTAATTTAAATTACCTTATAAAAGAATGCAACCCATTTTACCTGCCATATATATAATTTGGAAATGTGGTTATAAAAGTAATATCCAAGTCCATTTATAAGTTTTATAATGCAACTCACCCAAAACAATAGACAAATGATCCTGTCTTTTTTAAAAAAATACTAACACCACCTATATAAAATGAAACACTATCTTTGTAATTAACCAAATTTATATCGTGAATATAGATGAACCAAACATTTAGACAAACTTCCGAATTCACCAAATGAATACATAATCGCTTATTTACTCATGCCAACACACTTTTAGGATACTAAATAAGGTAATCTGACGTAGAAAAGATACTGTTTAGAATTGTTAATTTCTCTCTTGTTGTAAAGCAATGGGTCTAACTAAATTAGAAGAACTAATCATTCAAACCACCAGAATATTTATTTGGGGGAGATCTCACAAAGTCCAACATCCGTTCATCCATCCACCCTCGTTCCCCAGGTTCGCCCTTAGGCCTATGATGCCAGGAAATGTGTACCCTCCTGTCGATAGGAACAACCCACCGCAGGGACGTTTCTCGTGGAAAAAGGGCTTTTCTCTTGCATTGCTTTCAGACCTAACTGGTTATGAGAAAAACCAAAGGTCAATGCACAATGCTGAAGGACTTCTTTCAGACTGAAAACTGTAAAGCTGCTCTTATCATATATTTCAAAATATAGATGAATTCTAAAACACAGAGTTTTATAAGTGAAGTCTTTTCTGTGCTCTATATTTTCTTATTTTCCAATAAGTAGTCTAGGCGATAGTATTACTATTATGAATATTTGTACAAAAGATGGTGTCTTTTTTTACAGACTACATTTGTACAAATTAACCTACTGTGGATTTTTTTAATATGAGTGAATAAATTCTATTGTTTCAAAAAAAAAGAGAGAGACGAGGTTAGAGAGAGGAGACAAGGAAGAAACCTATGTAAACATAAATAAAAACAGAACTTGTACCTCAGATGATACTGGACATTGTGGTGACATATTAGCATTATCACTGTCTCGCTAAAATATAAAAATAAAAAGATAAAAGATGAAATTAAAATACAAATGATGATTTAGACGTATAAAAGAAAAACTGAAAATTGTCTCTGATCCACTGCTAAGGGAAGAATCTAGAAAATACCATCTACCACCTTGCCACCCAAAGTGGGTCGGTGAACCAATAGTGTCAGCACCCTCTGGGAGCTTGTTAGAAATGCAGAATCTCAGGCCAGTCCCAGACATACTGAACCAGAATCCCTATCAGTAAGATCCCCAGATGATTCACAAGCACTGTGAGGTATGAGAAGCACTATCTAGTCACATCAAATATTCCTGTGAATTTATTTCCATTAAATACCAAAAATGAGGAAAATCTTCCCAGATTTCTTAGAAGAGATCCATATATTAGGATTAATTCCTGATGGGAAATGCCAACAATATGCAACAATCTGAGAGAAGTATGTGGAGGCAAGCAAAAACTGCATCACGTCAAATAAGAACATTTACCTGGAAAATTATGTGTATTTAACATAGGCTTAGAAATCACTACACAAAATTTAACTGCCTAATCTAATATTAAATGGTCCAGGTTTTTTGAATAACTACTAGCAACCAAAGTCAAAAATCTTAACTTATATGGATACCACATCATCATTTCATTCAACAGATGATTACTGACTACCTACTGTATGTCAGACACTGTGCTACAGTGTGGGAATATTAAAATATTAAAACCTGGTAAAATATCATCCACTCAAGAATCTCTCAGTCTAGGGGGAAGTAGGTAATACAAACTTCTCAGGACGATGACAGGCCCAGGCCTGGCCTAGTATGAGGCACAGATAAAGCGCACGTGGGGAAATGGTAGGGGTGGTAGAGAAAGGCAAATTTCCTGAGAAAGTAAAACACTTGACACAGGACCAAAGTGGATATAAAATACAAAGGGACAGGAACAATAGCCACGCTGAACCTCTAGCTCAGGGTTCAGGAAACATTTTCTGTGGGATGCCATTTCTTAACATTAAAGTTTTCAGAAGCCCTGCCAAGTACTCAATACCAAATTAACTACCAATCCCTTCGATCAAAAATACACAAAGCTGGGGTAGAAAAATGTATAATAATGCACAAACTACAGAAATCTCATTGCAAATATTAAAATCATACACAGAATTTGTAGAAAAAGATTAATAAATTCCAAAAGAATCTCAACTGACTACCAGGTTGATTAGGGAAGCAAAAGATGAGAAAATGTAAATGTTAATAAAATTCTAAAACTGATTAGATAGGGCGCCAGGGTGGCTCAGTCAGTTAAGGGTCCGACTTCAGCTCGGGTCTAATATCACTGTTTGTGAGTTCCAGCCCTGCGTCGGGCTCTGTGCTGACAGCTCAGAGCGTGGAACCTGCTTCTGATTCTCTCTCTGTCTCTGTCTGTCTCTCTCTCTCTCTCTCTCTGCCCTTTTCCTGCTCTTACTCTGTCTTGCTCTCAAAAATAAGTAAGCATTAAAAAGAAAAAAACTGAACTATGAGAAATTCCGTTCAAGGTAAAAGATATATGGAAATTACATAATTAAATTAATAACTGCATGATGATGCTTTGTTTTTATTTTTGGAAAAAACCCCACACATTAAATCATGAACAAAGAAACTGACAGACATATTACATTTTACTTTGATTGAACCAACTACATATGAAAAGTAAACATTTTAAATCATTGCTGCTTTTACCCTCTTTGCTCACCTCATCGTTTTCATTGCCACTTGAACTCTTCCTTGATGATTTATACTGAAAAAAATGTAAAACATATACTTTATTTTTATTTGAACACATGAATTCTCTACTGGTAAACTGTATGAGAGGCTTACTCATATTTTGGTATTTTTATTAAATTATCTGCTATTAAGTCTAGATATAGAACCAGTTTAAAGAGTCCTTAGCACTTACTAACAGCTAACACATACAGTGCTTTCTATGTGCGAAGGCATTGTTCTAAACACCTAGTAACATTTCCTTCCTGAGCCAATCCATTTCCCATTCTTTCAGCTTTGCTATTGGAAGGTTGTCTTAAGTTCTCCCTTTTTCTTAACCTACTATATCCAAAACATCATTCTCAACTCCTTCTGTAATCTCTCCCAGACTTACTTCTTCTGAATTCTTGTAACTACTGGGGCGCCTGGGTGGCTCAGTTGATTAAGTGCCCCACTTCAGCTCAGGTCATGATCTCATGGTTTGTGGGTCCAAGCCCCATGTCGAGCTCTGTGCTGACAGCTCAGAGCCTGGATCCTGCTTCAGATTCTGTGTCTCCCTCTCTCTGCCCCTCCCCAGCTTGTGCTGTCTCTGTCTGTCTCTCAAAAATAAACATTTGAATTCTTACAACTACCAACTTATCCTGGGCTCCCATTATCTCACACTTAGTCTGTAATCTCACCATTCCAAAATGCCATCTGTTGCTAAGAAACCTATTGATTTCAGGTAAGAAACAACACTATATTAGGTGTTTATATTGACTATACCATAACAGTAATAGCATTAATAACTAATGCTTACATTACTGCTTACTATATCCCAGGCACTGAAGGAAGTGTGTTATATGTATCAACCCATTTAAACATCATAACAACCCTAAAGTAAACACTATTATCTGCATTTTATACTGAGGCACAAAGGTAATATGCTTAAAATTTTTTAAATGCTACTATGTGAAAATGTGCTTGTTTTTAGAATCAAGAAATGAAGAAATACAGTATAGACAACCACTAGAGTTCTTATTTCTAAGTCCTCCTCACCACAGATAATCCCTGCAAATCAGCGGCAGATTACAACACTCAAAATAATTGGGGCGCCTGGGTGGCTCAGTCGGTTACGCATCTAACTTCGGCTCAGGTCATATCTCACGGTTCATGGCTTCGAGCCCTGTGTCGGGCTCTGTGCTGACAGCTTGGAGCCTGGAGCATGCTTTGGATTCTGTGTCTCCTCTTTGTGCCCCTCCCTTGCTTGCAGTCTGTTTCTCAAAAATAAATAAACATTTAAAAAAAAACACTCAAAATACCACTTGCAACTCAGGACTGTCCTGTTGGAAAACCTACTCGCAAATGATGCTCAAATATCTCTGCCTGGCATTCAAAGTTTTATTTAATAGCACCCTTTACTTATGCAGCTTTATATTTCCTAACTCTTAGAAAACTAGACAACCTAACTGACGGCTCAACCACAGATTGGGGGATGAGCACTATTACAGATTACAAATAATGAGACCTAAGTTCCTCCACTGTGTCCAGCGATTTAGAACAACTACCACTAACCCACGAGGGTGCTCTTTCAAGCTGATCCCGGACACAGTGTCAATATGTTTGTAAACAAATGTTCCAGGGATAGCCACTGAATGCAGCAGGCATGCGTGAACACGCCTATTTGCCATCTCTAGACACAATGCTCACTGCCAGCACGTATGCTTGGTCCTATTCTACTTCAACACAAGAGTGACATTTGTACAGTGGACCCCAGGACCTGAAGATAGCGTCAGTCATACCAGTAAAGGAGAAGAAAATCATGGATGTCAAAACAGGAGCTGCCAAGCTGAGTAGTGATGCAGGACCTCACCCCTGAAGGAATGGTTGGGAGTTTTTCTACGAGGCTACGACCAGTATGACAAGTACGTCCGCGTGAAGAAAGGGAGCACCATCGGGCTTTCTATGCTGCTGGCATCATACATGCTTTTCGACTACTGCCTTTCATACAAGGAACACAAACGTAAGCAGCTATGCAACTACCACTGAAGAAGGGCCAGCATGGAGTGTGCACTCTGCATTCCTGACCATGACCTTCTTTGCCAGGCACCCCTGATAATTTGCTGAAACCTTTCCTATTTTAATTAAGAATTAATACCTGACAAAGAGGACTCATGCAAAAACAAACAAAAAATAAATGACATTTGAGTGAATATTAAGCTAATATTTATTAAGTGTTATATATACCCTGTGGCAAATGCTTTTCTAATAAGCACTTTAAAACGATCCTGTAAAAGATGACACTATTAGAGTCATTTGAGGATAGAAAAAAATTAAGTTCAGCCAGGTTAGGTAATTTGTCAAAGTCACACAGTCAGTTGATATCCAAGTTAAAAACTGGAACCAAAGTGGTTTGATTTGAGAAGTCAAGGAAAGTAACCCCTATGCTATACTACCATCTCTAAGTCTCAGTGATTAGCAGAGGTTTCCCAGGAATAAAAGGGACTAGTGGACATTCTCAGGAGAAGGAAAGCACAAAGGAATACAAAAGTTCAGTCTATGCAGAAAAGAAAGAGAAGCAGCATGGCTAGTTGAGGAGAGTGAATTGTGCAAGGTAATAAAACTTAGAGAAGTAGGTAAGCATGGTACCTTAAAGGTTTTTAAAAGTCGAATCTTGGGGCACCTGGGTAGCTCAGTCAGTTAAGTGTCACACTCTTGGTTTTGACTCAGGTCATGGTCTCCCAGTTCTTAAGATCAAGCCCCGAGTCAGGCTCTGCCCTGACAGCAAATGCCTGCTTGGGATTCATTCTCTCTCTCTCTCTCTCTCTCTCTCCCTCTCACTCTCAAAATAAATAATAAAAAAATTATTTTAGGGCTCCTGGGTGACTCAGTCGGTTGAGCATCCGACTTGAGCTCAGGTCATGATCTCACAGTTCATGGGTTTGAGCCTTGTGTCAGGCTCTGTGCTGACAGCTCAGAACTTGGAGCCTGGAGCCTGCTTCGGATCCTGTGTCTCTCTCTCTGTCTCTGTGCCTCCCCACTTCAAGCTCTGTCTCTCTCTGTCTCAAAAATAAACAAACATTAAAAAAATTATTTTAAATAAAAAAATTTTTAAGTCCAAGCTCTGTGTTACTGATACTAGAGAGTCAAGAAAGTTTGGCCCTAAGAGAAAAGCGTTACGGCAACAGCTGCAAGCGGAATTAGGGTAACTGTCGAGGTCTACGCGCACTTATAAGATGGAAAGTGCAGAGACGGAAAGGATGTAGCAAAGTGAATTGATAAAGGAAAGAAACAGAGGATGATGAAGAACACAGATACTAGTAATATTACCTACTACTCAACTATACTTCTAGTGAAAAGCTTTCATTACAAATGAAAACTTAGAAAGGTACTACTTAGTTTGCAATACTGCACAGATATGAAGGTCCTAAAACCCAAAACCTAACATACTCACAGATCTAAAAGTATTCTATAAGTCCAACTTGTACTGAATCAACTCAGTTGCCCTCAATTAGTATTAGTCTGAATAACTGAAGTTTATTATATCTAAATTCAAGTAATATAATAAAGACCTGTTCATGAACCAGAAAAACAAAAGGTCAACTCACTTTTGAAACCTAAGTTAATTTCACAGGAGAGACAGTAACTTGTGCACAAACTCCGACTCAGAATAAATCAGGTTACCTCACAAACCAATCTGGCTTCCCTATTCCAGTATAAAATTAACCATGATCATAGAAAATATATAAAAATATTTTCCTTGGAGTTAGCCTTTAAATTAAAACATTATACTGTGTTTATCCAATCAGAAAGGTATTTTAAGGGTCATTGTAATGTTTTATCACAAGAGTAATAAGATACATTTGAACACAAATATATATGGCATTTTGATAAATCAAATCATACTTAAAACCAATATGGTATAGTTATTCTAATGCTTTTTAACTTTTTTTGTTTAGAAATGAATCATCAAATGCATTTAGAAATTCATGTGTTATCATTCTTAGAAGATATTAAAGCTACTAGTTTATATTAAATGTAATTTATCAAAAAAATCAGATGTTCATATTTTGTTGTATATCTCATTAAAAAGATTAATACATTTCTGTAAAGTGTAAAATACATTTGCCTTTCTGTAAATGATTTTTAATAAAGGAATGTATTTCCTGAAATATATTTTGAAAAATGCGGTGACTTTATTTTGGCAATCAGGACATTAGATTTCATTTAGTAGAGTGGTAATGTACATAAGACTGGCCTGGGAGCCTCGAAGAGTTAGTGTAACTCTGCTACAGTGATTTACTTACTCATACAATCTGACCCAATTTATCTTCTTGCTCACATAATCTGGCTAATATGTTGAAGCATTTTCCTTTCAGGGGCTTACCTGAAAAAACCTTACAACCCAAAATCAGTCTTGGCAACTTAAGAAGCAGTAACTGGAGAGACCCACATACAACAAACATTCACACAAACGCTTTCGATAAATATACTGAATAACAACACCATTAATAATCTACCATGGGACATGAAGAAATCCTGTAGCTTGGCCATTTATATGCGCTAGGATAAAGTGGCAACAAAAATTCTGTATGTTTCTTAACACAATAAAGCTAAAGGGGCCATCACTGAGAGAGCCTGATGGTATTTTGATATGACTCTCTAAAGTAATGTATTTTAATGTTGAATGAACTATAAATCCAGATTACATTCAGTGATATAGCCTATGAATAACCCTTTTGACTCCTGGGAGTTGAGTGATTAAAAGAAATTTTGTTTTTTAAGTAAAGACACTTCATAGCTATCAATGATGTTTTAATCAAAAAAATCCTGGCAATTCTGAATAATGGTTTTGACTTGGAAACTATCTCAGGGTTTATACATTTTTTTTTTTAGATCTTAGGAAAAAAGTGTTGACATTCCAGTTTTTTGCAGTATCCTAACACTGACATCTTCTGACTACTGAAGAGAACTACATATTTCCTTAAACTATTTCCCAGTCACTAAAGCTCATCTTTGCACCCACTTTATTTAAAGTATGGAAGAAATTAACATTTGTTGATGATGATAATGTAATAGACATTTCAAATATTATTTCATTTGATCTCTTACCAACTTATAAAAGAGAAATATTATAGGAGGCAATTTAAGCCATAAAAAATAAAATCCTTATCAACAAATGATGCAATTAAATCAATGAACTTTATTTTAAGGGCTCACTAAGGCTTCTATTCAGACTTTATTGAGAAGATCAGCTGGGGGCTCCTGGGTGGCTCAGTCGGTTTTAAGTATCTGACATCGGCTCAGGTCATGATCTCACATTTGTGGGTTTGAGCCCCACATCAGGCTCTGTGCTGACAGCTCAGAGCCTGGAGCCTGCTTCCGATTCTGTGTGTCCCTCTCTCTCTGGCCTTCCTGCACTCATACTCTATCTGTCTCTCAAAAATAAATAAACATTTACAAAACTTTTTTAAAGAAGTTCAGTTGGATTACCGTAAAATATTTTTAAAAACAATGAAACTGTATTTATTTGAATGTTTTAATTTGATATTAGGCTAGCCACAGTAGATAAATAGGCAGCATAACACAGGCTCTGGGTCCAAATTTTTACTTGGCTACTTATTAGCTAAGTGACATGGAGCATATTACTTAGCCTCTCTGTGCCTTAATTTCTCCATCTGATCTGTAAAACAGGAATGATAATGTATTTGGTTCATACGACTGTTATGAATATTAAATGAGTTGATATTATAAAGTACTTAGAACAGTGCCTAGCACTTAGTACATGGCATGTAAATGTTTTGATAAATTGACAGAATTTATATGCTTTTATTTTACTAGTACATAAAATAAATATCAAAATCTCATTCTTTAACCCGAAATTCCAAAATTTTTCCCACATCATGACTCATTCATCAGGTTTTCTTTACTAACAAATTTTATTGAGTGCCTTTGTCCAAGATCCTATATAGTAAGAGGAGACTTTAACATAAATGTCAGAATGTACATCTAATTGCAGATCTTTAAAGACTTGGGATAAACAGACTTATACCATTACTGACCAGCATTCTGCTTTAGAGCGTTTTTCCTGTTTTCTCTATGTCTTTTATTCCTTCATCATGTCTCATACTGACCAGGTAACATGAAGCACAATAAAACGATTCAGTAATTACTTGCTGAGAGATGAAGCTTTTCACAGACTTCCTATGACACATAACGTTTCTGTTTGGGCCATATGATACTACTTCCAAATATGTTACAGTCCCATGGCAGGACACAGATCAATGTGTAGAGATACACACTTCTACCAAACAAAGGAAAACACGAAATACAATCCTGTAATTTAGCAAGGAACTATGTTATCTACATGAAATAATTATTATTAGATAAAAACTACGCTTCAGGAAACAAGAGAGGTTCACAAAGACAACAGAATTTGCTATTCATGGGCAGGAAGCTTCCCTGCTCTGTTCATTTGAGTTAAGAATTCCAATAATGGATTCTGACTATTATTGAACATTATGCTAATTCCACAGGCATCTACAAACATAGTGGACTTTAACCACAAATGAATAATGTTACAATATTTACAAAGGTGTATCCAGTAAACTTTCATTAAAACACTGCTAAACTAGAAATCTGAGATCATTCAGATAGTCTAAGCTTTTAATTCAGCTAAGATAAAAGATCATCTTAAGAAATCTACTAAGGTAGCAAGAAGAAAAAATGGTGGACAAACACTTTCAAGGATCTTTAGTCATGTAAACAGCATTTATTTAGACAGAAATAGTTAAAGGCTAATGGCAAATATATGAGAACTACATACTAAAACCAATCTAATTAAAGACCTTGTCTAAGTAATTACCTTAAAACATTACTACATATTGCTACAATTAGCAGTATAGCAAACAACCATCTTTCTTGTCAAGTGTTTGGTAAATCACAATTCAGATTGATCTACTCATCCTTAGTTCTTCTCAATTACTGTAATTTTATCTATTTGACTGGATCATAGTATCTATACTTATGTGTGGAAAATCAATACAAAATAACATATTTCCTATATGTAACTAGAGTTACATTCTACCTTATTAACACAAAACTGATAAAATCAAAACTAATAATTACAAAGCAAATTTTGCAATTTAATAAAGTACCTTGAAATATTCTTTTCTAATCTGCTTGCTCCGCCTCCTTTCTTCACTCTGCCAGATTATGGGTTGTGATTCTGGCCACTGCTGTTCATCTATTTGATCCTTGTGATTTTCTAAGGGCTGTAATGAGACAATTTCTTTTAACTAAATAAATGAGAACAAAATATTAGCTATAACAGTAATTCGTTTTCCTCTTACCTGCCATGTGAGAGGTGATAACGGTGAATTAACTTCATCTGCTGAGACACTACAAAATTAAAGATGCCTTAATATCATAAAATACTTAGAATGAATATTAAGTATTTATTGTGAGCATTATGAAGTTGTCTCTCTCGCTCTTTTTTTTTTTTTTAGCAGAAATGTAAAAAATTTACCCATGTCTATGGTTTGAACTAATGACATAAAACTTACTTGGCAAAAACATATGTATATTCCCAATCACTTATATTCCACAGAACTACTCTAAGGACATTTTTAGAGGCCAAAAGAAATGTGATACCTAGACATACAATGAAAACACAGAATGTTCACTGTATTAAACCATTACCAAAAACAAATAAACAAACAAACACCGAATGACTTCTTTATACAAATTTCTTTTGTTTAAATGCCAAAGCGATTAGGGGAGCAACTCTTTTTTTTTTCTATTGAATTACTGATTATGAACCTCTAAGCCTTCATTCTGACACACAGGGGTTATGGCAGAATTTCTTTTCATCTAGTTTTGTAGGGAAAAGTAGACCACATATGCATGTGTTAGGTAGCCACTTTGAACAAGAAGTTCCTTTGGGAAAAATACACAAAATTCCCACAAAAGCTATTATTATTCAACAGTGTTGTAGAACTTCTCTATAGTACAGTAAGAAAAGAAACACTTAAAAGTCAGAGAAAAAGAAAGAAATTTTCAAAATGTATAGAAAACATTATTATCCAAAGGGGGTAAAATCTATTCTTATTAAGAGAATGTTACTAGTTATAAAAAATATACAAAAGTTAATACCTTTCTCATGTATTAATTATAACAAGCTATAAAATATATTAGGAAAAGCTCATTCATAAAAGAAAGGAAAAGCAAAAATACTAGGAAGAAACTGAAGTTAGACATGCATAAGTCCTATGTGAAAAAAAACTACCAATGCCTTGTAAGGAACTTGAATAACTGGAAAATTCTTAGACAGAAAGACTAAATATTATAGGTATAACTTCTACTTCAAATTAATTGACAGCTGAAATAAACTATAAAAAAAAACAAAGTATTTTGGGGCTTGTATTAGAAATGTGATAGGTGCGCCTAGGTGGCTCAATCAGTTAAGTGTCTTCGGCTCAGGTCATGATCTCATGGTTCACAAGTTTGAGCCCCGCAACAAGCTTTGTACTGACAGCTCAGAGCCTGGAGCCTGCTTTGGATTCTGTGTCTCCCTTTCTTGCTCTCCATCCCTCTCCCTGCTTGTAATCTGCCTCTCTCTCTCTCTCTCTCTCTCTCTCTCAAAAATAAGTAAACATTAAAAAAGTTTTTTCAATAAAAAAATGTGATACAAGAATTTTTTTTACTTTTGCTAATGTTTATTTATTTTTGAGACACAGAGTGTGAGCAAGGGAAGGGCAGAGACAAAAGGAGACAGACTCTGAAGCAGGCTCCAGGCTCTGAGCTGTCAGCACAGAGCCCAAAGCAGGGCTCAAATTCATGAACCGCAAGATCAGGACCTGAGCTGAAGTCGGCTCTTAACCAACTGAGCCACCCAGGCGCCCCTGTGGTAAAAGTATTTCAAAGTTAATTTGGAAGAACAGATGATCAGGAAGAGAAAAGTTATATAATAAAAGGGACTTCCCCAGTAGGAAATTACATATATTTTATTAAATTAGAGTAATTAAATTCTACTAAATCCAGAATCTATAGATTTTCCAGTGGAAGGCAAGTACAGGACCACAAATAGAACAAGTTTTGATTTAAAAATATGAAATTTACAATCACTGTAGAAATCATAGGTTAGGGAGCAAATAGTGTTGAGACAACTGGAGAAGGAGCGAAAAAAGGGGGAGACGGAGCAAGAGAGGAAAAACAAACTAGATACCAAGTACCAAAATTAATGACTAAAAGATTTAAATATAAATAAAGATAACATCACCTAAGTATATGAAAAATATGGGCAGTAAAAGTTTTTGAATATTGGAACAGACAGGGTATATGGAAGAAAGAAACTAAATACTGACAAAACACACAAAATGTAGGGATTAGACTTTGCTTCTGGCCAAGATAGAATAACAGTGATCAGATTTATACCCTGACTAAAAACATTGAAAGAACAGACAAGATGTATAAAATTCTACCTTCCAAGACCATGAGGATTCGGCAAGGACAGAAAAAGCCATTTTTTCCCTTACAGATGGGTAATAAACAAGGCAAACCCCATGACTGGGCCAGGCTACTGCAGAAAGAGAGCTTCCCGGCTTCAGCCCACAGACAAGGAACGAAAGCACGGCCCAGGGGGGCTCCCCGAAGTGAGGAAACAGAGCTGGGACTCAGAGTGAAAAAGGTAGATGGGATTAACAGGACAAAGTAATAAAGAAAAGAGCAAGGCACAGAGAAAAATCTTTTAGGAGCTCTACAAATTTCAAAATCTTCAAATTTTCAAATTCCTCAAATTTTCAACTGAGTACAGACCACTGATCTTATACTAAGCAAAAAATGAATCACCAGAAAGATTCGACAGAATAATTCTCAAAGTCACAGAGGGCTACGAGTAAGACCAGTTCCCAAGAGCCAGACTGGAAAAGCATATAGTTCATGGAGCAGCAGCTTGAGTACTAAGAAAGTCTTGCCCCACTAGGGGGCCAAATCTGGTCCTAGACTGTCACACTGACTCCACACAGCAAGTCAGAAAACCAAGTCCCCAAAATATCAAATTGCTGTCTAGTAATTGAACCACATTGGAGAACAAATTCCAGAATATTTACAGTACTACTATAAAATCTAGCACCCAAGAAGGTGAAGTTCACAGTTCAATCAAAAATTCAATCAGGTAATGTTCAGGGAAGCTAGAGGAAAAGACTAAACATGTTAAGTATAGACACGACAGACATAAAATAGATAAAAACCAAAGTTCAAGAGATGAAAAGTACATCTCTTTCGAGTACAAAGAAACTGATACTACATGGAAATACAAGGCTCCACAAAGGAACACAGGGCACTGGAAATGGTGACGAAGGGAGTAAAGGTAAAACACATTATTCTGATTATTTAAATATCTTTAAAGAAATAACTATTTAAAGCAAAAGCAGAACAATGTATTATGGGGTTTATGACATATATAGAAGTCAAATGTGTAGCCGCAACACCACAGAAGCCAGAGGGAAGAAATAGAAGGATACTTTTGTGGAGTTATGCAATACATGAAATGGCACAATATCACTTGAAGATAGACTGGAATAAGTTAAAGATTATACTTTAACCCCTAGAATAATCACTAACATATAATAACAAAAATTATAACTAATAAGCCCATGAAGGAGAGAAATACGAATTTTAAAATAAAATTTAAAAGATAAGAGAAAAAGAAGAAAGATGGCCACAAAGAATAGATAAGACAAAAGTTAAACACATAACAAGACGGTGATTTAAATCCACTAATACCAATAATTCCATAATATAAACAATATTAACACTTCCATTAAAAGTCAGACTATCAGATTAAATCAGAAAGGAAGGTGCCACCATATGCTAACTACAAGAAGCCCACATTCTTCCCCAAAACACAAACAGGTTAAAACTAAAAGGATGGAGAAAGATGTATCATGTGCTGAGATGACTATACAGCATCAGAAAAGTAGACTCCGAGCAAAGAACACTACCAGAAATACAAAAAAGGCCATTTCATACTGACCAAAGTATAAACTCACCCTAAAACATTTATGTATCTAATAAATGCTTCAGAACATATGAAGGAAAAATGATAGGACTTCAAGACAAATTCCCAATTCGTGCTGGAGATTTCAATAGTCTTCTCTAATAATTGATAAAAACTGACATTGTAGTGTGCCAGGGGGTTGGTGGGGTAGTGAAAACAAACAATGAACAAATGAAGAAATATACATTCAGAATGCCAGATGGTAAAAATGTTTAAATTTAGAATGTTAGAGGGAATTACGTTCTGTGGGGAAAAATAAGCCCGAGGTTTGGATAAAGACACAAAATGGGGGAGGTACCCTCTTTTTTATGTAAGTTGCTCAGGGAACCCCTGGCTGCTGATGAAGTGACATTGGAGCAGAAACCCAATGGCAAAGCAAATGGCTTATAAGGTTACCTGGGGGGAATCATTCCAGGCAGAGGCAAAAGCCTTGACGGAGTGGCAAATGCCTGGTATATTGAGATTCAACAAGGAGGCCAGTATCGCTAGAGAAAAACTAACTAACCAGGAAGACTGAGGCAAGAGAGGAAGACAACAAGGAGCCAAATAACACAGAGTTTTCTAAGTCCTTAAAGGACTCTAGTTTTTATTCTGAATGAGATGGGAAGTCATTAGGGAATTACTTACAAAGGGTGACATGATCTGACTTACGTTTGTAAAAATACCAATCTGATGCTTTTTTGAAAAACAGACTAAAGGAAAGCGAGGGCAGGAGACCCATTATAAATGAAGTAAGAGAAAGCTAGGTCTAGGGTGGTAGGTGTGGAGGTGGTAAGATGTGATCGGATTCAGAGTATATTTTGAAGGTAGAATCAAGAAGATTTGCTAATGGATTAGATATGGCATGTGAAAGAAAGTGACAAGTTAAGGTTGACTCTGAGGTTTTTGAGCTGAGCAACTACAAGGATGAATTGACATTTTCTGAAATGGGACAAAAATACAGAAAAAAACACATTTTAGAGGTACAAGGAGGGAGATTAAGACTGTGGTTTTGGAAAGTTAAGTTTCATATGCCTATTATACATCCAAGTAAAGACGCTGATGCACATGCACAGGTGTGAGTAACTGAGGCTTTCTCAAGAGAATGTTAGGAACCTGGGGAGGAAGCTTACGATGGAATGAAAGGAAGTGACAGGGAAAGTGATAACACTTTAAGAAGAGAAAACATGTAAGAAAACCATCAGTTTTCAAAAAGGGAAGGAATGGATTAAATCCAATTAATGAAATTTGAGTACAGGAATGTTTCTAGACTGAAGTATAAAAAGTCATCTTAGGGGCGCCTGGGTGGCTCAGTCAGTTAAGCAGTTAAGCATCCAGTTCTTGATTTTGGCTCAGGTCACGATGTCACAGTTGTGAAATGGAGCCTTTGTGTAGGGATTCTCTCTCTCCCTCCCTCTCTGCCCCTCCCCAACTCACTCATGCTGTCTCTCTAAGACTGAGTGAAGAAAAGAAAGGGAGTTCCACGAGCGAAACCAGGATATAGCACACAGAGATATGAAACCATGCGAGAATTAAAAAATAAAAACAAAAACAAAGGACTATTCCTAACAGCAAAAGCTGCCAGTGGAAACGCGCATGATAAGGTTCTTGAAATAGGCAGAAACTCACTTCAGTCTTACAGGGCAAGTCAAACATGTTCAGTTTTCTCCTGAAAGTTATGAAGAACCAGGAGAAGGTAAGGAATGGGATTCACACAGATAGACGGTTTTCGAGCCATCCCTCTTACATCAGTGCAGAAGACAAATTGAAAGGTAGGCCAAAGTGAAGAAAGGAGACTTGTCCGGTGACTGCTGCGGTAATCCAGGAGGAAAAGAATGGGGCCTCAACCAACACAACCAGGCTAGCAATGGAGAGGCTGGTTAGATGCAATAATGTTAAGAAGCTATAATTTTCTGAGATTGACCCGACTGGGAGGGGTACATAAGAGAGAGGTTTCCAACGATTTCAAAGTTGCTGACCTGTGTGTCTAAGTAGTGACACGTTCATTCAGGCAAACCCTACAGGAGAAGAAGTAACTTTGGGGGGAAAAAGGTCACTTTAGACTGTAAGGTATCCTGGAAAGATATAAGCGGGATGCATGAACTCTCAAGGAAGCAAAATGTTCTTGTTGCCATATATGAAGATGTGGGGCTCTGGAACCACACAGCCTGGGCTGGGGTCTTCACTGTATCCCTTACTAGCTGTGTGACCTTGAGCAAATTACGGTAATTTCTGAGCCTCAGTTTTCTCCCCTACAAAATGGGGTATCAACAGTAAAACACTTCACAAAGTTACTATGATGATTAAATGACAGAAGTTTGCACATAAAAAGCATCCAAGAAATGTTCACTCTGTATTACGCACTCTACCCCCAGCCTTGGACCTTTACACTCCGATAGGAATGACCCAGGAGTTGAGCCTGATGCAGATTTTTGAACTGCCAGAAAGAATAAATAGAAACGTTCAAAGTCTTCTAGTTCTCTGGAATTCATATGTATTAACTTAGACCCTATATTCATATAGAAGATTTTAGTAAAACCTAACTGAAATGAATGAAAAAGTGAACAGTAACAGAAAATAAACACAGTGATAAAAAAACACATTATTCCTGGCAGTAATAGCAATCCAATAAATGGTTTGCTGAATTACTAAATGAATAAATGATCCTATCATCAAGACAAAATGCAGGTATGAGCACAAAAAGAGATCAAATAAGCATTTTTGGATTTGGTTATATCAGAAGTAAGTTTAACTGGTGCTGTAAACGTATCTCCTCTTTAAATTATCTAGTTATATTAAATCTATATCATTTACTCAACTAAAGCCCACATATGGGAACATCACTGTTAGAGAATCAAGTTTCATTATAAAATACTAAACAAATACTAAATATAAGGACCAAGATATTTATATACCTCTTTTCGCATTCCACGGTTTGTTTTGGCTTGTTTCTTGGGACAGAAGTAGAATGATTAAGAATCCTAGAAGTAAATCAATATATTAATTTCAAAATACATGGAACATTTTTTTACACATGATAGAAAAGATCTCCATAATAAACTGCATCTGGGCCATGAAGATCTCTGCTAGAAAACAACGTTTAAATATTATTTAGATCTAATGCCTATGAGCTCACCAACTCTTCCACACATCTTCTTTTATAAACCCTTTCTTCAGGCTCACATATCTTCTAACCATGCTACTGCCCTGTGTATCTAACGTTTGGCCAAGACAGAAGATAAACAGATACAGGTTGTTTAAGTACAATCATGACTGAATTCATTTTCCCCGCACAGCAAATGACACAAGTTATGTTGATGTAACAGATGAACATTTTGCTAAAAGCCAAATAAATCTTAATTCTAAATGCAAGGCCATGTTGAAGTTCAATTCTTCCAAAAAAAAAAAAACTCACAAGCTTATTACACTTTTAATACCCAGATGAAATGGCATTTGAAGAAAACAAAAAAGGGGCACCTGGGTGGCTCAGTCACTCAGGTGGCCGACTGCGGCTCAGCTCATGATCTCACAGTCTGTGGATTTGAGCCCCACGTCAGACTCTGTGCTGACAGCTCAGAGCCTGGAGCCTGCTTCTGATTCTGTGCCTCTCTCTCTCTCCAACCCTCCCCTGCTCACACTCTGTCTCTCTCTGTCTCTCTCTCTCTCCCTCTCTCTCTCTCAAAAATAAATAAACGTTAAAAAAATTTTTTTAAAGAAAACAAAAAAGAAAAAGAATGATAAAACATTGTATGAAAAAACTATTTGTCCATAATTTTATAGAATTCTAAGTATTAATCTCAAACTCAAAAGTAATGAATGAATACATTTCTTTAGCATAAATCACTAACATATTTATTAGTACTTCATATTTATCTATTTACCATAGATATAAATGTAACTTCTCAATTTTAAGGCTTAGTCATATAAAGAATAAAATATGTCTTTTATTCAAAAATTTTTGGGGGTCAAGTATCAAAATATAGAGGAGAAAATAATTTAAAATTAAAACTACATATTAACTACTAAAATATATCATAAGCTAAAGATAAGTTGGAAACTATAGAAAGATGGCTGACATAAAGAAACCAATTTCTACGCCCCCAGGTTCCTCACTAGCTGAGATGTATGAAAGCCCCCCGAGGGGAAGTCACAGTGCGGGGCAGACGACAAGTAGCTCAGGCAAAGCAGTGTAGCTTTGCACCAAAGAATTTCGAAATTAATGGTATCTTTTTTCCTTTTAGTATGGGCACATACCAAAACTGCATTCAATCCACAAATGCAAAAGAATCAGGGTAAAACAATATCCTAAAAAAAATATTAGAAAGAAATACATCTTTAACGAGTGATTTTTAAAGGCGTGATAGAACAGTGAGAACTATCGTGAGGGTAAGTGTCGGAATTATTGGCAGGGATCAAATTACTATGCCCTCACTACAGTAAATTCTGAATTCTCCTCAAACCACATTTACTAGCACTGTGATTACTGATGTATATGAGTCATACTGGAAGAGAAAGAAAAAACAAGTTGAGACTTACCTATAAAATGTATTTTATACACTTAAGAATTCTCCAATGTAAATGTTTGTTTGTACGTGGATATCTAATGTTTTACCCTGTGATATTCAAGGTCAAAATAAACATCTGCTTGGGGTGCCTGGGTGGCTCAGTCGGTTAAGCATCCAACTTCAGCTCAGGTCATGATCTCCCAGTTTGTGAGTTCGAGCCCCATGTCAGGCTGTGTGCTGACAGCTCAGAGCCTGGAGCCTGCTTCAGATTCTGTGTCTCCCTCTCGCTCTGCCCCTCCCCTGATGGCACTCTCTCTCTGTCTCTGTCTCTCTCTAAAATAAACATTAAAAGTAGTAATAATAATAAACATCTGCTTTATCTAAATAGCTATTCTAGATGATTAAACATTTCCCTAATCCAGTTATCAGTACTATATTTTAAGTAAAATACTATGAGATTCAGCTGTTGCCACCTGGCCCCTTAATACTTAAGGCTTCCACAAACCCTAGTCCTCTGGAAGAGCTTTTAACTGGATGACACTCTGTAACGTAACGGCCTCCATCTGCGTTCACATCTCCCATACGTCACCCAAACCAAAAGATGGAAGAGGTAAGATTTTTGGGAGAGGACAGGGAAATCATTAGTAAAGCAAACAGAAAAGAAAGAATAGATGGATTTCAAGGGTTGAGAGAACTACCTGATTGGCTATAACAAGCTAGAGGCTACCATGATACTCCTCAAACTGGAATACTCATATGAATATTCGTATGAAAAAAAAATCACATGAAATAGGTTATGTACGTAATTTCTAAATTCCAAACCAAAGTAGTGAACTTCTCAAAATCTGATTTTCATTTCCATGATCCATAATGATACCTCAATAGAACATTTCAAAATTGCTTTTTTTTTATTTAGCCGTATCACATAATACTCAGAGGCACATCTTTCTAAAATAAGTGAAAATTCTCAGGACACACTTAACAGCAAATAAAATTAATTATTAAAAAGAAAGACATGGAGAAGTGTCTGTTCAAGTCTTCTGCCCATTTCTTCAATGGATTATTTGTTTATCGGGTATGGAGTTTGGTGACATCCAGATGGCCAACAGGCACATGAAATGATGCTCAGCATCACTCAGCATCAGGAAAATACAAATCAAAACCACACTGAGATACCACCTCACGCCTGTCAGAGTGGCTAAAATGAACAAATCAAGAGACTATTTGTTGGGGCCCAGTAGGCCAAAAAACCTCCCACAGAACGACCCTTGATGGCACTGCCTCCAGGACTACAGGAGAGTCTATATAAGTGACCCTCAGGGCTATGCCTCCGGGGCACAGGTGAACTATTTGGGAAGTTGCACAACAAGTCAAAAGACTGTGAAACAACATTTGGCCTCCTGGGCCGCACATGTGGCTTCTGTTTAACCTGTCTATGATTTTCTCGTTGCTTTGCAAAGAGGCATATACTTTTAAGTTTTGAATCAACTTGGGTCAGTTAGTGGCGCCAGCTTTCCCTTACATTATTTCTGTTCCCAGCTCATTGCCTGCTGTTGGGGGCAAACACAATCCTATGTCTAAAATTAACCTTTTGGATAATAAGCATCTTGCCCAGACATAACTGCTAAAGGGCCTTGTAAAAAAGAAAATTCTTTGAGACAGACTCCCTCATTCCTGTTTTTTTTGACTTCTATTCTCACGGCTGTTCTCTCTTCTGTGATAAAAAATGATCCATCCCAGAACATGTTTTTACTCTTTCAAGGACCATAAACTATGTAATCTTTAAAGAAAAAATGTAATTTTTTACATATATTACCTATGGTATATAAGACACTGGCTATCTTAGTAAAGTGTGGCTTTACCAGCATTCACATTGTCTGTCTTCTTTCTTATAGATATTGCGCCGAC
>NC_043717.1:79269244-79272228 GCF_006229205.1 Suricata suricatta
TGAAATAGTTCTACTTGTTTTGGGTTGGTTACGATCTCACCCAGGGCACCGTGGGCCCCTCTATGCGTAGATAGAGAACAAGGAGGGTAAGTAATCTGTAGTGATTGCCCAGTTAAGTGTTTCTCTAACTGTCTCAGTCTTGTCTGTAAAACCTCTGTGGGAGGCAATGTAATAGCCTCTGGTGTGTCTGTGTGAGAGAGTGAATGTGCTGCTCGGTCTGGCTTGCCTGCGGAGTTCGAGTTTGTGGCTCCACGGGTGGGCAGCCTTAAGGTCCCCAAAAGCCTACCGAGTCCGAGTGGGCCTGGTCTGCGATACCGTGGTGAATAGCATATGATCTATGACGGCATCGGAATAGTTTCCGATCGTAAGTCACAACGCTGAGGCCGC
Organism: Suricata suricatta; assembly: GCF_006229205.1. Taxonomy (NCBI): domain Eukaryota; kingdom Metazoa; phylum Chordata; class Mammalia; order Carnivora; family Herpestidae; genus Suricata; species Suricata suricatta. Next base: position 79,269,632 of record NC_043717.1, read on the forward strand.
TACAGCTAAGCATCACCTAAGTTCCTTCGGGACACGGCCAGACAGGTATCTGATTGGTCTCCTCATTAGAGGGGGCACCCTAGCCTTTGTCTGTCTTTGCGTCACCATATCATAAAAAATAAGGGATGGGCAACACAGCTTCTAAAGAGAGAAAACTTTTTACTGAAATACTTTTGCCTCCTTAATCAGAGAGGGATTAAGGTGACTCATAACCAAATGGCAAGATTTTTACACTTTGTTCAGGAGCAATGTCCTTGGTTTCCAGAAGAGGGCACTGTTAACTTACAAACTTGGAACAAAGTTGGGGAACAGTTACACTTGTATTATACTCTACATGGACCAGAAAATGTCCCTGTAGATGCTTTTTCTCTGTGGAATTTGATTAGAGATGTTTTAGATCCTGACCATATGGGAAATAAATTGCCATCTAATAATAAAGCCACAGGGACTACTCCACTTTCCCCTAGAGGTCAAACTCCTACTCCCTTGGTAATGGCAGCTCAAGATGATGAGGATTCTGAGTGGGGGGATGGCGAAGGAAATCAAATAGACTTGGGAGATGAGGAAGCTAGATACGCAGCAAGAAAGGAAGAGGAGCCTCCCGACTTTCCTCCTCCTCCTCCTCCTCCTTGTATGTACACTGCACCTGCAACTTTGAAACCAAGAGGGTTAAAAAAAGATTTACTTGCTTTAAAGTTAGGAAAGGAGGCTAAAGTAACTTCAACAGCTCCCTATTTACCACTATCTAGAGAACCCCCTCCAGCAGGAAAAATACCTTTATCTGCTGTTACAAAAGCTCGCCAGCAAGCTCTTTGTGAGGGAGATTTGGAATTTTCTCTTTGTTTTCCTGTTACGTTTGGACCCATGAATGAAATGGATGCTGGGGCAGGAGATCCCAATTGGATTCCAGTCTCATATAAGGTGTTAAGGGAATTAAAAGTTGCATGTTCTCAATATGGCCCTAATGCTCCGTATACTATAATGTTGTTAGATTCCTTGACTTAAAATTGGATGAACCCTCGTGATTGGTTCCAAGTAGCTAAAAGTTGCCTGCCTCCTGGTGATTATCTTAGATGGAAAATAGAATATGAAGAAAGGGCTAGAGATTATGTAAAAAGAAACTGGAGGGAATTGAAAAATGCAGGATTAGACACTGATATGCTCTTGGGCAATGAGATATGGGAAGACACCATGGAGCAGACTCAAATTCCTGTAGAAAGACTGTGCACTATTAATATTGTTGCTGTCGAGACCTGGAAAGCCTTGCCTATGGGGTCTGCGTCAGCTACCTCCTTGACTGAAATTGGGCAGGGAGCAGAGGAAAAGTATGAGGATTTTGTAGCAAGGCTACTTTCTACTGCTGGTAGAATTATTAGTAATAAGGATGTTTCAGAAATATCGGTTAAACAATTGGCTTTTGAAAATGCTAATTCAACATGCAAGGCTCTTCTAAGACCAATCAGGAAGACAGGACATCTAATGGATTATGTCAGGCAGTGCGCTGATGTGAGTCCGGCTGTAGTGCAGGGGAGAGCCATAGCCGCTGCCTTACAGGGAAAAATATACGCCCAGTACATGCAGACATATGGCAATAAGCCAAAAAACAGGAATACAGCATGTTTTAAATGTGGCCAATTTGGACATTTTAAATTGAACTGCCCAAGAGTTAATAAACAACACGATATTACAGGGAAACCTATTGAAGGAAGCCCTAAGACCCCCTGCCCTTGCTGTAAAAAAGGTTTCCACTGGGCTACAGATTGCAAATCTAAATATCATAAGGATGGAACACTCTTATCTTCTAATCAGGGAAACTTCCAAAAGGGGCCTGCCCTTCGGCCGCAGACAACAATAGGAGTGGCATCCCTCAACCCATTCTCCGGAATGTCTTCGACCTCCTCCATGCCACCCCAGGGAGCGCAGGACTTGACTTGTGTTCCACCTCCTCAGCAATATTAACTCCTGACATTATGCCTGTTGCATTACCAACTGGAGTCACAGGCCTGCTACCTGAGGGGGTAGTAGGAATAATTTTACGAAGAAGTTCCACTTCCCTGAAAGGAATTCCAGGAGTAATAGATTCAGATTATACAAGAGAAATAAAAATTATGGTCAGTCCTCCAAACCAAACTGTATAAATTATAAAAGGACAAAGAATTGCTCAATTACTTCTGTTACCTTTCCTAACCAATAATAAGTTTCAGACACAAAAACCTAGACAGGATTTTGGTTCTACTGATTTGGCCTTTTGGGTACAAGAAATTACAGATAAGAGACCTTTAAAAACTATTAAGGTTAACGGAAAAGAAATTAAAGGGCTTTTAGACACAGGGGCTGATGTTTCATGCATCTCTGGAAAAGACTGGCCTTCATCCTGGCCTACACACTCCACTATTACATCCTTGGCGGGAATTGCTCCTTCTGTTGCTAAAAGTTCACAAATCCTTCACTGGACTAGTGATGATTCATCTGGCATTTTCACTCCGTATGTGATACCTTCCATTCCTTTTACCCTATGGGGCAGAGATGTTTTGAGTCAAATGGGACTCTCGCTTTTAAGCCCTGATGAAATTGTAACTGGACAAATGTTAAAAATG
>NC_043717.1:79272328-79276708 GCF_006229205.1 Suricata suricatta
GTCGGCGCAATATCTATAAGAAAGAAGACAGACAATGTGAATGCTGGTAAAGCCACACTTTACTAAGATAGCCAGTGTCTTATATACCATAGGTAATATATGTAAAAAATTACATTTTTTCTTTAAAGATTACATAGTTTATGGTCCTTGAAAGAGTAAAAACATGTTCTGGGAAGGATCATTTTTTATCACAGAAGAGAGAACAGCCGTGAGAACAGAAGTAATAAAACAGGAATGAGGGAGTCTGTCTCTCAAAGAATTTTCTTTTTTACAAGGCCCTTTAGCAGTTATGTCTGGGCAAGACGCTTATTATCCAAAAGGTTAATTTTAGACAGAGGATTGTGTTTGCCCCCAACAGCAGGCAATGAGCTGGGAACAGAAATAATGTAAGGGAAAGCTGGCGCCACTAACTGACCCAAGTTGATTCAAAACTTAAAAGTATATGCCTCTTTGCAAAGCAACGAGAAAATCATAGACAGGTTAAACAGAAGCCACATGTGCGGCCCAGGAGGCCAAATGTTGTTTCACAGTCTTTTGACTTGTTGTGCAACTTCCCAAATAGTTCACCTGTGCCCCGGAGGCATAGCCCTGAGGGTCACTTATATAGACTCTCCTGTAGTCCTGGAGGCAGTGCCATCAAGGGTCGTTCTGTGGGAGGTTTTTTGGCCTACTGGGCCCCAACATTTCCCCCTTTTTTATTTAAGAACTCATTGTTTTAAATTCTAATCAAAGGCGGGAAACACTAGATTTGAGGCACTGGTAAATACAAGGCAAAAGAAATAAGATCAACAATAATATAGCCATGGAGGTGCCGACTGTAACCATCATAGAAAGAAAATTGGAATGTTCGATGAGATGTGCAATTCCATTGTAAATATTAGTAGCAAGATCATCGGCATTAAAGGCCTCTCTGGCCTCATTTATAGTAGAGATTTGTTTATGCAGAGCGCTTAAATCAAAGCTTAGGTCAGAGTGATTCCAAATCCCCAAAATATGTTGTTGTACCTTGTACCAAGAATGTTCTGACTCATTTACCTGCAGTGGAGTTACACAAATCTATTTGTGGTCTGAATGGCATCTTAAAGATAATTGAATTTTTAGAGTTAATAGGCCTCAACCCATAGACATAACTGTTTCTTCTAGGGCATCAACCTTATCATTAAGTTTTTTATCAATAATTTCTTGAGTAGTAAGAGCTAAAGTCACATTTTTTGATAAATTATTGACAAAAGAAGCAGTGTATACTTCCTTAATCAGTGCAACAGTAGAAACAGTAACAGCAGTAATAATAGAAATTAATGGAGTTATTCCTAATATTAAGGCAGCAGGAAATCTTTTTGCACGAGATAATTTTCCATTTAAGAGTTGCAGAGCTTTGATACCATGATTCTCATACCAGGAAGAGGTAATATTAACAGGAATCATAATATAAGGTGGTTGTTTTACAATCATCATCATATGGATATTCATTCCAGAAGTGACACAATTAGACAGAATATATTCCTTTACAGATTGTTTCTTAATCTGTAAAGAAGTAGTATTTTTTGTCATAAGTAGTGCAAAGGGAGAGGGCACACATGCTTTAAAGTTATAGAACTGGATTTTTTTGGAACTAAATTGGTAAGTAGCCTTACGAGTAGCAAAAAGTAATTTCCAAATATGACTGTGAAATTTAATACTATGATTTTGCTGAGATACTAATATAGGAGCTATAAATCCTTGAGTAGATACATGATTAATCAAAATAGGAGAGGGCATAAAAGAGTCACTCCAACCATATTTTCCTAGATAATAATTTCAATAATCAGATAAGGGGTCGAATAGATTCCAATCCTGAACAGATGAATTATTATTCTCCTTAAGGAGAACAGGTCTAGTAGAGTTAAACATACATTCAACCCAAAGAGGACGTGAATCTTGAATACTATTACTCACAACGTAGGTGACAAATGGCTTATAGTCTGGATAATCAGAAGGATGAACATGATATTTCATAATTCCTTGAACTGATTCAAATGGATAGGCTCTTACAACAGAGACATGGGAACCTGGGAGAACAGCTGTTAATGCTCGACGTTTTAGTGTTGGAGCGCTAGATCCTAGAGAGACTCCATCATGAATGGCTACTGAAAATTGTGTAGAAACGCAATTGGGACTAGGAATAGAGAATGGCCCATCCATAGGAAAAGTAAAACAGATGGGCAAGGAGGAGGATATGCCGGTCTAAGTAAAATTCTTATTAAGTGCAGTGACAAAAACTTTAGTATCAGGAATACTAGGGCCTCCAAGGATGGAATACACATTAGTGTAGACCTTAATAGGGTCCTCATGCCAAGTAACAGGATGAAAATTAGGAGAATTAGGGAAGAAAGCCCAATAGTTAATAGCATAAGCCGGGTTGACTTGAAAAGCCAATAAAGTAAGGGCTGCAAGGACTAGAAACACTGGCTCTCTAGGCATTTGTTGTTGAGCTAAAAGTCCCTCAGCTTCTGCAGTCAGTCTTTGTATGTGTCTCCAGTTGGGAAGTGGATCTCGTTCGGAGTCGATTGAGAGCGAAGCGGTGTTATGTGAGGGAGCTGCCCGCTACTGATGATTATCCAAATCAATTCTCCTCATTTCTCTGCTCAACTCCCTGGTGTTTCTCCTTGACGTAGTCTGGGGACGGGTCCAATGACGACGACGTGGAGACATATCGGACCAGACGATCTGGTACCCAAATAGGCGAATCACTTTCCTGTGGGAAGACACAAGCAAAACCTCGACCCATTGTTAGTAAAACATCAGGGCCTTTCCAAGTTCCTGAAAGCACATCTTTCCATTTTACCAGGGGCTTTGTGGTCAGTTTGTTTTGCCAATGGTCAAGCATTGGGGTTTCTCCGGAATTATCTGGAGTCAGGTGATTTAATACAAACATACAATGAGCTAAGATCTGATGAGGCGAGGCATACTTAAAATCTGAATTTTCAAGTCTCACTATTTGACTTTTTAAAATTTGATTAGTTCTTTCAATAATGGCCTGGCCTTGGGGATTATGAGGAATCCCAGTTGAATGCTGAATGTGAAACTGTTCACAGCGATTTTTAAAACTCTTTGATGTATGTGCTGACCCATTATCAGTCTTAATTTTGAGAGGCATTCGTAATGCAGAGAAGCATTGAAATAAATGTTGTTGAACATCCTTAAAAGCCTCTCTAGTTCGGGCAGATGTGACAAGTACATGAGAATATGTATCCACCGTGACATGAACACAGGACAGTTTTCCAAAAGAATTAACATGAGTTACATCCATCTGCCATACAGCATTAGGTTTTAAGCCTCTGGGATTAATGCCCACATGTGAGACCCCTGAATCAGTAGGTGGGCAGAAAGAACAGTTTTTAACTATGTGTCGAGCCTGTTCTCGAGTGATCTTAAATTGTAGCCTTAGAGCTTTAGAGCCTTGATGATGACTCTTATGAGACTCCTGGGCTTCATATACAGAATCTATAGATAAACAAGCGACTTAGGTGTGAAAGTCAGCTAAAGCATTTCCCTCAGAGAGGGGGCCAGGTAATTTAGAATGAGCTCTAATGTGTCCTATGTAAAGAGGCTCCTGGCGTTGTTGTACTTTAACCTGTAATTCTAAAACTAAACTTGAAATTCCTGTTTTATAGACAGGAACTGTTGCAGTTTCAATTGCTGGAAAGAGTCCAACCACATATTTAGAGTCTGAAAATAGATTAAACCTCTTTGGAGTTTCTTGAAACAATCTGATAACAGCAACAAGTTCAGCTCTCTGGGCTGAAGTTTCCCTAGTTTGAAAAGAAATAGTTTTAGGTTCAGACGCATTTTCATAAATGATTACTGAAGCCATGCCGTTAGAGGACCCATCAGTAAATGCTAAAAAGACATCCTCTAAAGGCTTAGTTTTTGTCTTTGTGGGAAAAATAAAAGAATTTAATTTACCAAATTGTAATATAGGGTCGTTAGGTGTATTGAAGCCAAGATTGCCCGTATACCCAATCATGGCAATCTGAAAATCAGTAAATCCCTGCATGAATTCCTCAACCTGAAATTTAGAATATGGAAGAACAATTTCTGCTGGCTCTTGAGCAAACAATTCTCTGCTTCTTTTTCTCCCCTTAATAATGAATTGTGCTACTAAGGTTGGATCATCAGCCAAAACCTTTTTAGGAGTAGCTGATAAATAGAGCCACTCTAATATTCCCTTTTGCCATAGGCAGGCAGTGGGAGAATTTTTAGTTGGTAAAATTATTAAAGACCAGGGCTCATTATAATTAATTCTAGTAAGCATGGCTCCTTGTAAAGCCTCATTAACTTTGGATAAGGATTCCAAGGCCGAAGGAGTTAACTCTCGTTTGGAATTCGGATGGGAGTCTC
>NC_043717.1:79276808-79285281 GCF_006229205.1 Suricata suricatta
TTGTACCCCAATGTTCATAGCGGCACTGTCAACAATAGCCAAAACATGGAAAGAGCCTTAATATCCATCACCTGACGAATGGATCAAGAAGATGTGGTATATTTATACAATGGAGTATTACATGGCAATGAGAAAGAATGACATCTGGCCATTTGTAGCAAAGTGGATGGACCTCGAGGGTGTCATGCTAAGTGAAATAAGTCAGGCGGAGAAGGACAGAAACCATACGTTTTCACTCATAGGTCTAACAGGAGAAACCTAACAGAGGACCATGGGAATGGGAAAGGGTGGGGGGAGTTGGGGAGAGGAGTGAGGCAAATCATGACAGACTTTTGAATGCTGAGAAAAAACTGAGGACTGAAGAGGGAGGGGGGAAGGGGAAGTGGGTGATGGTCGTGGAGAGGGGCACTTGTGGGGAAGAGCACTGGGTGTTAATAGGAAACCAACCTGATAATAAATTATATTAAAAAAGCAAAGGCATGATAGAAAATACTGTTATTTATGTTATGTTATTTATGTATGCAGAACATACAAGTTAACAGGAATGAACATGAAATGGAAACCAGTCACCTGAAGCTATTCATTGCAAAAAACCCACATATACTGTAATCCTTTCTCTATGATGATAACCAAACAAATTTCAAGGAACCACCTAAATATCAACTTTTTAAGCCACATAAAAAGAAAACCTGTATAAGAAAAAAACAATAGCCACCTTTCTAATAACAAGATAGATAAGAAGGATTGGTGAAAATTTGAAGAATTAGTTAAATAATTTATGGTAGAACATTAAGGTAATTTTTAAAACAATAGTTTTTTTTAATTTCCCAAATTATAGTGAATGTTGAAAACTTGAAGAATAGGGGAGCCTGGGTGGCTCAGTTGGTTAAGTGTCCAACTTCGGCTCAGGTCATGATCTCACAGTGTGTGAGTCTGAGCCCCATGTCAGGCTCTGTGCTGACAGCTCAGAGCCTGGAGCCTGCTTCGGATTCTGTGTGTTCCTCTCCCTCTGCCCCTCCCCCATGTACACTGTCTCTCTCTCTCTCTCTCTCTTCCTCTCTCTCTCTCTGTCTTTCTCAAAAATAAATTAAAACATTTTTTAAAAACTTGCAGACAGCTCACAGCCTGGAGCCTGTTTCAGATTCTGTGTCTCCCTCTCCCTCTGCCCCTCCACCATGCACATTGTCTCTCTCTCTCCCTCTCTCTCTCTCTCTCTTCCTCAAAAATAAATTAAAACATTTTTTTAAAAACTTGCAGAATAGCTATTTTAATATAGACAGCTTCACTGATTCAGAAGGACTTCAAAACACTCAAATACAAGTAGAAGTAATCCAGTATTTTGACAAGGGGGATGAGCTTCTGAAAACTCAACAATAAACTGTCAATACAAAGTAGCTTAATCCATGCATCTCAGAGAGGGAACAGTCTTCTAAAAAGTAGACTTCAGACTTTGAACACTTACGAGTTATCTACTTGATAATTTATCTGCTATCCTTTTCCATTCTTTTTGCTTATTAATTCTGTGCAATACCCTCTTCTTATTTTCCGAGAGTAGCTTTGTCCATTCAGTACCAGTATAAACATGCATAACGAGTAAAAGACATTATTAAAAATAATAGGAACTAGACAACTGGCAAAGCTGTTTTAAGGAAATCATCACTGAACTCAACCTAAGCAGCTTTTTAATTGCCTCTAATTTGCTTCTTTTAGCTCAGAGCTAACACTGCATTTACCTTCAACTAGTAGCTAGCTGAAGAACAGTGAAATAGTATACAGTCAAAATAGGAGTCCTAGGTAGTACTTTCTGATATGGGAGGGCAACCTTACTCCAAATAAATTATTTTAAATCACGACAAACAACAAACAAACAAAAAAAATATTGCAACGATTGTGTTACAACCTAAAGAGAAATGTTATAGCTCCTGGCTGATTTTTGCAATTTTAAATAGAATTTCAGGTTCCTCATTAATAAAGTTGGAATCTAAAACACAATACAGTATGGAAGAGAAAATCTACAACCAGATAAGGTATAAATAACATCAAATCCTCTAAGGGATGGATATGTCCTTATAGAAGATTACTTCTGATTTTCTTAGACTCACTCAAATTCAAGTATTATAATAGTAAACAAAAATATTAATTATCTACATCTAAGAGACGTGAGCAACAGCAACATATTTTAGAAAAGGGGAAGAGATTATTTAGTAGAGAAAAAGGTAGATTCAGCATAATAATATTCTGAGATCAATTTAAGTTCAGTCATTAACAGAACAGAATGGGCCAAAAATCTAAATAACATTATCTATAAATTATACATTTTAAAAGTAAAATGTGCTCCTCACATTATGACCAGATATCATAAACATTTTAACGCCTTCCAAAGTTAGAATAATTATTACATTAATGTTCCTGTATATTAATGTTTATCTTAAAAGATCTATATGCATATGTGCTAACATCTGAAAAGGGAGATGAAGAGAAACATCAGACATAAATTGCTTTTGTATACATCTCAAAAAATAAATAATTAAAAAATAAACAAGTGGAAGATGATAACAAGTTATTTAGAATGAATATAACTAGATTAATAGTTCCTATTAGCTTTAAATTTGTTTATCTCATCTTCAAGCAACTGAGTACCTACCATGTACAAGGCACAGTGCTAGGTGCTGTTTTGTACAGATCACAAAACTATCACAAAAACAAAACCTAGGAAACATCATTTGATGTTGTTTCTATGCTAAAAAGAATAATTCAAGTCATAGAAATAGATGAAAAACTAACACAGTAGTAGAAAAATGAAAAATATATATGACAATGTTAAAATCTAAAATTATGAACCCAGGTGCTAGTCTTAACACAGAGAAATACTTTTGTGCGTTCTTTTAAAATCAATATGCTCTGCTCATCAGGGTAAATACAATTATTTCACCTGCCAGGTAGAAATGACAGAAAGTCAACTATTTCTTAAGCTGTACAGAGCAGGTGATGGCTTGCTTCATCGAACCTCTTAGACCACGGGGATTAGTCAATACTTGGGATTCTACAGGAAGGGGAAAACCATACACAACCTCGCCCAAGTAGCCAATATAAAAAAGGGCCATTAGAAATGAATCATAGGAAGAGATCAGAAAATAAATTTCACTGAGAAGGGTGATGGAAAGTTATGGTAAAAGGAAAATGGGAACTGGGAATGAGGATGCGTTAGCTATAGAAGGAATATGGATGAGTGATGTTTTCTAGGACGCTTTGTAATTCTACAAAAATACCAGCTGCACCAAAAAAAAAAAATCAGTAATTATTTTTTTTAAATAGTGACCTTTAAAAACCACACATCTGCAATTTGGTAAGTCTTAATAGTCATTATTTTTCAACGCATATCTAAGTAAATGCCAGTATACTTAAATGTTAAACATCCCCAAACACGGTCATGTGACCCACAAACATTTATTGTTTTGATTAAGATAAACAAAATACTTATTAGTCACCTATGTTAAATATACCAAAATTATTCGTTCCATTTTCTCAAAGCAAAAAACCCACTCAGATCTTCTTTATTATTTCAAAACTATAAATGTGGTACTCTCACCACATGAAGATGCATGAGCAGCTGACTGTGAGCAGCACACAGAACTTCTCCTGTATTAAAAATGCACTTGCACTGATTTTATACGTATTCATATAATGTCTTTCTTTTCGCCAATGGCATGTATCTGGAGAAAGCCTAACCAGAGGGAGAAATCCTCCCTGACCAAGAAACAGACCAAAGTGAACTCATGACTTTCAAATCATCATACTGATTTAATCAGTCATTATGTGATTCCATTCAATTCTATGGAGTTTACACATATCCCAAGTAATTTGGAATCTCATAAAAAACACACTGCATACACATGATATGTACTCAGGGAGGGGGGTAATGCTTATAATGTATCTAATGCTATTGTGAGCTAAAATGAATATCAACAAATAAAGCAGTTACTATTATTTAGCACACAGGACTAAACATGAGACACCTACATAATAATTAAGTAAAATGACTATGTGGGTATAAAGTATTTGTTAATTGTGTATGTAACTTGACACTTCTTTCCTAAGTATTTCCTAGTGTCTTTTAGTAGTTAGCCCCTTGGCATAGATCTTAAATGGTCCTATTGTACACTGGAAACTTAATTTGATAATCTTTGAATAATCGCTTAATGATTATAACATCTGCCTATTTAAATCTCATTACTGAAAAAAAATACCTGTTCTTCTGCTCTTGCTGCAATAACTGAGCGGCTATTTTCCTCAAATCAGTTACTTCCTTCAAATCATCATCCTCTTCCTCTGCAAGTAACTGTTCTTTCCCAAGTCTGAAAGGTGACACAAACATGGTTATCCAAAAAGGCAGATGACATTTTATGCCAGCTTCCAGAAGCAGAAACCATTTGTTCGTTTTTAGTATCAACTGAAAGCTAAAATCCTAATGTCCTTGTATTTAAAACATTAAAATAAGAAATAAGGAATATTCTAGGAATATAAAAACATACCTATTCTCTAGTGAATAGGAAATGTGTCATACTGGTGATATTAATAAATGGCTAACAAAGTAAACTGTATTACCATCTTGTGACTTCTGACATGTATAATTTAACAATGCATACTCCCAGTCTTGAGTGTAATAAGAGTTCCAGAGCTCTATACGCCTGTTTTTATAAATATCAAATGTTATGAAAATTTTACTAAATCACCCTGCCTTTATCAGTTTATTCATTGTGATGTTAAAAAAATTTCGATGTAAAATGTTTAAGTAGAGGAAATGAAAAATAGGTCCAAATAAGACTGGCAAATTTACAGGAAAATGCTTATTAAAATACATAATTCTTAATCAAAGAGAACAAAGGAATTTTTAAATAAGTTGTTCTCCAAACTCTAGTAATTTTATCCCAAAGGTATTTCATTTAAAACAGAGTATCAGATCCTAAGACTGTATCTTCACCGTTACCTTGTGTGCCAGCCGCTGTGACCCTCCAGTCGAGGCAACAGTCTTCAGGAGATAAGGTGAGAAAGAGAAGAATGAAACATAAAGAGTATAAGACAAAGCAGTGTACCTCCTTACAGGGTACCAGAGATGATTCATTCAAGACTGCTCAGAAAGTTACCAATGAGGTCATTTGAGGGAAGCACAATGGAGGGAAAAGAGAAAAGCTTGGGAATCAGAAACAGCTAGGGTCACACCATAGGTTCCAGTGGACACCGCCTAAGTGGTTCTAGGCAACAAACTGCAGACAGAGTCTCCAAGCTTCAGCTTCCTCATCTGTAAAAATGGCGACAGCACTAAGCCCGCAGGATTTAGTGCAGATTAAATAAGAAACATGAGGGCAGCTCTGGGTCTCAGGGCCGTGAGCTCAAGCCCCATGTTGGGCGCAGACATTACTTAAATAAACAAAACTTAAAAAACTACATAATAATATTTGGGACACTTGGCTGGCTCAGTTGCAAGAGCATGCAACTCTTGATCTCGGGGTCCTGAGTTTGAGGCCCATGCTGCGTGTAGAGATTACTAAAACAAAATGAAAAACTGTAAACATAAAGAAGCAGCATGGGAAAGCACACAGCACAGATCCTGGTACATGGCAGGTATATGACAAGTGTTCCTTCCTTCCTTCCTACAACTGAGAAGCAACTTTAAGGAGTGACTGAATGTAGCAGGCCATACTCCAACATTTCATAAGATAAATGATACAGAAAAGACCTAAAGTGCAATTATTTTCATAAAACACGGAAGTAAATATCCTTAAAATTACTATAACCAGTCTGATGAAATGGAAAGTGTAATAGACAAAGAGTTGAAACAGCTCAGTTCCAAACATTTGAAACTCCAGGTCTATTTCCTTATTGGCCAAATGATGCAAAAAGCATTTATTTTCAAGAGTTGCTAAATAGCTCAAATGAGGCAATGTATGTGAAGGTACAGTCCTCCACAGTAATAACAAAATTACTACACTTATTAGCGGGGGAAATATAAATACTACACTCAGCTTAAATGCTTACTGCCATTTTCATTTTAATTGAGAAATGCAGACAAATGAAGGACTTATAAATTAACTATCTGAACATAACAGGTAAATGAAGCAAAAATTATATTCTCTTGAAGTACCCTTTAAGTAGCAACACCTAACAAATATTTCACATACAAGTTACATTTCAATCGGAGGATTCATGTGTGCTTACCTTTTTTCATCTCCCAATTCTTCATTTTTCTGAGATTTCTCAGGACCTTTTTCTTTTCCCTTATATAAAAGAAAGTTACCATTTTAAATCTGTGTTGTGTACTTTTGTGAGCTAAAGGAGAATATGTTATTAATATTTGTTCAAAGTTTTATTTACCTTAAGGAAAGAGACATATGATCCAATATGTGCATCTCCTTGTTCAGGAACTGATACATCTTCTGTGTTGGGATCAATGAAATCATACACCTCCTGGTCTAAACAGAGATTAATATTTATTAGAACATATAAATAGTAAACAGTGCGCTCTCATACTGTAGTGTTTAGAATAAAAGTATATTTTCTCAGTGAAAGAGTTGGCCAAAGATACTGTCATTTTTCAAAATGCATTTTTTATAAGAGCAATATACATGAAATAAATATAGGGGCACCTGGGTGTCTTAGCCAGTTAAGCGTCGGACTTTGGCTTAGGTCATGATCTCACTGTTCATGAGTTTGAGCCCTGCATTAGGCTCTGTGCTGACAGTACAGAGCATGGAGCCTGCTTCGGATACTGTGTCTCCTTCCCTCTGCCCCTCCTCCACTTGCTCGCTCGCTCTCTCTCAAAAACAAATAAATATTTTAAAAAATTAAAATAAAATAGCAGGCACCATATGAATTACCTTTCTGAGGATCAGGTTTACTTCCAATTGAGTGACTGTCATTTCTTGATGTCTGCTCTCTATTTGATTCTGAGACTTGAGAGTGGAGGCTGATTGTGTCGTCATCTGATGGCTGAAAGGAATAAGCACAAAGTACAAATGAGACACTTTAAACATAGAATAATGATTAAGTTACTTTAATTTCACATAAGTATAGAATATCTCCTTTACATCTCTAGTTCTCAAACCAAAAATAAGTATGTTAAGTTTAATGTTGTGCTTCTAAAACTGTGCATGTTCTTTTTTCATCTAAAGTCATAAAATGCAATAATGATTGTATTTTTAAGCAAAATAAATCAAGTGTGCACAAGTGTCTATCGATTTCAAAACTTAACAAAATTTTTAAACAAAATAGATCAGCAATAGAAAAGACTTACTTCTGTTGTAGATAATCGTTTCTCTCCATTATCACTTCCAATCCCAGAGTCAGGGCCATGATTTTTATTTGGATAAAAATCTTCCATACTATAGAAATAGAAATTCTAAGGACAATTAGGGTTTTCTTCTTAAATAAATACAGACTTGACCTAAAATTTCCCTAGATAATACAGAATATATACTCTTAGTGTCTAAGATCCTTAAATACATAAGGGACAGTATCAGAAATCTTCCAATATTTTATTCATATCCCTCACGTAATATTTTCCCTTCACGGTGCTCTATTGTAAAGCATCAATTGTTAACAATAACCTATTACTTCTCCTGAGAGATTCAGAAAAGCAGAGTCCTGCTAAAAAAAATACTCTTAATGAAAGACCTTTCTATTTTTCTCACTGGTTTAACAAATTTTACCATAGAACACTGAAATATTTTTTAACTTCATAGTTTCTTCTTCATTAGCTCTAAAAATATGCTTTAGCTTTATAAATAATGCCCATCTGATAATTAAGAAAAAAGAAAATGCAAAAAAAAAAAAGCTGCAAAGTATTGAATAAACCATTGTTTTGGTGAGGATAGAGCCATCCTTGAAAACTGCGGAATAACACAACAGTATGCCACTCAGGCTACAAAGTATTTTTCACTTTAATTTGCAAATTTACAAAGATGCAACTTTGCATACACTCCATAGAGACCATTTATTAAGCGCCAGAAATTAGGCTAAGTGTTTTAAAGACAATACCTCACACACCACACACGCCTTGTGAAAATTCTAGCAGGGTGGTGGCGTATTCTCATTTTGCAGATGAAGAAACTGAGGCCAGGAGGGGTTGAACAACTTATTCAATGACACGCAATCTGCAAATGGCAGTTTAAATTTGATCCCAAGATCATCTAACACTAAAGTCTCTGATCGTAGACACGGTGCTTTCTCCCCCAAACACTAATCTGTATAGTTTAGGAATGTATCAATATAGGTACGCCGGCTTCTCCTCTCCGTAAGCAGGGGCGGGGCCGGGACGGCACGACGCCCCGCCCCCTTCTCGTCACTCCGTGACGTCGTCAGGAAGCGCGCGCGGGCCACGGGGAGGCAGAGCGAGCGAGCGCCGGGAGGAGGCGGCCGAGCGCCGGGAGGAGGCGGCCGAGCGCCGGGAGGAGGCGGCCGAGCGCCGGGAGGAGGC
>NC_043717.1:79285381-79326558 GCF_006229205.1 Suricata suricatta
GGCCGGACCGAGCGAGCGGCCGCGCGGGAGGCGCATGTCGCGGTTGGCGCGCGTGGCGTGAGGAGAAGCGGCTGCCCGCCCCCTCCGCCTTCCCGTCTCTCCTCCCCGCCTCTCACCGCGACCGCGGAGCAGCAGCACCATGTGGGCGCCGCCGGCCAAAGCCCGTAAAAATATCAACTACGACGACTACGAGGCCGATACGTCAGATAAAGAACATCAAGAAGCAGTTCAGCGTATCAACGCAGCACAGAATGAAATCGACATACTTAATGAAGAAGCCGGTGAAGAGATTCTGAAAATCGAACAGAAATATAACAAACTCCGCCAGCCATTTTTTCAGAGGAGGTCGGAAGCAATCGCCAGCATCCCACATTTCTGGGCAACAACATTTGTCAACCATCCACAAGTGTCTGCACTGCTTGAGAAGGAGGATGAAGAGGTGCTGCGTTATTTGGCAAGAGTCGAAGTGATGGAATTTGAAGATATCAAGTCAGGGTACAGAATAGATCTCTATTTTGACGAAAACCCTTACTTCGAAAATAAAGTTCTCTCCAGAGAATTTCGTCTGAATGAGAATGGTGAGCCATCTTCAGAGTTCACTGAAATCAAATGGAAACCTGGAAAGGATCTGACAAAACGGCCAAGTCGAACGCTGGCTAAAGCCAGCAGGAAGAGAAAGTATGACGAACCAGAGAGCTTTTTCACCTGGTTCACTGACCATCCTGACGCGAATGCAGATGAGTTAGGAGAGCTCATCAAAGAAGATATTTGGCCAAATCCTCTACAGTACTACCTGCTTACTGATTCGGATGATGATTCGGATGAAGATTCGGATGATGATTCGGATGATGATGATGATGATGATGATGAAGAAGAAGAAGAGGAGGAGGAAGAAGATGATGATGATGATGATGATGATGAAGACAACGAAGAGGAGGAGGACGAAGGCGAAGAAGATGAAGCTGATGATGACGAGGAAGAAGTAGAGGAGAAGGAAGGTGACTAATGTAACACTAATGGATCCCAACCTTTTTCAGTTTTCTCCAGTCCCTGGGAGCAACTTGCAGTCTCTTTTTCCCCCTCCTCTTCCTCTTGTGCTCATTTGCCCTGTTTTTCATCTTTTTTAATGTTTGTTTATTTTTCAGAGAGAGAGACGCAGCGTGAGAGTCGGAGGGGCAAGAGAGCGAAGGAGACCCAGAATTCCGAGCAGGTTTCAGGCTCCCGGCCCTCAGCGCAGAGCCGGGCGCGGGGCTCCAAGAACCGTGAGATCATTACCTGAGCCCAAGTTGGACGCTTAAGGACTGAGCCCCCCAGGCGCCCCTCATTTGCCCTGTTGTTTGAAGTCTCTTCTCTCTCCCTTTGTACTGTGGTTCTCTACTTATTGGGGCGGGGGGACACCTTGAGCAGAATACACGAAATCTCTACCCCTTTCTATTCCAAGTTCATTTTTATCCCTTTTAAGGTTCTGTCTCAACAAAAACTTCATGGAATCTACACTGCTGTATTCTGTGGGGAAAAAAACCAGAAACCTTCTGCTCCCTTAGCTCTGCTGGAAGCTGGAGGGTGTTAGGCCCCTGTGTAGTAGTGCATATTAATTCTAGCTTTTTTCCTCCTTTCTCTGTATATTGGGTGCAGAGATTACACTGTGTCTCTGTGTGAATGTGGACAGTTAGCATTTACCACCATGTATCTGTCTACTTTCTCCTGCTTAAAGAAAAGAAGAAAAAAACTTTAAAAGATGGGATTATAGAAGGCCAGCAAAGGGTGGTTTTGAGATGTTTGGGTGGATTGAGTGGGCATTCTGACAACATGGCTTCTCCTTTGGCATGTTTAATTGTGGTGTTTAACAGACATCCTTGCAGTTGAAGATGACACTTTTAAAATAAGATTCTCTCCTAATAACCTGAGCCATGCTACCCGGTGGGAGAATCAGCAGAACCTGTAGGAACTTATTTGGAATTGACATTCTCTTGTAATTTTGTTCTTGTTTATTTTTCAATTTTCTTTTTGTTTTGCTGGAAAGAAAAGATGATGCTCAATTTTAAAGGTTAAAAGCTTTGTTACAATAAAACTAAATTTGTACAAAAAAGATGTGATGCTTTTCTCTCAGAACAGATATGTTATGATTTTCCAAGTATGACCTGTATAATGTATTGTCAAACTTTGTCACCCTGACTCCATATTTTTTAATACACACTTTGCAGAGTGACCTCAGGGCTTGTGCGGGCTTGACAAAGGGATCTGAATTACTGTATTAAGGTCTTCAAATCTGGGAACCATCATGGGTACAATTTGCCATCAGCTTCTGAAATCTTCCACCTCAACTGGGGTACCAGATTGCTCAAAAGTCCGTTCTAATTATGTTGTGCCCTGGATTTGTATCTCAGATTGGTATTTTTAAAAATGGGCCTTTATTTACCTGGATATAATAATCATGCCTGCCACCACCATCAGACAGACCTGGTGCTCTCATGCCGACCACACACAGGGCAGTTGCTGGCCTGTCTTCACTGACACTATGAGATGGGGCTGAGAAGACATAGTCTCAGACAAGAAATCCATACTGGTGGTAAACTCCAGAGTACTTTTGTCATAAAGTACTAGCTGTTTACCATATAGCTCTCAAGCGAGGCCTGTCCTATCTGTGAATCTGGGTGAGAATGACGGGCTCGGCTCTGCTAAATGCCATTGTACACAGAATAACATTTTGGGAAGCTACCTAATGCATCAGCTTTTAATGCTGTAAATTATAGTAGCTAAAATTAAATGCTAATTTTTCAGAGATGAATTCATGGGCAGCCTGGTCAAATTCAAAGCTTTTTAATGCATAAAACTTTATAAATGGAACTATTCCATCGATAATGAAAACCTGTCTAGATGGATAGTATGTAATTTCTGCACAGGTCATGTTTAATAATACATCACTGTATGCCAGTCAGGAAGCTTGCTCCAATAAAGGAACATAAAGATTTAAAATTATATACATATAAAAAAAATAAACTCAGGTAAGCAATTACCAAGTGTCAGGCACTCTGCTGAATGCCTGAAAAGATGACATAAATTAAAAAATGTTCGACCTCAAAGGGCTCTCAGACCAGAGGGGAAATGTGTTTATGTATTTTGAAGACTATGACCAAGGTACATACAAAGTACTATGAGTAAAGAGTGATCAATTAATTCACTTTGGTGAGGTTAGGGAGGGCGCCACCCAAGGAAGTGGCTTTGGAGCTTGGTCTTCAAGGACGAAGAGAGGCAATAATTGCTAGTGTTTATGGAGTGTCTACACTATGTTAGCTACTGTGCCAGGTACACATCATATTTTATTTATAATCCTTACATTTTGTAATTTCTTTATCATTTCTTTTCATTAATGAGGCTAATAAAGCTTATAAAAGTTACCTTCCCAGCGGGAAAAATGTAACATTTGCTGATATCATGTCTTGAACTAATGCAAATACACATTTAATTCTCACAACAAGCTTAAGAAGTGGGTATTGTTAACATTTTGAATAAACAAATAGGCTCAGAGAGAGTAAATTACTTACACAGGCAACACAGGAATTAAGAGGTTAAACTATGATTAGAAGCAAAATCCATCTGCCACTGCACAATAATACATCCATGTACTATAATAAAATGTATGTGTATCTGGGATAGTTGGAATGATGGTAATATGCTATTTGTTGAGGTACGCTATATACATTATTTCATTTAATCCCAACAGTGTCCACATGATGATTGTCCTTTTTACAAATGTAAGAAAACTGAGGACTACAGACATTATGACATAAGGACATAAAGTTATCAAGAGTCAGACAAGGGCTTGATGGGTATATTATGTTTGACTGCAGAATATATGTAACTACTGTAATGCTTATCTATGTAGAATAAAGACTTTATAAAATAGCCGAGGCACAGAAGGCTATTCTAGGTAGTAAGAATCACAGAGCCAAAGGCATAAGTGTAGCAGTGGAAAGTGCACACAGGGATTTTCTAAGTAGTTCAATACAGGCTGTGAGTAGGGAATTAGCACCCCTAAGAATCACCTCATAAGTAAACTCTATTGACTTGCACTATACTATATAGTAGTCACTAACCATCAGATGGCTGTTGAGTATTTGACATATGGCTAGCCTAAATTCAAACGTGTTATAGATGAAAAGTACACACTAGATTTCGATGATGTAATAGAACGTGAAAAACCTAACACTTTTACAGGAATTACATGTTGAAATGATGTTTTGGATATACTGGGGTTAAATAACATTAAAATTAATTTCCCCTGCTTCGGTTTTACTTTTTTTTTAAGTTTATTTATTTATTTTGAGAGAGAAAGAGAATCAGAGAGAGAGAGACAGAGGGAGAGAAAGAATCCCAAGAGGGGCTAGATCTCATGAACCATGAGATCATGACCAGTGTCGAAATCAAGAGTCAGACACTTAACTGACTGAGCCACGCGGGCGCCCCATATTTACTTTTTTTAATGGATTACAAGAAAATATAAAATTACATATGTAGCTTGTATCATACTTCTACGGGACATCATCTCTAGAGACCAACTCTAAAATATATCTCAGTTCTTACCCCTCCTTGATCTCTTGGCAGTACTTCAACAACCTAACTAGTCTGTGTGCTTCTACATGTGTTTATTTCCAATCTATTCTCCTTTTAAAAGCCAAAATAGCTTTTTAAATATAAACCAGATCATGTTATTCCTCAGCTTATAACTGTCTGCTAACTTCCCACTGCACTGTAAGTAAAATTCAAACTCCTTACGCCATAGCCTCCAAAGCCCCCACATGACTTGAGGCCTGACTACTTCTCCAAAATCAACTTGTACATCTTTTTCTTTAGCCACTCTGCTCCAACCATGCTGGTCTTTCAGTTTCTTTAACACACCAAGTTTCCTTCTAACCTCAGGCCTTAGCACATGTCATTCTTTCTGCCTGAAATGCTCCTCCCCTTAGTCTTTACACAGCTAGCGTTTCTCCTTTCAGGTCTTGACTTAAAACCTCACCTTCCCAAAGCAACGTTCCCTGACCACACTCCTGAAACATGTTCCTCTCCTTTGTAGCATTTGGCACAATTTAAAATTGTGTGTGTGTGTGTGGATTATATTTTGTTGCTTTGTTTGCTGACTCCTCCTGTAGACTGTAGGCTCCATGAGGGCCGACACCAAGTTGTATGTCATTCAGCAACCTGAACCTACCAATAGGCATTTGACAGCTATTTGGGGGTTTTTTCCAACTGTTTTTTGTAAAATAAATTACTAATATAATGAATGTCACTACTAAATTCATTTTTAAATAAATGTAAAGCAGACTAAAAGAGATTAGAATATGAATAAAGCCTAATTTTTATAGAACTGTTTGGTCTATTATCACTCATAATATTAAACAAAATAATCTTTAGGAATTAAATATAATGTTTAAATATTAAATTCTACTGAGGCAACAGAAATATTCTAGAAAACCTCGCATTTGGGAATTCAAAAACACTACTTAATATACTGCCATTCCAATTCATCTAAACTTTGTCACAAATAAAATGACAAACCGTAAACATTTTAGGCAGGAGTATAGTCGCCCTTTGTGCAGTCTCACCCCATTCCAAATTATTTTCCATACTACTGGGTGGAAGTGTTTTTTCATAAAATCTTTCAGATCAATCTACATCCCGAAAAGGATGAATTAAAAACAGTTAGTCAAATCTACCATTTCAAAATCTCATGAGGAGAAAAACACCAATATCATACAGAATATCAGTGATAAATCATCCTTAATCCAGACATAAAGAATATGAAAAAAAGAAGAAAGGCATCCTAAAATGTCTTGCTCTTCCACTAACCTCAATCCAAAATCAAATTCTACTAGTTATTACAATACTAGTTAGTCAACAGAGTGATTATCGTAATAAATTAACAGTTGTCAAGTGCTAAGAAATTAGTGTTTCTGTAATATAAAGTCAAACATTTACATTTTACTACTAAAATATGAGTAATATTTAATATTTTAAGAAAATCCCAAATTTATTCTAGTATCACAAAATTCTATGATGGTGATATGATTTTAATACTGGGCCAATCAACCTAAATATATTCAGTACACTCAAGATTAATAAGTATCTTTGACCTACAGAAAAGACATCAATCTTGAAATGAGACAGTAAGAATATTGAGAATATTACATTACCTGTCTGTGAGAGGCTGAGAGGGCATCCTTTTACTCAGCGATGGAAGATCCAGAGAATCTGGTTTCTTATCCATTCTGCAACATGCTTGGATATTTAAGTATTTAAATATGTGTACTTTACCCTTTAAACATATCTGTCAATAAATAATTGAGAAAATAGATTTAATTATGTAAGTCCAAATATAAATGTCACCTACCAATTTATATATATATTTATTTATTTATTTATTTATTTATTTAAGTTTGTTTACTTTGAAAGAGATAGAATGCAAGAGGAAGAGGAGTAGAGAGAGAGAGGGAGAAGGAAGACAGATAATTCCAAGGAGGCCCACAGGGTCAGCACAGAGCCTGACGTGGGGCTTGAACTAACCGAACGGAGAGATCATGGTCTGAGCTGAAATCAGGAGTCAGACATTTTACCAACTGAGCTACCCAGGTGCCCCTATTTATATATTTTAATAACCTTAAATTATGGTGAAACATCACAATCATAATAGATACTTTACATATTTGAATAATTTGTACTTCTGACACTTTATAAAAAAATCTGACGATACCAACTAAAATTCCAATGCCATTTCTATTCTTACTAGAAAAAATAAGTTAATTTTTCTGTGTATCACTAAAGTTTTTATGTTAAAAGTACAAGAAACCACTAAATAATGTAAAATCTATTATTCAAAAAAGTTGCTTTTTTATTTTATTATTTTATTTTTTAATGTTTATTATGAGAGAGAGAGAGAGCGCGCGAGCGAGCAAGCATGTGTGAGCGGGGAAGGGGCAGACACAGACAGAGTCACAGAATCCGAAGAAGGCTCTAGGATCCGAGCTGTCAGCACAGAGCCAATGGGGCACTCAAACTCATGAATCTCGAGATCATGACCCAAGCGGAAGTCGGATGCTTCACTGACTGAGCCACCCAGGCGCCCCTCACAAAAGTTGCTTTTATAAGAAAAAAACTGAAAATATATTCACTGTAGTGATGAGAACTGAAAAAAAATAATAACCCATGTAATTTTTTAAAGTAATCATCAGAACCACTAAGTCGTTTGGTCTAAACACTGGAATAAAGTTAATCAAAATAATATAAATACAGGAAAAATGAATTTGTTGAAAAGTGTGATCGTAGGCCAATTAGAATAAAATAACTTTTCAAATGGTCACTTCAACTAAGATAATGTTCTGAAAGGTTACTTTCAATGGTGGTGAAGAAAAGGGATAATGAGAGGTAAAATACTATGTGAAAGAAAATATTCTATATAAAAAAGACAATGAGCAGTAAGAAAATGATAAGTTAACTTCAGTCACCATGAGTGGCATCAAATAAGTATTTCTCAAAAACTATAATCATGGGGTGCCTGACTGGCTCAGTTGGTAGAGCATGCCATTCTTGATCTCGAGGTCATGAGTTCAAGCCCCACATTGGGTATAGAGCTTACTTTTAAAAAATTTTAGGGGAGCCTGGGTGGCTCAGTCAGTTAAGCCTCCAACTCTTCATTTCCGCTCAGGTCATGATCTCATGCTTTGTGAATTTGAGCCCACATCCGGATCTGCGCTGATGGTGTGGAGCCTGCTAGGGATTCTCTCTCTCCCTCTCTCTCTGCCCCTCCTCCTCTCATGTGTGTGTTTTCTCTCTCTCTCTCTCTCTGTCTCTCTCTCTCTCTCTCAAAAATAAACATTTTTCAAAAGAAAGAAAAATAAAAAAATAAAGTTTTTTAAAACTTTAAGCAAAAATGTTTCGGGAGGACTGGCTAGCTCAGTCGCTGGAGCATGGGACTCTTGATCTCGGGGTTGGGAGTTCAAGCCCCATATTGGGTGTAGAGATTACTTAAAAAGTAAAATCTTGAAAACAATGCTTTGTTTTATGTATGGTCTCACATAACCTATGAACCTGCAAAAATAATCAACAAAGAAAACGGTAAGAAACAAAGAAAAGTACATTAAAAAAGTAATTAGCATTCCAGGTAAAAAGGAAGAATGTTTCTTAGATAATTGTAAGAGATACCAAATCAGACGTGACCACTGAAAAACTTCATTTAAAAGGAAAAACTTCTGAGCTATTAGAATATAAATACATTACCATTGAAAATATATCCCTTTATCTGTATAAACCAAAACAATTATCTTTCATTACCATATTAAATACTGGTCAATTCTTTTTTTTCGTAATTTTTTTATTGTAGTAATTCATGTACATAGTTTTAAAATCAACGAGAATTACAAAACTGGTAACAAAAAATTAATCCCTCATTCCACTCCTTTCAATCTCCAAGACCTGGTCCCCACATACCAACTCTTTCAGTTGCTTTTCTGCTCTTTACCTTCATATTTATCAGTAATACAGCTGTACCGTTTTACTTCTTATAGATGTTACTTACTGAGGTCTTACTAAGGAAAATGAAGACTCCGATTTCTTACATACTCACCACCCACCACTATCACATATGATCAACACCAGCCTACCATCCTCCCGTCTTCAATCCCATCCATTTATTTCCTCCTTCAGAAGGATAGCCTAGTGGTTAGAGTACAAACCCTGCAGTCAGACTGCCTTGCTTTGAAACCAGCTGTACCCACATGCTAGCTATGTGGCACTGAGTAAGCCCCTTAACTTCTATGCTTCTGTTTCCTCAGATGTAAAATGAGATATAATAACAGTACCTGCTTTACAGGGTTACTGTAAGAATCAAATAATTTAATGCATGTAGAACATTTCGACAGTGCTGGGAACATAGTAAGCACTAGGTATATCTCTGCTATTATTATATCTATGTCACGATTTCTCACTAAATCAAAATACAGTGTTATGACAGGAAAATACTCTGCTGAGGAAAAGAGTGATAGACATCTCGCTGCTGAGTTATGGGAGACAATGGGAGAGAATCTCCCTACACCACAGAATAAACCCCAGGCTTCTGCTGAGGTACGGGAGGGCCACTCATGTGGCTACAGAGCTAAGGGCAAAAATCTCGAGGGTGTAAATCTTAAGACCTGTAATGTCCAATACGGTAGCCACACTAGTCACATGAAGCTATTTAATCTTAAATTAATCAAGATAAGATTAAATTTAAATTTAGGCTCCTTAGTCGCACTAGCCATATTTCAAGTACTCAATAGCCACGTGTGGCAAGGGGCACTAGGATTCGGACCACACAAATCACAGAATGTTCCTGTAGTTGAGAAAGTTCTGCTAGACAGCACCGCCTTAGACATTCTACAGACTTTCACAGTTTCAGGTTTTCATCCCTCTATTCTGCTTCAGGTCTCCTCCAATACCAAGCCATTCCCAGGCTTAACACAGGAAATCAGCCTTCTTTGCGTTGCCCTCTCCCGTAGCAGACCCAAGTTTCAGCTTTCCCCGCGCTGCTAAGGCAGCTACCACCAGAACCCCAGCCTGCCTTTATTTGAATTAGACACAGCAACTTCTTTGGAATGAGTGAAATGCACCTTTGTAGAAAGAAAAAGGCAACCCTTCTTCTGGAGTAGCTTGGAAGTAGGTAGGGTGCCTGCTGGCATTTCACTGCCATGTGCCTCTTCAACCAGATACTCTCATGCCAGTGTAAGTAAAGACCCGAGTTCCCACTATTTCATCTATCTTCCATTTTCCAAAATTCTGTTGCTTGTCTACTTGTATCTTGTTCTTTCTGATAGGATTCCATCTATGGGTGTTAAGAATGTGTTCCAATCAGGGGCACCTAGGTGGCTCAGTTGGTTAAGTGTCTGACTTCGGCTCAGGTCATGATCTCACCACTCGTGAGTTTGATCCCCGAGTCAAGCTCTGTGCTGATAGCTCAGAACCTGGAGCCTGCTTCCGATTCTGTGTCTCCCTCTCTCTCTGCCCTTCCCCCGCTCATGCTCTGTCTCTCTCTCAAAAATGAAGATATGTTTTAAAAATCTAAAAAAAAAAGAATGTGTTCCAATCAATCATACAACAAATGTCAAGTAGATACATACCTGAGTAGGATATGTTCTTAAAAGAACACTGACAACAGAATTATATATCTGAGCTTTCTAAATTTTCTCCAGAAGCTAAGCTAAAACTCCTACCAAAGTGAAAAAGGCACTTCTCAGAAAAAACTCCTTTAGACAATAAGGCCTCAACAACAACTTGACTCCTAATTCTGATGCTTTCTGATTTAGCAATCTGATTGATAATGATGAACAAAAATAGAAGAAAGTAGAAGTATTTTCACTACAAACCTGTGCTGGTGGTACTTGCAATGGATTGTTATCCAAAATCATTACTTGTAAATGATGCAGCTTCCGGTAACAAACTGGAATTTCAGTCACTTTATTACAAGAGAAATCCAGCTTGACTAAGGGAAGATCTCCTAATTCTGTTCAGAAATGAAAAATAATTAAATTAAATTGCACATAGTTACTCTCTCGTTCATTTTAGTAAAAATAATGAGCATCTTACCATCTGGTAACACATGAAGATTATTTCTTCTTATATTTAGCTCTCTAAGTGAGTGCAATTTTCCCATTTGTTGGGGAAGGACCTGAATCTCATTGCAGCTGATATCCTGAGGAAAATAAGAAAATAAAATTACAAAAAACTAACTGAGAAATACAGACATATTTCCATTTTCAAATTAAAGTGCATGGCAAATAGCTAGCAAAAGCTACCTCAAATGTTGCTTCTCTAAAAATGTATCATGTGGAAGGTTTCTACTTATGTTTCATCATAAAGTCAATGGAGCATAGTTAACATTTTTCCGTGCAAAACTGTGAAGTTATAACTTAGGACTACATAATTCATTCCTTTGAAAATTGCAACTAAAGACTTCTCTCACCAACCAAAACCTGAAGTAAGGATAATCCAGGTGCTTCTCATTCAGAGGTAAAATAAAAAACAACTATCAATCACTTTGATAATCTGTCAATTATAGTAGTTTTGAATCATTCTGTTGGGCAGAAACTCAGAAAGTCAAGGATTTACAGAGGTGAGCTGGAGAACCCAAGGCTACAGTCAGAATCAATTTAAACCTCTTTCTCAAAGGGATACAAAATAGAGGGTTTACAAGCTCAAAACTTTGTGGCTCACATCATAACACAAAGACTTTCTAGGAGATCTGAATCAGAAATGTCTCAAGGTTAAAATAAAATGCAACTCTTGATTTAAAGGAAAATGATATCATTTTCCGTAAAAGAGACAACTTAAGCTGTGCTCTCCTCTTCCTCCCCTCAAAGAAAAATCTGCATCAAGAGCTCATACAGCAATCATTCCAGACATATGGCAAATGAAATTCACATTCTACTGCAACTTCCCCCAATTTCCGACTTTCACTAGAAATGATATCTGCTTGAAGGGAACAGAGTGGCACACATACTCAGTTTTATCAAAAATTAAAAAGGCAGAAGGGGGGGCGCCGGGGTGGCTCAGTCGGTTGAGCGCCGGCTTTGGCTCAGGTCATGATCTCACGGGTTTGTGGGTTCGAGCCCCGCGTCGGGCTCTGTGCTGACAGCTAGCTCAGAGCCTGGAGCCTGATTCAGATTCTGTGTCTCCCTCTCTCTCTGACCCTCCCCTGCTCACACTGTCTCTCTCTGTCTCTCAAAAATAAATTAAAAACATTTTAAAAAATAAAAAATAAAAAGGCAGAAGGGTAAATTCAGAAGAATGTTAAAGCCACGTAGGGAAAATTCAATAGAGCTAAGACGATTAGAAAAATGTATCTTGGAACACCTGAAGGTCTCAGCTGGTTAAGTGTCTGACTCTTGATTTTGGCTCAGGTCATGATCTTATGATTCATGAGATCAAGCCCCAAGTCGGGCTCCACGCTGACAGCATGACGCCTGCTTGGGACTCTCTCTGTCCCTCGCCTGCTCGCACGCTTGTGCACTCACTCTATTTCAAAATAAATAAATAAACTTAAAAAAGAAAAAGAAAAATGTACCCTACATACTTCTTTCAAACTATATGTAAGGCACCTTCATTCAACAACATATATTCATCAAATACCATTTGTTAAACCAAGTTCTAAGTGCTGAAGACACACCAAGAAATAAAGCCAACAAGAATTCCTGCCTTCATAGCTCCTTATGGAGCTTATATTCTAGCAAGGGAAGTAGATTATATAATATGACAGGTGATATGTGCTGTGGAAGAACAAAACAGCAGGGTAAAGGAAAATGGCAGCATTAATAGTAACAGATAGACACTCCAGCAATTTAGATTGTCTGAGGCAGAAGCTGATGTTTGAGCAGTACTGTCAGAGTTGAAAGTATGAGCCATGCCAATATATAAGAAAGGAATATAAGAAGGAACAACAAATGTAAAAAGGCTCTTAAGCAAAACGTGCCTGGCTTGTACTAAAGAAGAGCAAGAAATTCAGCGTAACTAGAAGAAAGTGGGCTAGGAGGAGACTAAACTAGGGGGAGGCGTACAGCTTAGGCTTTTACTCAGAGAGATGTGGGCAGGAACTAAAACCTTTCAAACAAGTATGACATGATCTGACTTATATTTTGACAGGATCACCTTTGCTGCTATGTTGAGAATAGGCTATTATTCAAATAAAAGATAATAAAATTTTGGGAAAATGTCCTTTATATTAACTACTACTGCTTCCTACAGAAAGTATCTAATACTGGAGAGTTCCATTAAAAAAATCTATAGAAATTTGACAGCTGCCCAGAAAAAATAAACACAAACACAAAAAAATGACCCACTAACCAATAGGTACTCTACAAAATACTCTGCTGGGGACTGGTGACCTGAGGATATTTCCTAGGTTTCTAATTATAGGAGTGCACTGTAGCTAGCCACCACATTCTTGGGGAATGGTGTCGTGGGAAATACTCCAATGACAGGTAATACATAATACCCACAAATTGATTGTGTGATTTACAATTATCAATTAGCCATCCTAATGCTGTCTATCCATGGTTACTGATTTCAAGAATTTAAATAAAAACACGATAGCTTTATAGTGCCAGTAAAATACAATATTTAATAGTTTAAAATATTCTATTTGATAACTAAAAATATGAAAATAATTCTAAAAACCCTAAATATTCTTAAAATTTTATCTATCCCCAAACTATCTCATGTAATATAATTTAGAACATTGGGCCAAAACTGAATGACAAGAAAAGAAAGAAAAAGAAATTACATACCCAGAGATTCTTAAAGTATAATATTTATAAAATCTTTAAAAACATTAAATGCCTAGGGGCACCTGACATTTAGCTCAGTCAGTTAACCATTCGACGTTAGCTTCAGGTCATGATCTCATGATTCGTGAGTTCAAGCCTCACTTCAGTCTTCTGCACTGACAGTGTGGAGCCTATTTGTGATTCTCTCTGTCTCCCTCTCTCTCTGCCCCTCCCTGATTCATGCACTCTCAATCTCTCTCTCTCTCTCTCTCAATCTCTCTCTCTCTCTCTCTCTCTCTCTCTCTCTCTCTCTCTCTCTGTCTCTCTCTCTCCTTCAAAATAAATGAACTTAAAAGAAATACTAACAGTGTCCAGGTCAAACTAAATATTGGTCCCCTTTTACTATGAATTTGTTAAATCACATCTAGAATTTTCTGTTCACTTGTGACTATAATGTTTAAAGAGACCTTAATAAAGGGAAACAGTTTCAGGATAAAAATAGCTAATAATAGTGGGGCACGTGGGTGGCTCAGTAGGTTAAGCATCCGACTTTGGCTCAGGTCATGATCTTGCAGTTCGTGGGTTCAAGCCCCTGCATCAGGCTCTGTGCTGACAGCTCAGAGCCTGGAGCCTGTCTTCGGATTCCGTATCTCCCTCTCTCTCTCTGCCCCTCCCCTGCTCACGTTCTGTCTCTCAACAATGAATACATGTTAAAAAATAAAAAAATAGCTAAAGATAAAAAGTAATGAAGAACAGAAATATAGAAAATATGGAAAGGAGTAAAAGTAATAAAGATGTTTAAGTTACAGAAAAAGTGGCCTTAGAGTTTGGTGAAATGGAAAGTAAACACATGACAGATTACAAATACTTGAAGGGAAGAAAAGTTGTCATAATCTATACTTTTTCACATGGCAGTTCTAGAACCAATAGATAAAAGTAATAGGGGCATGTAGTTTAGTTCAAAATAATAAAGATAAAAAATAGAGTTTTGCAAAAGAGAATAAGGGATGCCTCAGTGACCCAAACACAAAGATTTAACCACTACTGAAAACATCCAACTAGATGTGTCAGGGGTTCCTGCATTAGGAAGTGGTTAAAATTCTATGGTTCTAAAACATGGCCAGACCAAGATCAAGGCAGTCTCTTGTGTTATAACTCCACATGGCGGGTATTCATTAATGAATAAAATAAATGAATGACATTCCTGAAGTATATGTTCATAATATTCTATTTGCACATTAATTTGCCACTGATGAATCATGGATAAGTTCCTCAAGAAAACTTTTGGCCCTCCACACATAATAAAGTCATACTTAAGAATACCTTCATTTTTTACTGTTTATCTATTTATTTTGAAAGACAGACAGAAAGAAAGCAAGACAGAGAGTGTAAGAGGGTGAGGGACAGAGAGAGCGAGAGAGAGAATCCCAAGCAGGCTCCATGCTGTCAGCACAGAGCCTAAAGTTGACTCAACCCCCCCACAAACCATGAGATCATGACCCGAACCAAAATCAAGAGTCAGACGCTTAACCCACTGAGCCACCGAGACACCCTGATACTTAAGAATACTTTTTAAACATCTATGTATTGGGAAAGCATTACTCAAGATAAAATAAAAAATAAAAATAAACAGCAAGGTATATTATGTGAGGTGGAAGTGTTGGGGAGAAAGAAATGTAGTCTGTCTTTCAAAGTCCTTCTAGATGGACTAAGAATCCAAATGACAGGAGACAAATTAAAAGGAGAAAACCAAATTCCGCTTTTTAAGTATGGAGAATCCATACAAACATGAAATTCCAAAGACAGGCAAGAAGAGGCTTATGTGACATCGTGAGCTAAGGAGAGGGGGAAGAGTCCGGGGACACAAAGTAGGAAGACCATTATTAGTAGGAAAGGGAGAGATGTTTGCAAAACAAATTGTGCAGGGTTATTCAAATAAGTTTCTTAGGCAAGGAGCAATCTCTGTTCATAACACCTTTCCTGGTGCAGGCTCTCCTTTCCACTGAAAATATAGGCAGTTGAGGGGAAGGTAAAGAACTTTTCTTCAATCTCTTGGTTTGATTGCTTTGAACTTAAAATAATCATGCCAAAGTGCCCATCTTGGGGTGGCCTGTACTCAGCCCCTATTGAAGTAACAGAAAGATGAGAAAAATGGGCCGATGTTCTGAGATATAATTAGTTTCTTTCAAAGTTCAATGTCCTTTAATATCTAAAATGTTCTGTATCAGGTAATTACTTAAATTAGCCCTTTATTTCTATAATCGATTGTATATAATGGCCTCTTTCCATTTATCTTTGTCCCAAAAGTGTTATAAAATCACATGAGAATACAGAAGAGCAAGAGCTTTGTTCATCCTACTTTCTCTGAGGCTTTCATAGCAGCCCCTGCCTAAGGCCTTTACTGTCCCCAAAATGCACAGACAAAAGCTTACTGGTTTGAAAAGTATTTCTCAAAGCTTATAAGCAAACCTTCTGACCTCACTAAGACTGAGAAACAGCCAGGCTTCTATTGTGGCTGTGAGCTAACATCACACATAAGCAATAGTATCTCCGAATTTTCCTCAGGTGATCATAGGCATTTACCATGTTATTCTTTAAAAAAAAAAAAACCACAGGGGCACCTGGGTGGCTAAGTTGGTTGAGCAGCCGACTTCAGCTCAGGTCGTGATCTCATAGTCTGTGGATTTGAGCCCCGCATCTGGCCCTGAGCTGACAGTTCAGAGCCTGGAGCCTGCTTCCAATTCTATGTCTCCCTCTCTCTCTGCCCCTGATTGTTCTCTGTCTCTCTCGCTCTCAAAAATAATAAACATTAAAAAAATCTACAATGAAATTCCATAAAAAGCAATCTTCCAAAATAGATGTTATGCATATTATACACGATATATTATACACGATCAATACCATTTTACTCACCAATTCCATTAAATCTTTTAACTTCCCAATTTCTTCTGGAATGGATACCAGCTTATTATTACTGACGACCAAAACTTTAAGGGGAAGATCAAATAGGTATTTTGGCAATGTTGATAAAAGATTTCGACTGAAAGGAATAAGAAAGTCTCGTTATGAGATATGTCTAAAACCTGTGTTATGTTGAAAAAGAACAAATCACCTGAAGTCAATAAAAAGCTTTCACCAAATAATAATTATCATTTAATGAGTGCTTACTTTCTATCAAGCTAAAATCCTTAAATGTACTATATCATTTAATACTCACCTTAACCCCGTAAGACAGGTAGTATGCCTGTCTTGATTATAAAAAATGAGAAAACAAAGGTTCAAACTGTGTTCAGTGACTTGCCAGTCACAAGAAACTGCAAAGCCTGTGTTGTTACCTATGATACTGTCTTACATACCATCAGTTCTCAAAACCCAGAATCACTCTTCTGAGCTAGAAAATGCCAGAACCTTGTTCTCTGGTATCATTTCACTGCATTCAATACCTCCATGCCTCTACCTAAGGAAAGGTCCCAAGGGTAAGTTTGCATAGATCACCACGTTCAAATTTATGAAAGAATGACTAGGGCTACATCTTCAAAAACATGTAGGAACCCTACCCCACTCTCTTTTCTTATTAGCCTATGGTATAACAGCCCACTCACGCCTTCATCTCAGTTCAAAGTTGACAGAACATTCCTATCTCTGGGGATACACTTAAATATAACAACAACTAACATTTACTGAGTACGTACTATATAGGTCAGGCCATGATCGGAGTAGCTCGCATGAGCTAATTTCGCTAACCCTCACAACAACCTACCTTAGGAAGAGAGATAATATCATGATGCCCATTTTATAGATAAAGAGTCACTCAAAAAGAGATTAAGCAAACTGCTCCAAGTCACACAGCTGGTAAAGAGGGGAGCGGGATTCAAATCTGGGCAATAAGATGCTGGGGTTGTTCCCCTCAACTGACTGTGGGTCAAATTTACACACCAATGCATACTGACCCAAATGACCCCTGCCACAGACTCAATCTTCATGTTCCCCACAAAATTATAGTGTTGAAACCGAATCCCTCATGTGATGGTATCTGCAAGTGGGGCCTTTGGGAAGTGATTAGGTCATACGGGTGGAGCCCCCATGAACGGGTTGAGGGCCCTTATTTTAAAAAATGGATTTTTTTTTGGACTTCTCTTTTTTTTCCAATGTAAATATTTATTTTTTATTAACAGTTTATTGCCAAGTTGGTTTCCATACAGCACCGAGTGCTCTTCCCCACAAGTGCCCTCCTCCATGACCAGGACCACCCTTCCCATTTCCCCCCCCTCCTCAGCCCTCAGTTTGTTTTCAGTATTCAAGAGTCTCTCATGCTTTGCCTCACTCCCCTCCAGAGCTGTGAAAAATAGGTTTCTGTTGTTTACAAGGTTCCCAGTACACGGTATCCCGTCAGAGCAGCGCAGACTAAGACAATTCCCCTACTAAAAAATATAAAGTACATTACATTTACAACTAACAAGGCTTCATAAAAATCAGCTATTATTTGTCCTGTTTTTCAAAGGGGCATTGATAGACCTGTACATAGCATTCTGCAGATCATACACAGCAACAAACACACACTGTTCGCCCAGGAAGAACATCAAGACCTTCCACCTCCCCATGTTATGCCTGCAGAGGACATTCAGAAACACTAGATTGGCTTTAATCACAAGGAACAGACTTTAAAAAAAAAAAGACAATGCCCCTCGGCCAGCAATCCTGGCCAGGCTGCTGGAATGTCAGATATACCAGGGGCTTGTTACAATTCTTGATACTGTCAAGATCAAACAGAACCCTTGAGAAAGTGGCCCTTGTGGAGCACACCAGGATCTTCCTACAGAATTCTTCTGAGAACGTGAATAGCACACAGGAAGAGAGAACTGAAAAGGCATCTACAAGTTTTCTCGAGATGTTTTCACCAAAATAAAAAGCAAAGTAAGTGAGAAAAATACAAACTCATTCTAATCCCCCCCAGACAATAAAAGCTTGAAAATTGGTCTATTTTGCAGGGGGAACATCTGGCTGACTCAGGGGGTAGAGCATGTGACTCCTAATCTCGGGGTTGTGAGTTCAAGCCTCACGTTGGACCAAGAGCTTATTTTTATTTTTTCAAATTAGCCTATTTTCTTCCTTTAAGAAGCAGGTTCATTGAGTTAGCAGTCAGCTTTCTCCAAAGTTGAATTTCTTGATACACAGCTAATAAGTCATTAATCTTCACTTTTTTGCCACGTTTTAGAGACAAAGGAAATCAGAAACAAAGACTAATGTTATTTCAACAAAGGCGACTTTTAGAGATTAAAATGGGAAAGAATCAGAAAAAGTTTTAATAAAACTATTTTAAGATTACCATACGTTTCTATTAATATACAAATTCAATTTTTGACAAATCCCCTTTTTCCATAAAAGAACAGACTGAAACAAAAACAAAGACAAAACTTAAACCAAGGCCTCACTTGCCTCAAACCTCTCCCCCAAAACAGGCCAAGGAGATATTAGAGAATTAGAGAAAAGAGCAACCCAAATGACTAACATCTATGAAAGGAATTTCCTCTCACACATGTTCAAGTATAAAGTTTCAGTTAAAATAGTCTGTACTGCCAGGTGACACTACCGAGGGAGAAACACAGAAGGATTCATATATCACAGCGAGAAAGCAGCATTATTATTTATATATAGTAATATTTACCACTTTCCTATATGGGAATTTAGACAGGTAACTTTGTTAAGGAGGGGGAAGAAATTATCCCTAACAACTGAAAAAAAAGGAACACAAGAAAATGATTCCACTACTTTTTTTAAGATTTTTTTTTTAATAATATCTACACCCAACATGGGGCTCAAACCCACAACCCCGAGATCAAGTGTCACACATTCCACAAAGGCGCCCTGAAAATGATTCTAAGTGTAAGTCACAATACACCACTTTCCATCCAATGTCACTCATTTGGGGGCACCTGCGTGGCTCAGTCTGTTGAGTGTCTGACTTCGACTCAGGTCATGATCTTACCACTTGTGGGTTTGAGCTCCACATCAGGCTCTGTGCTGACAGCTCAGAGCCTGGAGCCTGCTTCAGATTCTGTGTCTCCCTCTCTCTCTGCCCCTCTCCTGCTCATGCTGTCTCTCTCAGTCTCTCAGAAATGAATAAACGTTTAAAAAAAATTTCAATGTCACTCTTTTGACAGGACAATTTTTTTCTTATACTTATCGAATGTTGACTGTTATAAATAGACAGTAACAGCTAAGAATGAGAGTTCTGCAGCCATACTGCTTTGATCTGAATCTTGGCTCTACCACTTGCTCTGTGTGTGTGTGTGTGTGTGTGTGTGTGTGTGTGTGTGTGTGTGTGTGAGTGAGTGACTTTGGGCATACAGTTTCCCTCCGCTCTTCAGTTTCTCTTCTGTAATGCAGGGAGTCTAATAGTACCTTTCTCAAAATGCTGCTGTGGAGATGAGGTAATATGGATAACATATTTGTAATGCTGTCTGGCACACAGTAAGCATTATTAAGTATTAACATCAACTGTTACTGACTTCCTAACATTCCAACAATCCCATCCCAATCTGTCCATCCATAAACTGGCAACAAGAACTCACAAGAGTGTGAAAAATACAGCAAAAAAACTGTTTCTTCATAATGTTTCACTTAAAGGGATGCCTGGGTGGCTCAGTCACTTAAGTGTCCAACTCTTGATTTCAGTGCAGGTCATGATCTCATGGTTCGTGAGTTCGGGCCCCTCATTGGGCTCTGCGCTTGGGATTCTGTCTCCCTTTCTCTCTGCCCCTCCCCTGCTCATACTTTCTCTTTCTCTCTCTCTCAAAATATATGATAAACTTAAAAAAATACTAATAATGTTTCACTCTAACTGAGGATGCATATAAATAAGTCTGTGGTGTGGTGCTATGATTTCAGAAGAATATTTCTGCTCTAAAGCCCTGCTACTCGAAGTGATCAGGCCCAACAGGCACTGGCATTAGCAGGGGCCTCCTAGGTGTGCGGGCCCCATGGCGGACCTATGTCATCCGATGTTTCAATCCCCAGGTGGCTCCTCTGCAGATTGAAGGTTGAGAAGCACTGTTCTCAAGAACAAGACCAGAAACCTGTAAAGTAATGTGAATATACAACAAATACAAATAAGACACTGTTGAGATAAATATGGGTTACAGAGCCTAACCAAGGACATTCCTTTGTTACCGAAAATGATTAGAATTGTAATAAAAAAACAAAATCTACCCCCCAAAAATGCTTTCCTTACCTAATGTTAAGGTATGTTAACATCTGCAGGTTTTTAATGGCTTCAGGAATGGTTTTGATGCAATTATGATATAAATTTAATGTCTCAAGAGGCGCAAATAACCAAACATCAGAAGGAATTTCTGTAAAACGATTTCTTGAAAGATCTGAAAAAGAAAAGTAATATTTGAGTATCAAACATAAACCTTTATCTACTGACAATTAACAGAACTATTCTTATACTTGCTGACCCATTTAGAACCTAAGCAACTATTTAAAATATGGGGCTCCTGGCTGGCTCAGTGGGTACAGCATGTGACTCTTGATCTCAAGATTTTGAGTTCAAGCCCCACGCTGGGTGTAGAGCTTACATACATACACACATAGAATGTTACAAAATATTATCCAAAAAGGCAAAAAATCATCTAGAAATATACTCATTTAAACTTATTTATTAACAAATTCTACTTGATATGCTTTGACATCTTTAAAATTTATCTTTTCAAACACCAATGAGGAATTCTCTCTGGGCTTTTCAAAAACACAAAAGTCCTCTGCTGATCCCACATCCTCCTCCAGCTCTTCCACAGCCAAAGTTACATAAATCTACAACACATCTAAATTTCTTACTTACCATGCAGTTCTCAATGCACTGTAATTCTTTTTCTATTCCACATTCATGCCCATCAAGGTCACCAACAGCCTCCATATCAATAATGACTCATCCACCTGGAAACTTTCTGTTCTCTTGGGTTGGAAGCCTACATTTCTGGGTCACTTATCATCTCTCTGGCTACTTATTAGTCTCTTGCTAGATTTCCCCTATCTGTATTGTAAATGTCAATGTTCCAAAGAGCTGTGACAAGATGTTCTTTCCTTCTAAACACTTCAGTGGATGATTCCATCCAGTCCCAGGGCCAAAATAATTTTTATATACTGACAAATTTCAAATTAAAGCTGTGTCTGAACACCTATGTTCTGATCTTCAGAACTTCTCTGGATAACTCTCAGGAACCTCAAATTCTACAAAATCTGTACAAATTCTATAAAATCTGAATTTAAGACCTTCCATACATTTGTTTCTCTTATCTCAGGTAATGCCACCAACATCTTCCTGTTGAGTTGTGCAAGCCAGACACCTGGTACTTATTCTTGATTCCTTCCTCTCCTAACTTATTCCACATACTCACAAATATACTTCCATTCATTTCAATTTTCACAAAAATAAAATCATGGAACTATTCTAACCAGCACAGCTCCTTTAAAGGTTTGTTAAATGAAATTTTGAAAAAAAAATACTTAGGACATCATATGGCAGGTTGAAAAACATACCCTAGAAAGATTTCTTAACTGAAGCACTATTGACCTTTTAGGCGCCATAACGATCTGTTGTGTGAGGCTAGCCTGAGGGTTGCGGGGTATTTAGCAGCATCCCTGGCATCTATCCGTAAGATGCCGTTAATACCATCTAATCATCGCAGCTAAAAAATGTCCCCGGGCTTCAACTCCCCCCACACACACCTGTTGAGAACCACTGCTATCTCATCAGAGATGTTCACTTTGCTTGCATTAATTCATTGTACTTATTTGGTTAACAATGTAAGAATATTATTTATCTGCGTCAGGGAGAACATCTA
Organism: Suricata suricatta; assembly: GCF_006229205.1. Lineage (NCBI taxonomy): Eukaryota > Metazoa > Chordata > Mammalia > Carnivora > Herpestidae > Suricata > Suricata suricatta. The sequence continues at coordinate 79,307,514 of NC_043717.1, forward strand.
CGGTGTACCTTAACCCACCACATAGCATTCAGCCTGTGATCTTCCCTCATGAGAAGAACAGCCTCCTAGCAACGCTCAACCTCCTCACTCTGAAGAATGAGACCTATTTATAGCAATACAGTAATTCCCTATTGGAATATTAATATACATGTATTAACATATGTTTGTGTGTGTGTAAACACACATTCACCTAATGTAAAATTTTATAACAGTCAAAAGAAAACATTAGTTATGATTATTTGAGAATAAATCTGGATTCTTCTTCCTACCACCACAAGATTGTGAATGACTAAATAAAAGGATAGACAGTATTACTACTAGAAACCAAAATCTGAATCTGAAACAGAAGTTTCTCAATATCTGGCTCACCTCCTCTGGATACCCAAGTATCATGGAGGAAAAAGGAATTCATTTTTTTTCTATCTTAGGATGTTTCTTTTACATTTAGGATTGTACCTCTTACACTTGTATTTTCAGAATCCCAGGAGTTGAAAATTACTGTTTACAATTAATCTGAAATCCTAAAAACAAGGTATGCCTAGTTCATTATTCTGTATAAGTATTATTATACCCATAAATAATACCGTGGTCCTAGAGATAAATGATGGTAGCTTAAATTAAGATTGCAAGAATAAAGATAAGAAAATAAGTAGAATTTGAAAAATATTTTGGCATTAGTACTTACAGGGATTGGGCAAGTGATTGTGTATATGGGATAAATAAGAGGCAATAATCAAGGATGGCACCCAGGATCCTGACGTAAGCAACTAAAAATGATGCTATTTAATAAAAGAGGTGGGGGTGGAACAGGATTTTTGTTTTTGTTGCAGGTGGAAGTTTTATTTTTTTTTTGAAGCAGAGGTTAGAATCAAAGATTCAATTTCATATTTGTATAATGTAAGATATTTGAAAGAGATCCAATGGAGGAGTTAGTCAGAAGATTAGAGATCTCAGAAAGGAGGTCTGGGATGGATATATAAAACTGAAAGTGGTGGGAACGTGGTTAGTACTATGAAATCATAGAAATGGAAGACATCACCAAACATCAGAGTATTAGGTTGGAAAGAGCTCAAGAATGGGCCATCAGGATAGCCAATATTTACAAGCTGAGTAGAGGAGTGAAATCAAGCAGAGAACACTGAAAATAATGGTCAAGAGAAAGAGTACTCTAAGAAGTGACAGGAAAAAAATATCAAAATTACTATTTGTTCAGCTACAAGGTAAAAGCAATCATAATCCTATTCTTGATTTGTTTTATCACAAGCTAATTGTTGGTCTAATGCATAACTGTAGTCCCAAACATAACAGAAATAAAATGAGTGTACATTTATTTCCTGACAATATAAATAAGCCAAACTGTCAGTATTAATAATAACAATGATTTTAATAAAATTTTTAAATACCGTGAACACATTATTTTAATAACTTACATATTATTATGTGAGGCTTTATGTTCTTTCTCCTCCAAAAAAAAGATTATTTAAATTACCACGTAATATTATGAGTTCCCTTAGGGAATTTAATTAAATTTGCAATAATAAACTATTTTCTGGATGAGCTAATATACTTACTTAGTAAACACCACTTAAAATTACAATTAATTATTCTAATTTAATTGAGTGAAATCAAATAAAGCATAATAAACTCAAAATGAAAACTCAAGCCATTATAAAGCCCTTAATTAGGGAAACCTTGTTCTAGGGTTTTTCAGATTTTAAATCTCTATAAACATCCTTTCTAAGAATTGGGTAAACAATAACAATGCCAAAAGAAAAATACAACCATGGGAAAAAAGATAGAGAATTACACAAAACAATCTGCATCTTAATTTCTTAAAATATCTCACACTAACAGCATTTCATATTTTCCTTCAAAAAAGTACAAATTGACTTTTATAGAGATATAATGGATAGAGTTTTAACTTCTAAATTTTTTATCTTGTGATGTACAATTAAACCATAAAGGAATTTTTACAACATTAAAAATCGTTTAATTAACATGTACAATAGGGCAACTAGAATAATATGACTGGTAACAAACATACTCAAGAAACACATGCAGAACTGGTACTGTATTTAATACGGTTCCATCTAAAAGTGAGAAAACAAACTGTTTATTCCTTATGGAAGCATTCATTTCACAAGAACCTTGAAGCCTGCCTTCTCTGGGGACAAACAGAACTTGGGAAAAGATAATTACAACGATGTTCCTGCTTTCCCACACACACACAAAAGAAAACTAAAATCTGTTCCTTATTTTCCTGAAGTGAGTTGAATGGTGGCCCTCAAAGATACCAGATCCGAATTCCGTGAATGCTTACACGACAACATTGTGCGGGTGTAATTAAGAATCTTGCACGGAGGAGATGATCCTGGATTACCCAGGTGAGCCCTGACTGCGATCACAGGATCCCTTTAAGAGGAAGGAGGGGGAGGCTAAACACACACTTGTGAAGACAGAGGAGACCCTGGAGGGATGCAGCCAAGGAACGCAGGCGGCCGCCAGAAGGTGCAAGAGGCCAGGGAAGAATTCTCCTGTCCGCCTCTCTGGAGTGCAAACAGCACTGCTCAAATCCTGATTTTAGCCCCATACGGCTCACTTCCTAGTCTAGTCTCCAGAACTGGAAAAAAATAAATTTCTGCTATTTTAAACCACCAAGTTTGTGGTTATTTGTTATGGCAGACACAGGAAACTAACACACTTCTCATAAAAATAGTTTATCAGAATTAATGAGAGAATGCGGCGAAAAATTTTTTAATTATATAGCTGTGCATGGTTTTTTTTTCCCTGAAGCAGGAAGGCGATATTTCAGTTAATTAGTGTCCTTGGAGACAAAGACCTTTATAACCAGTGAATTGTTTTTTCTTTTGTCTCGGTTTTAATCATAAATCATGACCAAGCAGTATTGGCAACAACTCAACAGCAGACAGACTACTGTGTACTGTTTCCTGCCTTCCTTCAAAACTCTCCTTGTAAAACTGCAAGGAGCCTGTTAGAGATGTTAATAGATCATTTTACATGATCTGATCTAAATTCTGTTGTGTATCACTCTTGGGCTTCAGAGGTCAAGGAAGCTGGGGGAAGGAGGGAAAGGAGTCAGACGGAATGGAAATCTGTTTGCTGTCTCCCAAGCTGCAGCCACAAGAGCCACAGATGGGTCCATATGCCACCCAGTGCAATTCCTGGAACGCAGGCGCGCATTTCTGCCAAGGTATGAAAAGTGACTTTCAGAAATCATACTATGATACCATGTTAATTATATTCATTGTAGTATCTTATTCCATGCAGAAAAGAGTGTACAGTTTTTGTCGCAAATTGTTGAAATTTAAACTAAGATGCATGAGTCTTCTTTAGGTGATATTTAAGAATATAGACTGCTATAGTCCCTCTTATTGAAAGAATACTAGATAATATTTGACAATCTGACACATTTCTACCTCTGGAAAAATATCTAATAATGAAGCATGTTGTTGGAACACATCCTTATCATTAACAGAGATATCTTCCACAGAATTTTCTGCTTAAAGAAACATGGGGGCAGGTACCTGGCTGGCTCAGTCAGAAGAGCATGTGACTCTTGATCTGGGGAGTCAGAGGTTTGAGCCCTACATTGCATCGGGCTCTGTGCTGACAGCTCAGAGTCTGGAGCCTGTCTTCGGATTCTGTGTCTCCCTCTCTCTCTGACCCTCCCCTGCTCACCCTGTCTCTCTATCTGTCTCTCTGTCTCTCTCTCTCTTTTTCTCTCTCTCAAAAATAAATTAAAAACATTAAAATTTTTTTAAATATTTTTAAAAAGAAACATGAGGGTGAAGTGGAGAAATAATTTGAAATGAAAACTCTAAATTCACACCAACAACAACCTAAGTGGAACTGCAATGACTATTTCTATCTCTCCCTCTCCCTCTCCCTCTTCCCCTCCACCTCTCTCTCTCTGACACACACATACACCCTGCATATGCTAGATCAGAATGCTACAGGCATTGAATAATTATGTTTAATCCTCATAACAGTCTTGTGAGGTAGCTATTATTCCACATTATATGTATGAATCGAAGACAGATTGAATGGCATGCCCAGTGTTAAAAAACTAGTGATAACTGCCAGCGCCAGGGTTCCAAACTCAGATGTGACTTCAAAGCCCATGTTCTATGTGTGGATTTGCATTCCTTCAACACACTATTATGACCTCCTGTCTCAGATTTCAAATATTCTGTTCACTGGAATCAGAAAGCAAGGTCAGAGAAATTCTCAATAACCTAGCCACATTCATATGTTAGGCTGCTTCTTGCAAGAGGACGCAGGTATGTAAATCTTACTTCAAGTCTAATTTTTATTTAAGAAAATAATGAACACCTTTATAAAGCTGTCAGCTGTTCCTAATTTACCAATTCACAAATGTTTGGTCTGAGCCAATACAGAGCTTTCTTGGCTACTTAAAGACTGGCCTGTTACTAATTTTTCAGTATTTTTAATCCATTAAATAAACAAAGATTAAAGAATACGAAACAAGTTTCTTCAAAAGGGAAGTAATGTCTTATAGGCAAAACCATTATGCTGAGTACCTGTCAAAAACTCTGAAAGATCTGACACTTTACCCTACTCATAAGCCAACGAGTTAGCCTAACATAGTTGTGTGGAGGCTGGCAGCAGGTAGGACACTCCTGTGAGACAAAGGACTTTATTACTCACAGGTGGCATAAGCAGCAGATTTTTATCAGTTCTCCTTGCCTCCCAAATCCCACAGAGGCAACACAGATAGCTACAGATGAATGCTTACCCACACAGCATATCACATTATAGGAGAGGAGCTCCGAGCTGGGGGAACCCAAACCTTTTATAATAGACAGTAAGCATGCAGTTTGTTCAAAGGGAGACATCTTCATACTAGACAGTAAGCACACCTGTCCTTTGCTCTGCAGAGAGAAATTATCTCATTTGTCCAAAACACAGTCCTGAACAAAGAGCAGTTGGTGCCTCATTCACAAGCTGTGCAGAAACATGAAGCCCATGGAAAATTATCTCCCAGGAGTACCATGTACATTCTTTATCAAGCAGGGATTTGAAGTTGTAGCCTCACCACAGAGACTATTTAATTATCAAATTCTCTGTAGTTCTGCGCTTACTGTCTGTGATCGAGGCAGGCAAATCCTGATCCTCACCTTCTAAGCCCCATTGTCTTTATTTCCTGGGCAGCATTCTGACTGGACTCCTTTATTGAAACAAAATTCTCTTAAGCACTATGAATCAGGCAGTAGGTGTTAAGGTAGGTAAAGCCTAGTTATACACCGACCCTACACAATCCTAATTATTGTTTCACTCTAGCACCAAATGTAATCCACTTAGATAGCAACACTTCCCTGAAAGAAACTATGCAGAAAGAATCACCCCCACTTTGTTCTACTAAAAAGCTGTTGTGGTGAGACCAGTACTATATCATACTTGGAGTATATCTCAAAGTTCACACAGAGACTGACAGAAGGAAAAGGGAAGGGTAACTGCTATTTAGCCGATGAGCACTAAACTGGATTTGAATATTCTGATTCTAGTGATTACTACCTATAAAACATCAGCAGAGTCACTCGCTTACTGTTCCTCCCTATCTCAGTGATATTAGAAATAAGTAAGTATTTTACAACAACCTAAAATCCCAAGAAGCAATAGAAATGAAGGGGAAAATTATCAACTTGCACAGAATGATATATATATGTTCATAAAGATACAAAAGAAAATGACAGAAATTGATTATTATACTCAGTTCTTACAACATGGAAAATATATACCAGAACCCTGTGTCTTTAGGGAGTGGGTAAAATCCACCAACCCATAAGCATATTTCCTAATACGAAAATTTTTAAATTAAATTTTCTGTGCTCTTTAGTAACTGATATTACTCAAATGTAAGCAGATTCAGTATGTAAAGTCTCATTCATATGCTCTCAAATAGTAATGCTTCCTTATCTATTTTTCCATCTAAAAGAAATGTCAGGACTAGAAACAAAAGCAACAAGAAAGCAGGAGGCATCCCAGCTGTCTGTTGATGCAAGAATGGAGAGTGTCTCTGAAGTATCAGAGACTCTGATGTGGGAGCTGACAGGAAATGACAACCCCATGGCTCTGGCGTCTGCTTTCAACAGATGCCCTCCGCAAAGACAGGTGACTTCTTGATTCAGGACTCCCTAGAAGGGTGTTGCGCTATCATTCAGGACGAGATAACGCAGAGTCCACCTATAACTCTGAAGCCTTGTTGAAGGAGTAAGATGCACGGGTAACAGAATTTCCAAGCTACTCCATGGTGAGGTAACTTATTAACTGTAGGTACAGAGGAGAGGAAAAAAAAGGGGGGGTCAAGTAGATATGTGAAAAAAAACGAAGGAAAAATGGTTTAAAGCCAACAATTATGAGAAACAGTAACAGGCAGACCTCCCTGGCCTACAGCAACCAATACTGGAAAGGTCTTTTTGAGCACAGGCACTTTGAGAAGTGAGGGTGCAAACAAAAACAGATGCTACAAGGAGAAACCACAGCTGCTAACCAGAGGGTAGATTACATGCATGCTCAGTGAGAAAACGACTGTGAGTCATACAACTATTAGGCCACGTGGAAGTGTAAGAGTTTACTTAAAAAAAAAAAGGAGAGGGCAGCTCTATTCAGTTATCTGTAGGAAATTCTGCAGTGTTTTAGTTTCACCAAGAAATAATGACTAAGTAACGGTGCAATGACACTCAAACATCAAAGTAGCGTTTAAAAATGACACTATACTTCAACCCTTATGAAGACTTATTATATGTAAATGTAGCATTATGAATCCATGCAGTATTATTTATTAAATGATTCTTGGAAAACTTTTGTTTTCAAAATACAAGTGTTATAGCCTCAGCCTATAACTTTTACTAAAATAAATTCCAGATGGAGGAAAAAGATAAAAATGAATCATAAAAAAACTAGAAAAACATTTTAGTGAATAGTCACTATTAGAATGGGGAAGGACTTTCAAAGCATTAAATAAGAGAATAAGTCACAAATAAAAAGGTTTCTAGATTTAGCAACATAAAAAGAAAGGAAGACTGAAGTTAAAAAAAAAAAAAAGCAAAATGATACCAACAGCTCATAGGTAAGACCTGGAGGAAGGACATAAATAGAATCAAAAATGAAAAATTATCAATGACCAAGATGCACATGAAAATATGTTCAACTTCACGGTCAATCAAAAGAAATGCAGAGAATAAGATATCATAAATCACTCGTCAAATTTAAAGGTTTTTAAATGTATTGCTCAGGGGCGTCTGGGTAGCTCATTCAGTTAAGCGTCTGACTTCGGCTCAGGTCATGATCTTACGGTTCGTGGGTTCAAGCCCCAATTCGGGCTCTTTGCTGGCAGCTCGGAGTCTGGAGCCTGCTTCAGATTCCATGTCTCCCTCTCTCTCTGCCTCTACCCAGCTCATGCTCTTTCTCTCTCTATCTCTCAATAATAAAGGTTAAAAAATTTTAAAAATAATAAAATAAGATAAAGGTATTGCTCAGTATTGGCAAAGCACTTCCATACACCACTGATGATATTTCAAAATGAGGTAACCTGTCTAGAAGGCTATTTGACAATATACATCAAGGTCCAGAAAAATCTTCATACCCATTGATCCAAGAAACCAAAGAAAAAATTTTTGAAGCCAAATAAAAATACATAAGAAATTATGTACATTCGTGGCACCTGAGTGGCTTAGTCGGTTAAGCGTCCAACTTCGGATCAGGTCATGAGCTCACGTTTCTTAAGTTCGAGACTGCATGGATCTGTCTGCTGTCAGCACAGAGACCACTTCGGATCCTCTGTCCCCGTCTCTGTCTCTGCACCTCCCCCGCACTCTCTCTCTCAAAAATAAACTTTAAAAACTTTTTAATAAAAAAGGAAATTATGTTCATTTAGGGATTATTTAAAACAGTAGAAAATTAGAAACAACTTAAATGCCTAACAGTAGTCAAACGCTAAATAAAATATGGTATATCCTTAAAGCAGAATATCTTGCAGCCTTTAAAAATTGTATCATAGATTTAATTCCTTAATATGAAAATAAGAATGCTCACAAAATAACTAGAACATTTTAATTTTTTTTAATGCTTTATTTATTTTTGATACAGAAAGAGACAGAACATGAGAGGGGGAGGGGCAGAGAGAGAAGGAGACACAGAACCGGAAGCAGGCTCCGGGCTCTGAGCTGTCAGCACAGAGCCTGACGCGGGGCTCGAACCCACGAACGTGAGATCTGACCTGAGCCGAAGTCGGAGGCTTAACTGACTGAGCCACCCAGGCGCCCCTCAAAATAACTAGAACGTTTTAAATATCAAACTATATACACAGTATGAACTTTAAGAATGTAATTTAAAAAATTTTTTTAATAGTTTATTTATTTTTGAGATGGAGAGGGACAGAGCATGAGTGGGGAAGGGTCAGAGAGACAGGGAGACACAGAATCTGAAGACAGGCTCCAGGCTCTGAGCTAGCTGTCAGCACAGAGCCTGATGCGGGGCTCGAACCCGTAAACCCTGAAATCATGACCTGAGCTGAAGTTGGACGCTTAACTGACTAAGCCACCCAGGCACCCCAAAAATGTACATTTTTAGAAACTACCTTTTGTACACTCGTTCATACACATATAAAGGTAGTGAGTGTGTGAGTATAAAGTAAATACACCAAAATGTTAATATTTATTTAAGGTTGGTAGAATGTGGAGTATTTTATATTTTCTTCTCTAGGCTTTTATTTCCCAGGTTTTCTACAATAAACAAACTTCGCTTCTGTCATAAGAAAAACACAGTACTATACGATTTTAAAGGTATTCTATTACACAAGGTAAACTGAATTCTAACCATATACATTCCACTCATTAAAATGATATGTACAGACAGTTATAGGCTTGGTAAGTTGGTATTATTATATAATCGTTTCTTTTTATGGGACACAACTTGGTCCTGCTACCACAACCTCCTACGAAACATCTAACACACATCATCATCTGAGTCATGTTATACTCACACTCTACTATACATCAGAATTTTCAAAATTACCAGGAAAGTATGCAACTTTTAATGTTAAAATCATGCTTTCATGTAAATTATTTTCTTTTTTTAAATTTATTTTTGAAAGACAGAGAGATAGGATATGTTTATACAGTATCCTTTTTTTTTGCCTTAATTTATACATCTGACTAGCTTCCTACTGCACAAGAAAAGAAAAATCTAATGTAATAAGAAAACAGTCATCATCAAATGGACTCCCCAGGATAGTAGGCTTTGGATTCCGAAACAAAAGTGGTTCTTTTAAAAAAGAGGGGGTGGAAGTCACCTGGCTGGCTCAGTAGGTAGAGACTCTTGATCTAAGGGTCATGAGTTTGAGCCCCACAGTGGGTGTAGAGCTTACTTCAAAAAAGCAGTCCTGGGGGGGCACCTGCGTGGCTCAGCTGGTTAAGCATCTGACTTTAGCTCAGGTCGTGAGCTCACAGTTCATGGGTTCAGGCCCCACAACGGGCTCTGAACTGACAATGCAGAGCCTGCTTGGGATTCTCTCTCTCTCTCTCTCTCTCTGTCCCTCCTCAACTTGCACTTTCTCTCGCAAAATAAATAAATAAACTTAAAAAAAAACAGTCCTAGGGGTAGGAGCACCTGGGTGGCTCAGTCAGTTAAGCGCCTGAGTCTGTTAATTTCTTAAATTAATTTATTTATTTTAAAAAAAAGAGAGTGGGGATGGGGACAGATAGAGACAGAGAGAGAGAGAGAATCCCAAGCAGACTCCACACCACCAACATGGAACCAGATGCAGGGCTCGAACTCACAAACCACGAGATCACGACCTAAGCCCAAACCAAGAATCAGATGCTCAACTGACTGAGCCACCCATGCACCCCTTATGTGACCAACTCTTGATTTTGGCTCAGGTCATGATCTCACAGTTTCTTTGGTTCGAGCCCCACATCAGTCTCTGTGCACTAATCATGCAGGGCCTACTTGGGATTCTCCCTCTCTTCCTCTCTCTCTGCCCTTCCCCTGCTCATGCTCTCTCTTTCTCTCTCAAAATAAATAAATAAATAAACTTTTCTAAAAAGGCTAATGACCACTTCTCAGCCTTCTGGTTAAGATCAAGCATTAAAAAAATGGCAAATGAATTATACTTTTTTAAAAAAGTAGTCTTTGAGGAGTGTTAAAAAGAAAACAAAACAAAACAAAAATCCAACAGCAAGCTACCATCCTAAATGCAACTAACTGCTTCATCTTTGATGAATCCAGATTACGAAGTACACTGTGCTCCTTAAAATAAAAAGTACTGTGTTTAGAGAGCAGAGAGCATGCTTACTTGAGCTGATTAACAATAAAGCACTAAATACTGGATGCTGAAATTAAAAGCAAGTTATAGTAAATTAATTACAAAGTAATGACAAACTCCACAAACCAAGCCAAAGAAAAGCCCATCAGTTTGTATGAAGTGGTCAGGCAGGGCCTACCGGGCAGCACGCCGGCGGCTACCGGTGAGACCAAATGAATCCAGAGACCACTTCTTACTGACAGAGAAAGCATGGCAAGCGTGATTCCAGTTCCCCAGGTCTCAAGTCCTACAGGACACAACCAAACTGGAGGGACAGACCAAATGACAGACAGCACGCACAGTGGGCTGCACTGTTTTTGAGAAGTCAACTCCAGATTGGATTGTGGTTTTGCAATTTTATACTGACAGCTTTACCTGAATGTCCAATGTCTTCCCAAAATGAGAGAAGATAATAAACCACCTTGCGGCAGCCGCCCACAAGACAGGGAGGTGGGTAAGAAATGACCTCCTGTCATCTGTCTATTTTGCCGTGTACCAGGGAGGCCGCTTCCCCCAAGATTTGGGTCAGACCTTGGTTGAGCCTGGCCTATGAGGACTATGTAGAAATGTGCAAATCATCAGGGTACCATGGCAGAGCAATTCCACTAGTTTATAGTCAAAAAGAACAAAAAGTCAGCATATAAAAGAACATACCATGCCAAGCTCTTCCCACAATTTTAAATCCAGAAATTTGACAAGTGTCTACAATCAACCATTGCAGAGAAGCACAACACTGAACCAAACACTATAGGGAATTTTTGTATCTGCCTTCAGTGCATTTAAATTCCTCTTAGGGCAAGCAATTTAAAGCCAAAAATACAATTGCACTTGGCTGTCTACTCATATTAAATAGTAACTTAAATGTCTAGCAGTAGAAGACGGTTAAATAAAATATGGTACATTCATACAATAGACTATTAGGCAGTCGGGAAAAAAATCATGTTATAAAAGATTTTTCTTCAATGGAACAGTGGCATAAGGAAGCCTCAGGAAGAACAATCTGGAAGAAGAGTATACAACAGACTATAATGGGAAGACTTTTATGGCAACATTACATAGAAAAATGTTGAGAAGATTCAGTGACGAGGTGATGAGGCTTTTTACAAGAGAAGCAGTGAACATACAAAGAGTTGTTTCTGAGGGCCTTTAAGCTCTGATCCTACTGAGGATGATAAACTTTGCCCCTTGGAAGTGTAGATCGTAGCTCTGCCTAAGGCAAATGGAAGACAACACCCTAAAAATGTAAGAACAGAATACTACACCAAAACATACAAAAATATAATTTTAGAGCTATACAATCAAGAAAACGGCTAAACCTAATCATAAAATGTGCATTTATCTCCCAATTTTTACTGGGCTTCATCTACAAATATAATTTTCAAAACAGAGTTTGTTAAATCAACATATTAATCCTCAAAACATTTTACAATTTAATATTTTCAACGGTTAACATATTATTTAATGTTATCAACACTACTGAAAAATCAATTTATTAGTTAACCCAAATATTTAAAAGTAGTCAACTATTCTGTGGAGCACGTGGCTGGCTCATTTGGTAGACATGCAATTCTTGATCTCGGGGTTATGAGTTCAAGTCCTATGTTGGGCATACAGTCTATAAATAAATAAATAAAAGCAGTAAACTACTGTAAAATAAAAACATATCTCATGCTACAATATAATATACAAAAACTATAGATAAAATAAATAAACTTTTTTTAGAAAGGTTGGGGGGGGTGCCTGACGGGGTCAGTCGGTAGAACAGGACTCTTGATTTCCGGGTCATGAGTTAAAATTCCACATTGAATGTAGAGATTATTAAAAACATAAATAAATAAACTTTAAAAACTATTGCTAATCTGTAACAGTTAAAAGTTTAAAAATCATATCTCTGCATATGAAGCAATAATAATCTTATTTTTGTTGTGACTGGCTGGCTCAGTCTGTAGAACACACAACTCATGATGTCAGGGTCATAAATTCAAGTCCAACACTGGGCATGGAGCCTACTTTCAAAAATTAAATAAAAAATAAACATTTCTTTTCTTCTAATAGTTTTTCATATTTTTAAATAATAACAAAGCAATTAAAACAAAATCAGGGAGACAATGTGAAGTCCGATTTGACCGAAGAACAGGGTGCACAGATGAGTAGTGGGAAATATAGAGGAAAAAGAGAGAGACAAATTACGGAGAGGCCTGAAAAGGCATTCAAGGTAAGAAGCAGACTTAATTGAACAAATGTCCCACTATGCACCACACACTCTACTCTAGTGCTAGAATGGCAGCAAAGTAAGTACATCAAACAACTTCCAGAAAAGTTATTAAGTTGATGGTGAATGCTACAATAAAGGAAATAATTAATTGCAGTAAAGGAGCACACCTGCTATAAGAGAGGTATAAAGTAATCACTATATGTGGAAGATGAGAGGACAGGGGAACGAAGACCTGATCTGTGATACAAAAGATCAATAGGAATTTACAAGAGACAAAAGAAGGAGAAGGACATTAACCGCAGGTGGTAAAAACATGGAGACACAGAAGCTCATGATAGGGGGCACCTGGGTGGCTCAGTTGCTTAAGTGTCCAGCTCTTGGTTTTCGCTCAGGTCATGATCTCACAGTTTCATGAGTTCGAGCTCCACATCAGGCTAAAAGGCTAGCAGTGTGGAGCCTGCTTGGGATTCTCTCTCTCCCTTTCTCTGCCCTTCCCCCACTCACACTCTCTCTGTCCTTCTCAAAATAAATAAACTTTAAAAAAAGAGCGAGGTACAAGATCCTGTCAAGGAATGGCATTTAGTTTGGTAGACTGCATGGTAGAGTCCGGGGGCAGTATAAGACTAACTTGAAGAGCAATAAGCCAGGAATGCCCAGGGCATATAACAGACTAAAAAGAATCACTGTAAGTATAGCATATTAATGCAGTAAAGGACAAAACCCATGTGATCATCCAACAGACACAGGAAAATCATCTGAAAAATCCAACACCCTGTGATAAAAATTTTTTCACAAAATTAGGTATAAAAGGCAATTTCTTCAACTTAATAAAGGGCATCTATGAAAAAAACAGGGCTAACATCATATTTAATGGTGAAAGACTGACTGCATTCCTCTTAAATTCAGGAAAAAGGCAAGAATGTCCACTCTCACCACTTCTACTCAACATTACACTAGAAGTTCTAGCCAGGAAAATTAAGCGAGAAACAAGTAAAAGGCACCCAGCTTCAAAAAAAAGAAGAAGAAAAAGTAAAACATACCTATTTCCAGATGACATGATCTTATATACAGAAAAACCTACTGAAACATTAAAAAATTTTTAGAATGAAGGCACTAGTTCAGCAATGTTGCAAGACAAAAGGTCAGTATATAACAATCAATTATATTTCTATGCACTAGCAATGAACATCCCCAAAATGAAATTAAGGAAAATTTTCCATATTTACTCAGCCATAAAAGAAAAATCATGCCATATGAAACATCTGGATGGACCTAGAGGGTATTACATTAAGTGAAATAAGTCAGCAGAAAAAGATAAATACACTGTGATTTCACTTATATTTGGAATCTAAGAAACAAAACAAAGAAATAAAACTAACAAAAACAGTCTCATAAATACATAAACAAATTGGCGGTTAGGGAAGGGATTGGCAAAATAGCTGATGGGGATTAAGAGGTACAAATTTCCAGTTATGAAATAAATAAGTCACAGGGATGTAAAGTGTGGCATAGTAAATACAGTCAATAGTAGCGTAATAACTTTGTATGGTGAGAGATGGTAATCATTAAGTAATGCTGATGTTGTATGACAAGTATACTTTAAAGAAGAAACACTGTATTTACAATAACATAAAAAAACAAAAATTTACTAACATTACAAAATGTTGAACAAAAGCTATAAATAAAACAAAAGACATGAGCATTTGGGGCACGTGGATCACTCAGTTGGTTAAGCGTCCTACTTCAGCTCAGATCATGATTTCGTGGTTCATGAGTTCGAGCTGTACTGACAGCTCAGAGCCTGGAGCCCACTTGAGATTCTGTGTCTCCCTCTCTCTCGGACCCTCCCCACTCATGCTGTGTGTCTTTCTCTCAAAACTAAATGAGCATTTTAGGAAAAAAAATATATTAAACAATTTAAAGACATGAATACTCAGGTTGGATGATTTAATATTAAGAGAGTAAAACTCCCCCAAAGTGATCTAGAAATTCAACAAAATCCCTATCAAAATCCCAACTTGCATTTTCTAAAGAAATGGACAGGCTGATCCTAAAATTTGTACAAGAAGGAAAGGATCTCGAAAGGGCCAAAGCAATCTTGCAAAAGAACAATGCTGCAAGACTCACACCTCCTGGTTACAAACCTTTACAGACACAGCTCACTACACAGCCACAGAAATCAAGAGAGTGTAGTAATGGGATAAGGACAGAAATATAAAAAAAAGAATAGAAATAAAGATCAATGGGTGAATGGAGAGTCCAGAAATAAACATTTATATTTACAGTCAATTGATTTTCAACACGGGTGACAAGTGGATGAGGAAAGAAATTTATTGTCAGAAATGGTGCTAGGACAATGGAATATCCACATGCAAAGGAGAAAGTTGGACGCTGATCTCACACCATACACAAAAAACTAAAAATGGACAATATACCTAAACGTAAAAGCTAAAGCTATGAAATTCAAACCAAAACATAAGGGTGAATCCTCATAACCCTGCTCTAGGCAATGGTTTCTTAGGTATGGCACCAAAAGCACAAGGAACATAAGCAAAATAGATTAAATGTGCTTCATCAAAATTTCATGTTTCAAAGTAGAGAACCCACAGAACAGAAAAAAATATTTGCAAACCATGTATCTGATAAGGGATTTATGTACAGAATTTAAAAAATCAAAACTCTTATAACTCAGTAAAGACCAGACAGTCCAATTAGAAAATGGGCACAAAGTCTGAAGAGATATTTCCATTAGGAAGATATACCCATGAAAAGATGCTTAACATCATTAGCTATTAGGGAGTGCAAATCAAAACCATGAGATAATACTTCACACCCTAAGATGATTATAAATAAAAATACAGGTAATAACAAGTGTTGTCGAGGAGATGGAGAAATTAGAATCCTAATGATATAAAATGGTGGTGCAAGCACTTTGGAAACAATTTAACATTTCCTCAAATTTTTCTTAATTTTTTAAACATTTATTATTTTTTAATGTTTTATTTATTTTTGTGAGACAGAGAGACAGCGTGAGCAAGGGAACGTCAGAGAGAGAGGGAAATACAGAATCTGAAAACAGGCTCCAGGCTCGGAGCTAGCTGTCAGCATACAGCCCGACATGGGGCTCGAACCCATGAACCGTGAGATCATGACCTGAGCCGAAGTCGGACGCTCGACCAACTGAGCCACCAGGAGCCCCTAAACATTTATTTATTTTTGAGAGATAGAGAGAAACAGAGCACACGCGGGGGCCAGGGGGAGGGAGACACAGAATCTGAAGCAGGCTCCAGGCTCTGTACTGTCAGCAGAGAGCCTGATGCGGAGCTTGAACAACCCACTGACCGTAAGATCATGACCTGAGCTGAAGTCAGATGCTTAACAGACTGAGCCACTCAGATGCCCCTCAAATTGTTAAACATAGAATTACCATGTGACTCAGGATTTCTACTCCTACATATATACACAAAAAAATGAAAACATACATCAACACAAAAACGCGTACATCAGAGTTCATAGCAGCATTATTTATAATAAATAACCAGAGTGGAAACAATCCCATTGCCTATCAACTGATGAATTGATAAAAAGATGTACAATGGAATATTATTCAGATTTAAAACAGAATGATGTATGGATACATAACACAACATAAATGAACTTTGGAAACATTGTGGTAGATAAAAGAAACCTGTCACAAAAGGCCAGACACTTTATGAATAAATTTATATGAAATGTCCAGAGTAGGCTAATTCTATAGAGAGAGAAAATAGATTAGCAATTAACTAAGTCTGGATGAGGGGAATGAGAGGGTAATGGGGAGGGACCGTTTATAGGTATGGGATTTGGGGGAAGAACTAACAATCAATAAACTATACACTTTAATTTTTTAAGTCTTTTTTTTAATTTGAGAGAGCTTGCAGGCACACACACGTGCATGCAGGGGAAGCAGAGGGGCCGAGGGAGAGGGAAAGAGAGAATCTTAAGCAGACTCCTCGCTCAGCCTGGAACCCAACGTGAGGCTCGATCCCCTGACCCTGGGATCATGAACTGACCTGAAATCAAGACTTGTTGGATGCTCGGGGCACCTAGGCTCAGTTGGTTAAGCGTCAACTTCAGCTCAGGTCATGATCTCAAGGTTCCTGGGTTTGAGCCCCACATCAGGTTCTATACCGGGCTGATAGCTCAGAGCCCAGCACCTGCTTCAGATTCTGTGTCTCCCTCTCTCTTCCTCTCCCTTGCTCGTGTTTGCTCTTGCTCACTCTCTTTAAGAATAAATAAACATTAAAAAAAATAGTCGATGTCCAACCAACTGAGATACCCAGGTACCCCTATAATATACACTTTAAATGGGGTGAATTTTGGGTGTGACTTAAAACTCAAGAAAATGTTGAAAATAAAAGGAGTAAACATAGATAGATCTGGAAAAAATGATCTATGTCTTAAAATATGAAACTGGACCTCATTCTATTACATAAAAATCAATTCCACATTGATTAGGAACTTAAACATCCAAAACAACCCTTTAAAACTCTTAGTAAAAAACGTAGATGAATATATTTTGCATATTCTCTAAATAAGATGCAAAAAGCAATGACAATAAAGCACTAAATTGACTATTAAAATTTTGAACATTTGCTCATCAAAAGACTTTTTAAAAAGCAAAGAGACAAGTGATAAACTAGGAGAAAACATTCACAATATACAAAATTGACAAATGAGTAGTGTAAGGAATACTTTTTTTTTAATGTTTTATTTATTTTTGATACAGAGAGAGGCGGGGGGGGGAGGGGCAGAGAGAGAAGAAGACACAGAACGGGAAGCAGGCTCCAGGCTCTGAGATAGCTGTCAGCACAGAGCCTGACGCGGGGCTCGAACCCACGAACGTGAGATCTGACCTGAGCCGAAGTCGGAGGCTTAACCGACTGGGCCACCCAGGTGCCCCAAGGAATACTTTTTTAACTCATAGGATTCTATAAGAAAAGGATAAACAACCAAGAGAAATTGGGCAAAATCATGAAACGTTACTTCACCGTACAGGAAACACTATGGCCAAAAGACATTTAAAGATACGTTAATATCACTAGTGATCAGAAAAATGTGTATCAAGAAAACACTTCACTGAAATACCATTTTTTAATGTTTATTCATTTCTGAGAGAGGGAGAGAGAGAGAGAGAGAGAGAGAGAGAGACAGAGCATGAGTGGGAGAGGGGCAGAGAGAGGGAAACACAGAATATGAAGGTGGCGGGCTCCAGGCCCCGAGCTGTCAGCACAGAGCCCGGCACAGGGCTTGCACCAATGAACTGCGAGATCATGACCTGAGCAGAATTCAGATGCCCAACCGACTGTGCCATCTGAGCACCTCTGAGATACCACTTTAAACTCACTTTGCCAAAATGTGAAAATCTGACAATACAATGTGTTGGAGATCTTGGATTCATAGGCTCTCTCATACATGATGAAGCCAATGTAAATTGTTTTTCATTTCAGAGAGAGAGTGAGAGAATGTGTGTGCGAAGGGGAGAGGGGCAGAGAAAGAGGAGAGGTGGAGAGGAGAGAGAATCCTAAGCAGGTTCCACGCTCAGTGCAGAGACTGACACAGTGCTCGATCCCATGACTTTGGGATCATGACCTGAGCTGAGAAATCAAGAGTAAGGATGTTCAACCAACTGAGCCACCCAGAAGTCCCAGAGGAAATGTAAATTTTAAACCAATCTGGCACTATCTCAAGTTGAACACTGACATGCCTTATAACCCAGAAATTCCACTACCAAGTATACACACAAGAGGAATTCTGGCACACGCACCACAGGAGACATACTACTACTTAACAGCAGCACTGTTCACAAGAGTAAAAACGTGGAAACAACCCACTGGCCATCAGTGAGGAAGTGGATAAAGTATAGTATAATTACACAATTAAAGATAATGTAGCCATCAAGAAGAATGAACTACTGCTTCACATAACATTTTGGATGAATCTTAGAAATTTAATACTAAGTAATATAAAAATTACCAGTCATATAAGGCATAGTGTATGTATTAGCTTTTTTAAACTTTTTTAAAAACCCAATTGACTCCACCAGAAGCCTTCTAGAACTGATTTATTGAATTCAGTAAAGTTGCAGGATACAAAATCAATGTACAGAAGTCAGTTGCATTCCTATACACCAAAAATGAAGCAGCGGAAAGAGAAATCAAGAAACTGATCCCATTCACGATTGCACGAAAAACTATCAAATACCTAGGAGTAAACCTAACCAAGGATGTAAAAGACCTATATGATGAAAACTATAGAGAACTTATGAAAGAGATTGAAGAAGACACCAAGAAATGGAAAAACATTCCCTGTTCATGGATTGGAAGAATAAACATTGTGAAAATGTCATTACTACCCAAAGCAATCTACACATTCAATGCACTCCCCAACAAAATTGCACCAATATTCTTCTCAAAGCTAGAACAAACTATCCTCAAATTCGT